>NW_023416316.1:72381839-72729932 GCF_014108235.1 Myotis myotis
GGAATTCAAACAGTCTGGTCCAAATTAATTGACGGGATTGAATGTTGAACTTTTTAATGTTCTTATTGCTCAACGTTGGACTTGCTCCTAGCGCCTGGTCTGTCAAGTCAGCCTCGAGGTTGGACCAAAAAGGGTTAAAGCGTCTTATAGGCATGTGACTCCTCTGGAAGGAAATTGTCAGTTGTCTCCGAGCCCCTGGGTCTCCGTGTTGGTTGTAACCCTCTGCGTTGGCTGAAGGCACCTGGTTTCTCCTGTCAGCCTGAGGAGATCCACGGATCTTAGGTGCATGGAGCGATGTTATGAAATAAAAATGCCCAAGAACCCAGGGATGTGTGTCCGTGTGCCTGTGGGGAAGTGGGGTTATAGTAGAACTTAGGAGGGTGAGGTGTGGACGTACAAAAAAAATGCTTTCTTTGTGGAATTACGTGGTGAGCATTGTGCCTGCGATTCAACTGGTTTCCCCACGTGCATTCTGGGAAAGAGGGGCAGGCAGAGTGCTCACTTGGGGACAGAAAGGTAAAGAGAGGTAGGGAGAGATGCCAATAATATTCAAAATTTCTTTTTTTTTTTTAAATATATTTATTGATTTTTTACAGAGAGGAAGGGAGAGAGATAGAGAGTTAGAAACACTGATGAGAGAGAAACATCGATCAGCTGCCTCCTGCACATCTCCCACTGGGGATGTGCCCGCAACCCAGGTACATGCCCTTGACCGGAATCGAACCTGGGACCTTTCAGTCTGCAGGCCGACGCTCTATCTACTGAGCCAAACCGGTTTCGGCCAAAATTTCTTAAGAATAACAAAGTAGGGATTAAAATCCAGATGGTCTTATGAATGTTCTGTTGGCTTACCATGGATTTGCAGACTTACAAGTTTGGGTTCATTGACAGATGCTCGGGGCATAAGTCGGGAAGGAGTAAGGCTGAATGGCGAGAGTAGTGGCAATAATAGTAACAATTTAAAACCTTGATTTTAGAATATTTTTCAGCTCCTACAAGATGTATTTTAAATGCATTCTTTCCTCCTTTCAGAGTTTGTGAGAGCTCTCTGCTCGAGGGAGGAACTAGGCATTGCAGCACAATAATGACTAAGACAGATACTCCACCTTCTTGGATTTACAATGTTTGTTCATAAACTATTCATTACTTTTGTACCATATAAAAACGCCCTCCTCTCTTTGCCCTTTACTATGTAACACCTATTTTTACCTACCCTGTGTGAAAACTTAGGAATATTGGTGACTGTGTGTGTGTGTGTGATCATATTTACAACATTTTAAAAAATTTTAATGGAATAATAAACATGATTTTTATAAGGGAGTGTTTGCGAGACATGCTCTCCATTTCTTGGTGCACATTGGCAAGATTCCAGTGGTGAGGAAGAAAATATGAAAGCAGCTTACTTCTGTTAAACTTCCATGTCTAAGATCAGGCGGTTCCTTGAGTCTTAGTCTAGGTTAAATGACATTTTTGGCATATGTTTGCCATAAAGAAAGGGATCTAATCAACCATGAGGATGTTTTATGAAGTTAAATATCGTTTTTGTCGTTTCACAGTGTCTGTATATTAAATCATCACATTGTACACCTTAGAACACACACACACACACACACACACACACACACACACAGAAAGTAAACACAGTTTTGCTCTGTTCTGAGGGTATAAGGTAAGTCCTGAGGGCCGGCCAGAGTCCGTCTTCAGTCTTTCCATGCCTCCGACACTTACTGAATACCCGGCCGCCCTGGGCTTGGGTCTTCTAAATGTCTGTGTTCAATTTCTTGTAAGTTGAATGGCATTTTCACTGGCTCTTTGCTGTGCCCTCAGCTCCTTCCAGACCAGCTGGTCTTGCTTCTGGAGCGTCTGTTGGAGCAGAAGACCCTGAACCCCAGAACTCTGCGAAGCCTCGAAAGGACATACCGCCTCTCCCAGCAGGATGCAGAGGTAACCAGGGCTGCCCTCAGTATAAACAGCAGGGCCCTCGCGTGTGGACAGTGTGGTCCCGGAGCTTCCCAGACCGTGGGACTGCGCTGTGATTGCCATCAGCACCCCCCCCCCCCCCCCCAGCTGTGTGCCTGAAAGTGAAGAACAAGCCCTTGTGGCCAAGTGGAAGCTGCTCCCTGGTCGGGCTCCCTCCAGCAGGGGCCCCAGAACCTGCTTATTACCGGGTCTCCCCTCTTTTTAAACCATAAGGACGGACACAAGTCCCCAAAGGAGTGTGAGCAGGCAGGGTGGGGCGCTCCTGAGTTACAGACTGGGGCGGGTCAGCTTTGCAGGCTGGTGACGCCGTCCTGCTGCTCGTGGGGAAACGCCTCGGCCTCGGGGTGCCAGAGCTGCACGTTGCCTTCAGCCAGGACAGGGAGGGAGCCATGTGTAACGGAAATGAAAACGAAATCTAACAGCTGTGGGTTGAAAAGCAAAATTGGATGCTTGTGGGAAAGCAATATGATGTGGTTCTTAATATCTTTTAGCTTAATGTAAAGAATGCACTGTGAATCCTAAGATGAGTGCCAGGGGTTTTTATGTCTATAAAATAATTATTTATCGTACTTAGTCATCTTCAGTAAAATACAAGTGCACGGCCATAAAGAGAGAAGTTCTTTTACGTAAAACTCCTAAAATGCAAATAAGTTTGGTTTGTGTTCAGGTGAAAATAACTGAGCATCTAAAAACTGCAGTTTTACAGGGTACCCATCAGGCACACGTAGCTGTGGAGCCCGTGGCTGTGGCTGTGGGTGTGAAAGGCACAGTGGATACTGAAGACGTAGTGTGAAAAAAAGCAAAATACCCTACTAATAATTTCTTCTAATTGGTTAAACTGTCAAAATGATATTTTGGATATTTTGGGTTAAATAAAATGCTATTAAAATTAATCTCACAATCATTAAAATGGGGTAAATGGAGAAAAGATATCTTATTATTAGATTAAAAGGTAAGATGGACATTGTTTTACCTTTTTTGTAATCCTCACCTGAGGGCCTGTTTTCATTGATTTTTTTAGAGAGGGCGGCAGGGAGGGGAGGGGAGAGAGAGGGAGAGAAATATCAATCTGTTGCCTCCTGTTCACACCCCAATCAGGGCTTGAACCCGAAACCTAGACATGTGCCCTGACTGGGAATCGAACCCACAGCCTTTTGGTGTATGGGACGACGCTCGAACCAGCAGAGTCACCTGGCCAGGACCATTGTTTTACATTTTCAAGCTCCACAAATTCAGGAGTTAATTGAAAACCTTCAGAGAAGACACACATAGCTTCAGAAGACACAGATCAGATGTGCTGTTTACTTCAGCTCTTACATGTTTGTTCATAGGTGTTTCCACATGCCAGCCCGTTATTTTTAATTAGTGTTTAAAGATGTTTCTATATACAGACATGAGGCTAAGTTTTAATCAGAGCTGAATACCGCTGAAATGCCAGGCCCCAATGACGGGCAGTGGACAGACGAAGGCGGGAGGATCAAAGCAGGCCCGGCGCACCTGTCACAGCCCGGAAGCCATGAGGTGGTAGACACTGATGGCTCCCCTTCCTTTTGGCATAAAACACATCGTGTTCTTAACTTACAGCTCAGCTTAGTTGTTTATAACCTCCCAAACCTTTAGAAAGCATAATAGGTTTTCTTTGGTTGGTTGTTTTACAACTCACAGACTACACCATGACGCCTAAGCCAGGGCGGCCTGGACCCTGGGGGCAGGAGGCCAGGGCCTGGGGATGGCTTCGCTCGGTGTGCATAGCTGGGGTGGCTCCATGCAGTTCACCAGTGCTGCGCCAGGCACTAGGGACATAGCAGTGGGCACCACCACCGAGGGTCACCCTGAGGAGGTGTACGTTCTTCTGGAGAGACAGCGCATAAGTAAATGAACACAACGCTTTCAGGTACGAGTTACAGTGGAGGCATACAGGTGGCGCTGAGCTGGTTGTCTGTAGGTGGAGTACTCAGGAAAGGCCACGCAGACAGGTGGCATTCGGGCCAGGACCCAAGGGGCAGGGGTAACTTCCATACAGAGGCAGCAGCAAGTGCCACATGTGAGCTGGCATGTGCTAGGATGGGGGTCAGCAGGCTTTGTCTGTGAAGGAACAGACAGTTAATATTTCAGGCCACATGGTTTCTGTCCCCCTGGTTCACCTGTGCCGTGGTAGCACGGAAGCTGCCAGAGAGAGACACACAGACAAACAGCCGTGCCTGTGCGTCAGGAAAACGTTATGGACCCCTGCAACTTGGATTTCGTGTAATTACCACGTCTCAAGATAATTTGTTTTGTTTTTGTCGTTCCTTCTTTGAACTGTTTTAAAACATATACAACACTCCTAGCCGGGGGTGGGGGGGTTGATTGGGTCTGCCCCATCTGGAGTTTGTTGACCCCTGCGTTGGGGTGGGCAGGGGCCAGACCAAGGGGTCCTGGAGGCCTGTGCCCCTTTGGGCTTTCATTGTCACAGTGTGCCTCCTTCCCCAGCTCTCTCGTCCTGGCACGTGTGTAGTTAGTTGCACTGACAGTCCATCTCACCGGCGTTTCCTTGAAATGTCACTCAGAAGCAGAAAAGCAACAGGATTTTGGGCAGTTTTCTAGGAACATTATTGGTTACGTGTGACTTATTGTGACACTGATTGGCAAGAATTTAGTAGAATAACATCTGCCTTTATTCTAAGTGACAGAACATTTCATGGAAGAAAGGATGACTTTTTGGTGGGAAACGTCTTGAGGATTCTGACTTTATTCTCGGTGCTTCTCCTGAGCCTGAACAAGTAAGGACAGCCTCTCAGTCATTGTCAGGGCTCTCAAATGTGTAGTAAATAGCAAGCCTTTGAGAGCTGGCGGAGACCCTGGAGTGCGGCAGGCTGTGGGGCGCCCTGGGGGAAGTGCTCGCGCCCCTGGGACCTTAGTGCTGGATTGGGTGTCTGTGTGACACCCAGCACAGCAGGGAGTGCACTTGACCGGCCGGTGTGATCCCGTATTTCCTGGAGGCACAGGAAGGCCTCCTCACTCCTTCGTTTTTTCCTGGGCACATCCCCATGGGAAGTCACTTTCCGAGGGGTGAGCCTCTTATTTCACGTGTCCTTGAAGCTGAGTCTCACTGCTCATTCCCGATCGCCCCGTCGCTGCAGGGCTCCTGTTGGCAGGCGGACGCTCTCCACACGTCGCCCAGCCTCGCTCCCGTGAGGGAGGAGCCTGTGCTAGCACAGACCAGGGCCCTCCGTTCAGTAGCTGCTTCTCTGCTGTCTACCTCCCCCCCACCACCCCTTCCCTCCTCCTTCCTTCTTCCTTCTCTTTGTGTGTGGATGCGTGCAAGCCCACTGGGAAGTTTATTTTTAATATTCTCTTTATGTGGCTCAATATTTGTGTTACTTGTGCTGCTCTGCTCTGTGCTTGGCTGTGTTCACAGGATGTCTGGTCTGGTACCAGAGTTTCTGAGCACGATGCCTGGTCTGTGTTGCCCGCCAGCTTTTTTCCGTCTGAGGTGGTAGGTTACAGGGCCTGTCCTTCTTGGGATGTGAGTCCCCAGGTCTGCTCTGGGAAGGGATACCACGTGTTCGGAGTCTTAAAGGAAAAGTGCACAAGGACGAACAGAGTAAAGCATCCATCCTAAGCCACCCAGCCTTGTGGCCACTCCGCCTCTGGAAAGCGGGGCTCTCTGCTGGGAATGTTGGGTTCCAGGACCTGGAGAGGAACACTAGCTTTGGGTCAGCCACCTCTCACATCCTGAGTCCGACACGACCAGCCAGGTGCAGGCTCTAACCAGGACGGAAAATGAGCTGAAGGGAAGCTTAGTTCATAGAAATATGTGTCTTCCGTTTTTTAGCATATTGGCTCAACTAGAGCCATAAAAGTCTAAAAATATATTGGACATGGATTCTTGGAACAAAAGACATTTTCTAAGATCCCATTTTAAGTCATGAATTTCTGCATCTGTAGCGGGTCTCCAAGGCTGTAAAAGAGCCGCCCCCTGGTAGTGAGCGAAGATCCATGGAATGTGGTTCTGTGACCTCCTTTCCCTGAGCGCACGGCTGACCTTGAATCAACTTTACTTGTACAGGCTGCAGTTGGGCACTTCAAAATTGGGGACTCACCTCAAGTTAATTATTGGAAAGTTCAGAAACCGCACTCATCACCTGAACTGTCTTGCAGTGAGTGGGGGACATTGCTCAGGAAGGCCCCCCAGCAGCCTGCCCCGCTCTGATGTTGCGACTGGTGGACTGTCCTCTCACTGTGTTTGGGAAACACTGCTGGTTGGAAGGAAGAAGCTGCCCCGGTCAGGTTGGAGTGCAGAGGAGGGGACCGTGTCCCTGTCGGGGGCCCCCGTGGTTGGCCCCGTGTGAGGAGAAGACGGATGGATACCTGCTCATGTGCATGTGAGCAGCTCTTCATGTTTGATCTCCTAGAACGCCCAGGCACTGACTTCACAACAAATGGACTTGGGGCCCAGATCCCAACACGTTGCCCCCTCCCGGCCCGTTTTCCTCGTCTGCACGGCAGAGCCTAGACAAGGCTGCGGGCTCCTGGCTTCTTGGCTGCAGCCAGTGGCAAAGAATGTTTCATGACACTGTCTTTACTCTTCTATTTTCTATTATTTCCTGTTTCGTTTACTTTAAAAAAAAAAAAAAGTTCATTGTGATGCAGTAAATTGATTTTAAAATGCCATAACCCCTTCACAGGATTGTCCTGAGAAAAGGTGGTGAGCATTCAAGGTCCTGTGACTTCTGTTGATGAGAGATTCACTATCTCTCAATTGGTGTAAAATGGTCAGATTTTATTATTTAGCTGTTCTTTTCCTTTTAATCTGTCAGGACTGGCAGGGAGTAAAAGTAGTAAACTACCCAGCTGTTCAGCGCTCCTAGGCCTCTGGTAAACGTTAACGGGTAAAGAATGATCGATCTAGGGGCTTGATAGGTTTGGGGTGTGCGGGGGGAGGGGGACTTTGCTCTGACATGTGGACTAGATAATTGCCCCTGTGCATTGTGGGATGTTTAGCATCCCTGGTGTTTGCCCATGAGATGCCAGGAGTAACCCACACCCAGTTCTGGCATCAAAAATGTCCCCAGACCATTACCAAATGTCTGGTGCCGGCAAAACCACTCCAGTCAGAACACAGCTCCAGCAGCCACTGCTTCACCAAGGACAGTGTTTTCACTGGTCTCGCAGTGCTGGACGCAGGGCCACAGCAGCCAGGCGTAGCTGGAAAGGGGGCAGCAGCAGTGAGGGCCACCCTCCGCGGGCCCAGAGAACAGAGCCTGCGAGAGGTGGGAACAGAACCTCTGCTGGGAAGAAGAAAGAAAGAATGGCAAAACAGAAGTAGTAGCAGCAAGCACACCCAGAGAAGCCAGTCATTCCATGAGGCAAACCTGTTCCACCACAGTGCACAGAGGGCCACGCCACTCAGCCATGGCCGGCGCCTTCTGCTCTGGAAAGGACATTTTCAAGGTCGATTGCGAATGGGAAAACATCAGCCTTGCAGGCCTTCTCCACATCACTGCCTTCCCTCCTGCTCTGGCTGAGGAGCCCTTGCAGCCCTGTAAGAGGGCCCCTCCCGGCGTGGGTTCCACATGTGCAGGAGGGCCCGGATTTCAGAGCAGTGTCCTGAGCACTGTTGCTTGAAAAGAAAACAGGACAGCATTTATCTGAAGCCCAGAGGTGGAAGGTATGGTTCCCAGCATGCAGTGGTCTGGCATCTCCGCTGCTCATTTCTAAATTTTATCTGGGCCAAAAGCATAGTTCCTGTGAACCGAGAGCATTTCGTGATGAGCAGATGCTGGAGAGGCGTCGACAGGGCAGAATCAGGGCTTAGCCCGGCGGCACGGCTCTGAAGCAGCAGTGGAGCAGCAGCTGTGGTCAGCTCCTCCCCTTCCATGATAAACCTGCCGGGAGGGGGGCTCTGTTCCCTCTTCTCCCGGTTCTTTTCCGGTAGCATCCGGCCAGTTTAGAGGACAGGTGAGGTGTAATCGCCGGCTCTGTTGCCGCTTCAGGAAGGTCCCGTTTCTGTTAGTGAGATGCCTTGTAGTGAACTGGGCGCCTCCTTCCTCTTCGGTCCGCTCCGTGGGAGTCTAAGCAGCATGGAGGCCGACTGGCCTTGCTGAGCACAGGCCTGTATCCCACATCTGAGGCAGCCTCCGGGCGGGAGGGTCTGCGAGGGGCCCCGCCCCGTCTTAGTGCTGCCCCACCTTGGCTGTGCCTCTTGCTCCCAGAAGCCTCCCTGGGTACACCAGTGTCCCAGAGCCTCCCAAGTCGTCCCCTCCCAGGTCATGACCTGTATTGTCAGGAGGCACCGTCCTGACAGATGGAACATAAAGAAGAGACCCTTGTGGGGGGTCAGAATAGTGAGTGGCAATTAGTGAAGTGGTTCTGATGGAATGGGGCTTCCAGAAAGGCAGTCCGACACCTGCCAGCCAGCATTGGGCCCTGTCACAGCTTCTTCACAGGGACCAGGGGTCCAGCTCATTGGTCCCTTGAACTGGTCAGATGCTGGTGAATCTGAACTTTAGTAGGTGAGCTATAAATAGTGTGATTATTGATTTTTTTAAGTGTCAGGGCAGTGCGTGTGAGGGGCACAGCTGCCCTTTGACAGCGCAGCTGTTCTTTCCGTAATTTGAGAGCTGGCCCAGGTATGGATTGAAGAGGGAGCGGGGTATTTTTCTTTACTTGGCTCTAGCCAGGGGTGTGCAAACCTTTTGACTCGAGGGCCACAATGGGTTCTTAAACTGGACCGGAGGGCCGGAACAAAAGCATGGATGGAGTGTTTGTGTGAACTAATATAAATTCAAAGTAAACATCATTACATAAAAGGGTACGGTCTTTTTTTTAGTTTTATTCATTTCAAACGCCGTAGTTTGCCCACTGCTGCTCTAGACACACCTGTCTTTTCAAACCAGGCGCCTCTAACGATGTGGGAAAGAACAGAGCTCTTACATAATTCTTTAGTTACATGTGTGTGTCGTCTTTGTTGTATTTGGCTTATGAAACAAACGTTCTAGAAGATTTCCTTCAGGATTGGGAAGCTATCCCACTGGGAGTTTTCTGTGGAAACTTGCAACAAATAACCACCTCCTCTGCTATACTGCGACGAAGCAATTTTTCAAAAGCAGGTGTAAATAATGGCAAAGTGAAAAACTTCCACCTTTCAAATCAATATTCCGCTCTTATTCCGGAGGTGAGGATTACTACAGCATGTTGAGCTGGTCAGATGCTTGGTAAATAATAAACACAAAGAAAACAAGTGAGCCATTGATGGCAAAATCTGCCTGATCGTTCCGAAAAGGACCTAATAAGTAAATAGTTATAATCAAGTCATACTGTTTAGAGTTTGTAAATAAAAGAAAAAGAGCATTAATACCTGGGCTTTTAGCTACAGCTCAGCCAGACTCAATTAGGGAAGTTCCGGTTGCTGTGGTCCTTTGCCGTTTGCTTCTGCCACTGTCCTGGGCAGCAGGTCCTCTTCACAGCGGCTGCCAGGGGCGCTGTCTGCCCCGCGGTGCGTGTCCCCCGGTCTCTGCAGACTTTCTCAGGAAGGTGCGCCGATGAGCCCATACAGCTCATGTTCCTGTTGGCTTTAAAGAAATCAAGACCCAGGGTTTTGTTGGTGCTCCTGGCCTTCTCATGCCTCCGTCAGTAGTTTACACACCTGTGTGTTAGATTTCTGTACTAAAATCCGTGCTACGGGAGCACACAGTTGTCTGTGAGCACTGCCATCATTTCACAACTGTAAACTGGACCACATTTTTATGTAACATGTGCCATACATGCCCTAGAACAGTGGTCCTCAACCTTCTGGCCCTTTAAATACAGTTCCTTATGTTGTGACCCCCAACCATAAAATTATTTTCGTTGCTATTTCATAACTATAATTTTGCTACTGTTATGAATCATCATGTAAATATCTGATAGGCAGGATGGTCTTAGGCGACCCTGTGAAAGGGTCGTTTGATCCCCAAAGGGGTCGCGACCCACAGGTTGAGAACCGCTGCCCTAGAAGGCTCACTTTTGCCAAAATGCTCAAATCTCTTTCACGATTGCTTTCCCCTCGGTGCCTTCCTGTCATCTTTCTCTCCTCGCTCTTTCCGTGGCACGCTAGGATCTGAGTGTTCAGGGTGTCTGGCCATGGAGCTGTGGAGCTGGCGAACTGCAGATAGTATGCGCCTCAGCATGCCCATCAGCTGGAGCAGCTCCCTGGGCCGGTCTTGAGGGAGGGCAGCGCTCTAGAGATCCCACAGTCCCTGGCCGCCTGTGCCTCTGACATGGGAACGTGCTGGTGCCTGAGAGCAAAGAGAATGCAATTACGTCGGATTCACATGTTTTAAAGGATGAACGTACACCTATTGATGTGCAAATGGTGGTACTTTGCATGTCAGGGTCTGACATTTAAAGACCAACTGAACTTACAAGGTGGCACTATAAGTGAATGTTACGCTACTTGGTCGGCATGTTGCCTTGCTGCAGCCTTGACCCATGCGGTCTAAGTTCCAGAGACAGCTAGTCTCCCCACCTTGGTCGAAGCAGATGCCCAGGCTGAGCACAGGACGTGTGTGGGCATCAGGGGAGCCAGCCACCGTGAGCAGCAGCCCAGAGCTGGCTCGGCCGGCAGGACACCAGGTGGTTTTCCCAGGAATGGACTGCCTAGAATAGTACCCTTTGCATTCCCCAACTTGATTCTTGGGTTGTTTCAATAAGACTTTTGAGAAATATAATTCATGCACCATACAATTCACCCACATATTCACAGAGTTGTACACATCACCAAAATCGATAGAACATTGTCATCATCCCCAAAAGAAACCCTGCACCCTTCATTGTTCATTCTCATCTCTCCTTGCCCCCAGCCTGCGGCCCCACGCTAATGTTTCTGTCTCTGTAGACTTGCCTATTCCGGGCTTCCATTAATATGTGACTGTTGTGGCTGGCTTCTTTTCAGTTAGCAGGTATGTTCAGTAATGTGTGTTTTAGCATGTATCAGCGCGTCTTTTTCTTTTGTCACCAAATATTTTCAGTTGTATAGATAAACCACATGTGTTTATTCATTCATCTGTTGATGGACATTTGGATTGTTTCCACTTGTGGGCTGTTGTGTATAATGCTTCTGTGAAGACGTTTTGTGTGAATGTGTGTTCACTTTTCTTGGGTCTGTATCTAGGAGTGGAATTGCTGGGTCACATGGTAACTCTGTTTAACCTTTAAAGTTTTAACAGCCAAACTACCCCAAAGTTACCGCACCATTTTATATCCTCCCACAAGTGTATGAGGGTTCCAGTTTTTGTTCATCCTTGCTAACTCTTGTTATTGTCTCTTCTATTTTCGCCATCTTCTTGGGTATGAAAGAATATCTCATTGTGCTTTTGATTTTCATTTCCTTGGTAACATCATCATGTTGGATACCTTTTCATGTGCTTATTGACTACTAGTGACCCAGCGCGCAAAATCACACAAGACCCGGGACTCCCCCAAGTCCCCCTGGCGCTGCAGGACCCAGAGTCAAGTCCCCGCCCACCACGCGTGCCTCGCTGCGCACGCAGCCTCCTGGTGATCGGTCTTTGGTCGTTATGGCGTTACGACCACTGGGTTTTTGTTATATAGATTAGTATATCTTTGGAGAATGTCTGATCAGATCTTTTGCTCATTTTGAATTGCTTTATTTGTCTTTTATTACTGAGGTATAGTAATTCTTTATATTTTTTTCTATTTCTTTATATATTTTAGATACAAGTTCCTTAGCAAGTATGATTTGCAAAAATATTCTCTCTGTGGATAGTCTTTTCACTTCCTTCTTGAGATTTTTTATTGATTTTGAGAGGGAGAGGGAGAGAGAAACATCAATGTGAGAGCGAAACAACAGGCATGTGCCCTGACCAGGTAACTGAACTGGCAACCTTTCGGTGCACGGGACACACCCAAGCAACTGAGCCACACCGGCCATGGCTCTTTTCACTTGCTTGACAGTGAAGCACAGAAGTTTTCATTTTGATAAAATCTAATTTATCTATTTTTTCGTCTTTTGCTTGTATTTTTGGTATCATATCTAGGAAGCCATTGCCTGATTTAAGGTCTGGAAGACCTAGGCCTGTGTCTTCTCTAAGAGTTTCATGGTTTTAGTTCTGCCTTGAAGTCTTGGGATTTGTTTTTTTGAGTGCATTTCACTTGCTCCCCTGGGGAAGGCCCTTGGGAGAAATGGCATCAAGGAGGGAGAAGAGAGGATGGTTTTTCGTGGAACATGGAATGGCTGGACGAAGGCTGAGGGGCCCTGTCCGGTAGCAGTGTCTTTTCCCCTTCAGCTCTCAGTGCACATGGAGTCTTCTGACCACACCTCAGGGTCTCCCCGTTTCCCTCACTGCACCCCGTTAGTCCTTCCATGACATGGATATCTACACTTGCCGGTTACTGAATTTTTCTTAAACTTCCTACTGAACTGTAAGCCCCGAGAGAGCCTCTGTTTGTTTATCCTCAGTGCCCAGTACTTAATTTTTGGAGAGGACTTTTCCTGGATCTCCAGGGTTTCCGGAGCAGCAGCTACCAGTGTCCGACACGCGGTGGTTGGGACAGCGGAGCCCGTGGTGAAGCCCATGGGAGAGCCAGCCTCTGGCCACTGTGGCAAAGCCTGCAGCGTGGGGGCCCTGGGGGAATGTGGCCAGGCACGGGTCTCTTCTGAGCTTGTCAGAGGACGTACTTGTGCTCACTTCTGTGGCAACAGTAAAGTCCTTTTTTTCAGCAGCGGCCCTGTGTCACCTGTTACGAAATGGAAAAAGCAGGTGGAGGGTGCTGTCTCCTGATTGAGGCTTACACATCAGAGCGCAGCGCGCCAGTCAGTGTTGATGGAAGGAAAGCAAACTGGGCGTATTTCAAGTTCTGCCCTTTGCAGCCAGCTGACTAATGGCATTAATGTCCTTAAATAAAATAGTCTCTCCAAGGAGGGAGACGGGTTAGCATTTGCCTGAGAAGGTGCATGTGGTGGTGTGTCGTCACCTCTGCCTCGCCTCACTCCATGCACTTGCGCCCTGGCCGAGAAGTATCGCTGAGAGCGGTCCCGGGAGAGGTGGCAGAGGACCCTGTCTTGCAGCCGCTGCCGCTCAGGTTATCACTGGGGACAGCCGGTTACAGACAGTTGACAGGCAGGTGAGGGCGAGGGACGGACTGAGCAAGGTCAGTGCGCGCCCTTGAGAAAGAGCCAGGGCCTCTGCTGCCTCCTTTGTTGTCTTAACCCCGGGCTGGGGATTTATTAACCTGGCTCTGTGGCAGCAAATAGAGTGGCTTTTAATTTCCTTTAGTTAGAGAAATAATGTTACAATTGCAACCGTTTGAGGATAAGAATGAGTAAGGTGAGAGAAAAAATGGGAAGTGCTAGGATCAAAGTAAAATGTTGGAAATCTATCCTTTTCCGCTGACGACTCTCCTATCTTTTCTCAGGAGAGGGAGCAGATGAGCCACACTGGACCAGCAGAGACGCCCCAAACAAAACACTTGCTGGAAATACTGTCTGTCCCGGCTGCCTTCCCACTCATGGCTGCCCGGCAGGCTTCCCTTACCAGCAGTAAGCTCACTTTAAAGCAAAGTTAAATCTAATTTAAGGACGCAAATTGAAAAAGCAGGTTTGTTTACTGCAGTGCTAGACTTATTAACTCACAAAAGCCATGAGCCTTGTCTTTCTGTTTACACTTATAAAATGGATCTCTAAGTGAGGTTTAATGGGCCTCCCAGATCATGTTCCCCAGGCAGACTTTTCCTCTTCAGCAGTAAATTCTGAAATCAAAAGGACTAGAAAGAAAGGGGAGCGCTTCCTGTCATAAATGGGATGGGTGGCATTCTTCAAAGCATTTTACAGCTTCCAACTGTGCATTCTCATTTCAGAGTAGCTGGAAAGCATTCTGAGATGTTTAAAGTGGTACATTCACTGAGAAACGTTTATCAAGCACGAACTGGGTCCCAGGCATTGGGACAGGGCCGGGGACAGCCCACAGGCCCTGGCCCCGCTCTCCCAGGCTTGACCCTTAGTGTAAACACAGGAGCAGGCGAACGAGGAAGCAGGCAGTCCCGAGAGCACTGAGCTGGAGGACTGTCAGGCGCACTCTGAGGTAGTGACGGTGCAGGGACAGGCGGGGATGGTGACCTCCCGGCCAAAGAGGTGCTCATTCGACTGCGTGGTGTGCTGGATGAGGTGGGGCCCCATGGTGACCGCAGGCCTCCTTGTCCCTTTTGTCTGCTGGCCCCTCACAGCCTCCTTCTGAAGGTTGTTAACCATTTAACCATTTTGGAGCTTTCTGGAGTCATGAGACCAAAGGGCTGAAGGGGCTGGAGTGCATTAGCAGGAGGGAATACCCTGCAGTGTTGTGAGTGTCTGTGGACTGAGTAGTCACTCCAGCTGTGGCCAGTGGAGAGAAAGGAGAACACAAACAATGAGTTCGCTGCTGCTGCGAAGTCAGAATGAACTCGGTTGAATGGCTGGTTCATTGGGTTCTCTGGGTAAAGGTACCTGTTACCATTTTTAAACATTTAAAACTAAAGCAAGGGAAGCAGTGCCTATAGGAGACATGGGTGCTTTTAAGCAGGGCAGTGAGTGTGAGCGAACCGAACCCCGGGTCCAGGGTTGCAGTGGCCGGAGCAGCGCGCGCGCTCACTCTCCGTGACCTTGGCCGCCGCCTGCTCTTTCTGGCTGCAGAGCCCGGACGGGTGCTGGCTGTGAGAAGTTACTACAGCTGCTGTCGTCGTCTGCCTACAGCACTGTCTGCTCACCCTCTGACTCCATTACTCCTCAGGCACAGGACTCTTCCAGAAGACACTGGGCTTCAAACTTCACCTCCAGGAACCCAAGGAGTTCCCTATTTCACAGTTTTCCTGCCCGGCCTGGAGAGTGAAGCTGCTTGAAGAACCCACTTGTAGTCTTCTCTTTACTGTCTTACATACTGGGGTTTCAGATTACATTTTTATTAAAAGTTAGAATTACATTTAAGAAGTGTTTGAAAACCACCTCAGAAATTAGTTTATTAGATGATAATTTTTAGAAGTAGCTTCATGCAAAATGATCTAAAATTGAAGTTAAAAAACAAACCTTTGGGTTAAAAGCTATCAAGTGCAGTGAGAGTTGTCATGTGTTAATAAATGTGGGGTCTGGGGTGTGTGGGGATTCCAGAGGGCACCTCTCTGGCATGGACAGACTGGGCGTGAGCTGGGGTGGGGGCTCCTCTTCCTCAAAGTCAGGGTGACACCCAGGCCTGTACCTGTGTGCGTCCCAGGCCCGTGGCCGGCGGGAGACGCCGTGGTAGGAGGAGTGCTGGAGCACGTGCTCGTGCAGGCGGAACGTAACCCACAGAGCAGGGACTCCGGCCGCATTCAGGAGCACCCTTGTGTGCTCCTGGCAGGACCGGGCTGAAGCTGGGGAGCCAGCTCCAGAGCTCCCGTGCCCGCACGCTGGTAGCTTGGGGTTAGGCGTAGGCTGGCGTGCCACTGCCTGTGCTCACACTCTGGGAGCCGGAGCATGGGTCTCCGAGGTAGAGCGGCGTCAGACTGGAGCCATGGCCAGGCCATCGCTTACACATTGTCCAGGCTGCTTTTGTGATAGGACAGCTAATGAGCAGAAAAAGCAAAAATGCTCACTCTCTGGCCGTTGACAGGCAACACTTGCTGACCGTCACCATCCTGGAGTCTAGCAGACCACTGGATCTGCATCCATTAAAATGCCTCGGGATGAAGGGGTTGAGGTGCGAGTGGGGTGGTCCTTTGGCAGTTTTCTTCCCCTATTTCCAGGAGAGAGCGATGAATGTGGGGGAGCCCGTGGTTACATCAGCGATGCCGTTGTCACCTCGGAATCAGGTGGTTTGGGAACACATGCCCCCACACGGCAGGTGCCATTTGTAAGGCACTCTCGGACATCCAGTCCTCCCTTCACCTGGACTGCCTTTCTGAGCCCGTGGTTCGGCTCAGCCCAGCCTCTGGGCAGTGAGAATGTCTTCAAATGGCACATATGCCATGTGACAGAGGCTGACGCTGGCACGAGGCAGAGCCATCTGTCTTTACAAATAGTTTGAAAAATCCCAGGCCCCAGGCCCCAGGCCCCTGGTGTACTTCCCAGGGGTGCCTCGAGAAGTCCCAGCTCCCTCAGGCCTCTAGGCCCCTCCCTGGTGGTGCCCCACTTCCTCCGCTCTGTCCCTGCAGGAGTCTGCTCCGAGTCCTGCCCCGACCCTTCCCTCCGCACATCCAGGGCCGCCCCTCCAGCAAGCAGCAGCCCTGACAGGCACTCGCTCCTTATTTCACCAGTTAACAAACAGCTCTTAGAAGTAATATTCCCCAGCTTTATCAATTCAATAAAAATGAACTCTGAATTAGGAAATAAAGCCGACGCATGCGGCTCCTGCTAAGATGAAAAGCACTTCCTGTGTGGGAGTTCCTAGTCTAGCCCTTGCTCGGCAACCGGTCAGTTCTCACAACCGGGCTGGGCCTGGTGAGAGCAACCGGCCCAGCGGACAGGGCTGCTGGGTTAGACCCGGGCACTGCTCTGTGGGTCAGGAGGTCAGTTTAGTAGGTCACCAGCCAGCATAAGGAACAGAAATAGAGAGTGTGTGCATGTGTATATACATAAGTGTCGCCTGCTCTGAATGTATTTGGAGCGAATGAGCCACCAGCCTTGTAGTTAGAGGCCTATGTGTTTCTGCAGAATTCCTCTTGGGTACCCAGGCCATCTGCCTACCCAGGTCTCCCAGATGACGGAGGCCTGTTATCACAGACATACTGTCCTGGCGGAGTCCCTGCTGTGGGGCAGGGGGACACGGTCCAGGTGCAGCTCAGGGGTCATTGAAGGATTTTCATTCTACTATCAAATGTGGGTCTGGCATGAATCGGCTTCTGCAAACATTCTTCATTCTCCCCCCTGAATTCTGAGACTCCCGTCTGCACCATTTGCTTTGCTGGGTTCCCATCCCCTTTTGCTCAGAGAGGCTTCAGAAACCTGGAAACTTGTTAAGTCCATTTACAGGGGCGGGTGAGTGCCGCTGTGTTACAGCCCCGCTGTGCACGGAGGGCAGCACCCAGTCTTCAGTGTCCCTCAAGCAGAAACGTTGAGAAGCAGATCGCAAGCTGATTTTTATTAGTGTTCACATGTGCACTCCTGTGTGCGTACATCTGTGTATCACAACTTCATTGGGACTTAATGGGAAGAAACGGGCCTCCACCCTCCTTTTTAAAATCTTTATTGTTGAATAAAGTATTATATATGTCCCTCTTTTTTCCCCCATTGACCTCTTCCAGCCCGCCCCCGCCCCCACCCCAGGTACATCCCCTTCATTAATCATCCCTCCTTACTCGTGTGCCAGGCACTATGCTAATAGTTCGCACATGTTCCGGAACCTTCAGCACGGCTCTGTGTACTGGGGGCACTCTGGTCCTGGCACTGGATGGCGGGAGACGGGCCAGGCCCAGCTGCTATCTGCACTGAAGGCTCAGTGACGGGCACATCCTTGGGAAGCCAGGCTCCAAGTGCCCTGGGAGGGGCGCCACAGCCCGGCCTCTCCCTTCTGCACCGTCCCTTCTCCTCCTCTTCCCCTCGCGGCCCCACGCCCTGCACCCCTGCCTGCCTCTTTGCCCTTCTCGTCTTTGCCCTGCTTCTGCCCAGCCTGACTGTGTGGATGGTGTTCAGCTAAGGCGTTGGCTGACGCGAGGCGAGGCTTTTGTTGGAGATCTCTAGCATGAGTTGAGAGTGACTTCGTGAATTTGAGTTGTAGTTGAAAAAGTCATTAAATTTCTCAGCCCTGTTGAGACAGAAGGGTGATAAAACGTGTGTACAGCGGGATTCGGTCCGTGTGGACATAGTGTGTACACAGGGTCTTCTTGAGACTGAATGAGGGGACTCGAGAGTGGCAGCCGGCGCCTCGGGCTCCAGCGCTGCTGTAGGTGTGCGTGGAGGTTATTTTCCATCGCACCGAGGAAGTGAGAAACGTTGCCTCCTCACCCAATAATTTCCCGGAAAATAAAGAAGCGCAGATATGCAGAGCGGACAGCCGTCCTCAAGAGGCCTGCTTCTCAGTTCTCCGGCTGAGGCTCCCACACTGGACCTCGCCTTCCCCGTGGCCAGCGCGGGCCCCGTGGTGTCTTCTGAGCGTCCTGCTGTGGAAACGGTGACGCGCCCTCAGCTCTTAGGTGATGAAGGGCCTGCTGTTTGCTCTTTGGTGAGCAGGGGAGGCTGGGCACCCTGTAGCCTTCAGGGGTCAGGAGACTAGGTCTCTTATTAATTGTGAGAATACACTGTTTTTAACAGGCGTGGCAGTGCCTACTCCATATTGATGTGAAGAGCCTCTTTCTGTGTCTTGTCCCTGGAACTTCTTTCACTTGTGAGGGGGCCGGGGGGGGGGCATCCCACCCCCACCTGCCCATCCGGGGGTCTGATTAATGCTGAGTTATTTCTGTATGTGTACAGACAGGCTGGAGGGAGCACAGGAAGGGACAATGACAGGCTAACACCTCCATTCTCAAAATCTGGGCTAAAAAGTGAATTTCCCCCAAGTTGTAGAACGAGAAAAAGCAGTCGTTGTCAAAGGCACAGTGTGATCAGGATTTGAATCAGTTCAAACATTTTGAAGCTGACAGAGGCTTTGGGTACCGTCCATGACCCACTAACAGCTGGTGCGGTGTGAGAGAGGGCCCAGAGCCGTGGCGAGCAGCATCCTCGTCTCTAACTGTCCCTCCCACCGGTGGCCACGGGTAACCTCCGTTCCCACAAACGAGAGTCTGCTGGTGCTTGGCAGGATGTGGGTTCTGGGTGTTTAGATGACCGTGAGTTGGGATAAGACGAGGGGTAGAGGCCCCCTTTGCAGTCTCTCCGGTGCGTGGCCTGGACGTGAGTTGTGGGAGTGGGGTCTGGTGGTTCTAATGGCTTCCTCCGATGGATGTGTGAGGAGCTGACTTCTCTGTTCACGTGTTCTTTCCGCTCAGAACAGTTCCGGGCTGCCCTTGCCCATTTATGGTCTGTTAGTTTCTGTTGCTCGCACAGGAAAGAGCGTTCTATTGAAGATGGGAAGATTGCTGCAGCCCATCTCGTCCGAGCAGCTTCCCTTTCGTGGTGATGCCCCAGGCTGTTAGCTCATTCCCGTGCACCTCTGAAATTCCCCCCTGGATGTAAAAGCTCATTGGTATCCCGTCCTTACAGATTCAAAGGACCTGGCTGCCCACAGCCAAGGGCAGCGCCACCAGAGTCCCCGAATTAACACTGTCGGGAGCACAGTGTAGCCCCGGGAAGGGTTCTTTCCAAAAGATTTGTTTCTTTCCTTCATTCCTAATTGCATGTAAATCTGTTTGTAGTAGATTAAAGGAGAGACCTGGCCAGGCTGGTGGGTAATGATAAAATCTACGGGGGACCCGGCCAAAACGTTGAAATGGCTTGTATTTTACTGTTGGCACCAATGGGTTCCTTCAAAGGCCAGGAAAACAGAGTGACAGAAGGCGGCTTTTCCAAATGCACACAGTCCCTTCCATGTGTAGCCAGCGTGGATCACAGGTGGACCAACATGGTCAAAGCTACCTGAGCATTAAGGTCTATTTTCTAAATACGGATTACCACATAACGACTCTGAAAACCAAATCCAGGTGGGATTTCCATGTGAAGAACGCGCCTCAGGGCTGAGAAATGCCAGGGCTCTGCCGCTGTCATCGAGGCAGTCAGGGCTGGGTCTCACCTCCACATCGTCTGTAGGGGTGTGTGTGAGGGAGGGGGTGCTGGCAAAGTCTTTAGGAAAGTGTCTTTACCAAACAGCACCCACCTTGAGCTCATCTGTTTTCCGCATGTTGTACAAACCTGCAGTGCGAGCTACTTGCATCTCCTTGGTCTTCTCCCTGCTCACACCCCCGCCCCCCGCCTTCTCCCCCCTTCCCCCCCCCCCCCCAGCCATCCCAACCCCCCAGGAGGCGCTCTGCCTCTTCTCAGGAATGTGGAGAGTGTTGTCCGGCCTCCCTCTCTTGTAACCATCAACAGCTTTGAACCATATCGGTTATTGCAGGAAGTGAAGTTGTGGTTTCAAAGGAAACCTTCATGGACAGCCCAGTGGGCAGCGTACCTGCCGCCTGGCCAGGGATGTGCCTTTAGTTTCTTAGCTGCATTTTTCGTTTACCTGTCATTTTGCAAAATCTTTAAAAACATCACAACACCCAACTGAAACATGTACTTTCCTCCCCTGAAGTTGACCAACAGTCCTCCTAATGAGGAACATGGTTAAATAAATTTAAATGAAATTTAAAGCTGAAAGTGCCAACAATGTTAATACACTCCAAAGAGTACAGTAGTCCCCCGTTATCTGTGGTTTCAGTTACTCGTAGTCAACTGCAGTCTGAAAACATTAAATGGAAAATTACAGAAATAAACAGTTCTTACGATTTAAGTTGCATGCCATTCTGAGTAGTATGATGAAATCTCGAACCCTCTCGCTCTGCCCCCCACCAGAACGTGACTCATTCCTTTGTCCCCTGTCTCCAGGCCGCACAGGAGCATTCCCCGCACATGGGTCACTGGCGGCCTCTGCAGTCAGGCCACTGAAACGGCACCTCCCGGTGCGGTGCTCCCTGGCCAGAGCTCGGAGCTCGGAGCTCGGAGCTCGGAGCTCGGAGCGGGGTGCCACAGCTCGCATCCCCCAGAGAGGAGCCGTGTGGAGCTTCCTTCGTGTAAAAACATGAAAGCTCTCAACTTAGTAAGGAAAGAAAGAAATCATAGCTGAGGTTGCTGAGATCTGTGGTAGGAACGGATTTTCTATTTTTGAAATTGTGAAGATGGAAAAGAAATTTGGGCCAGTTTTGCTTTTGTGCTTCAGACTGCAAAAGTTACAGCCACCGTGTGATAAGTGCTCAGCTGAGGTGGCCAAGGCCTTAAACTTGATCATAGCCCATCCTCTCTGAGGTTTCAGGCATCACGGGTCCTGCCGCGCGCGCGCGCGTGCACACACACACACACACACACACACACACACCCCGCCCCCCAGGATAAGCGAGGACGCGGACACAGAAGGCTCTGAGTCTGAAACTCCTATGGCCAAGGGAACCTGCCGGTGTGTTGCTTACGGGGTTTTCTCTCGTTTGTGAAGGTTCGCCATCGGTGGTGTGAACTCGTCGTCAAGCACAAATACACAACCGCGTACAAAACCGTGGAGAGGTTCCTCCAGGAGGACCAGGTAGGTCGTCCTCACAGCTCAGGTTCCGCCGGTGCTGCTGCCGGCTGTCCGGGACCCAAGGATAACAAATACTAAAACATTTTTCCAAAGGCTGAAGGGTTGGTAGGAGCAGATTCTCCCTTGAGAGCTCAGTGTCCCTTAACGCACTGAGCCCTGGTCCTCAGAGGCACCATTGGTTTCACCTGGGGTGGCCGTGACCAAGTGAGGCCTGTGCAGACTTCACGGCATCACAGGCCTCGGGTCCAGGGTGGCTCAGTCATGCTGGTGCATATCTGTCCTCGCTGGTCCTGACTTAAAGCCTGTGAGAAGGCGAGATGGGGAGCCCAGCCGAGGGAGCAGTCTGTCTGTCTGTCTGCACCTGTCACGCCAGACAGGCCCGTGCTGAGTGTCTTTCCTGCAAGAACTTGCTCCCTGCTCACCAGAGGAAAGTGGGCATCCTCCCGGGAGCCCACAGGAAGCGTGTGTGGGTGGCCATGTTTGGGGATGTCCTCCGTGCCACTCTGCACCCACCCACACTTGTCCTGGCGTGGCTGTCCGTGGTGGGACGTGCCACGGGGTCTGTGTGGCTGGAAGGCAGCCTGCAGCTCGGCCCGTGGGCTTGACCAGTGTGTGCCTACGAGCGAGCTTCCTGCCCAGCCATGGCCGACGGCATGGAGCGTGTTCCAGTCGGCGGAGAGCGGGGGCAGGGCAAACAAAGGAGCTTTTGAGAGGGCCTGAGTGTGGGGGGCTGCCAGCACGGAAGGGCTTGTTATTCCCACAAAGAAAAATGCATGACTTTGTACCAGAAGAAATGTCACATTTGCACAGTGGAGCAGGAGGTGTTTGGAAACAGAGTTTAGTATAAGGAGGACAAAATGCAAGAGAAAATTAAGGTCTATTTGAAAACCAGAGTTAACTGCAATATACTTAGAACCATCAACTTTTCTAAATACGGATTACCACATCTCAGCCTTTACAGGAAAGAAATTGTGAGCCTCTAACTAGACAAGTTTTTGTCTTGCACTGTCTTTGAGGTCCTTCTCTTAATTTGCCCCAGCAGAGGGGATCCATGGCACAGCCAAGCGTGGAGAGAGGAGGCAGAACCCTAGGGGTCTTGGGTCTTCAGAGCATAATTGGCTGTTTTTAAAACTGTAGGAAAAGTGCAGACATAGGTCTTCGCAGCATTGTGTCTGGAACAGAAGAGCCGGTGTTTGCCGCAGTGGAGGGACCGCGGTCGGCTCCGCTGAAGCAGTGGGCACCTTCCCAGGTGGCGTGATGCTGCTGCCTGCCTGTGGCTGCGAGTGGCATGGTGGTCTGCGTGGCCCAGCCGTGCCGAGGGCCACCTGTCCTGGGAAGGAGCGATGTCTTGTGACATGCACACAGCACCTCGGTGCTGCCGTCAGCTGTACCGAGACCCCCTCTCCTCCAGAGCACGGCCATCGCTAGGGAAACGCTCACTGTCACCACTTGGTCATCAGTTAAATCACCACGGTTCTGCTGATGGAACTGATAGCTGAGAATTCCTTAGAGTTTCAGTGAAAGCAAGAAAGAGGAGTTGAAGACTACGGTTCCTCAAGTACAGCTGTTCAACTGTCGTATCTTTTCTGAGGTCTCCTGTGATTTCTGGACCAGCACGTTTGTGTGAAACAAACTGACACTGCAGGTGTGGACACATAATTTCTTTGTCTCATGCTCTCTGGCCTCTGCCCCTGCAGGCCATGGGCATCTACCTCTACGGGGAGCTGATGGTGAGCGAGGACGCCAGGCAGCAGCAGCTCGCCCGCCAATGCTTCCAGCTGACCAAGGAGCAGATGGACAGATGCTCAGCCCAGGTGGTGGCCGAGATGCTGTTTTAAAGAGGTAAACTCCCCCATTCCTTGCCCCATTGTCGTTTCTAACCAGATTTCTCATAGGAGCCACATAAATGAAGAACCAAACAGTGATCCCAGAGCACCCGCATAAGTCAGTCCTCTGCCCCAGCGTGGGCGCCTGGGAGGGGCCCCAGGGGCAGAGCTGTCCACCCAGGCAGGACAGCTCTCCTTGGCACAGTTTTGGCCACTTCAGCTTTATCACTTGTAGTAACAGGAGTTGGGGGAGCACATCGTGGGGATGGTTAGGAGGGAGACTGAGAAGCCCAGCACGGGTGCTGGCCCCTGGCCTCCAAGGTGAAGGCTGACGCGGGAGTGCGTGGCCAGTGGCCAACTCCTGGGCTGCGTGAGAATGGCGCCATCGCTCAGGTTGACCCTGCTGACCTGGGAGGCTGGGGGGAGGTCCTCCCGCCAAAGCCCGCCCCTGGCCTCGGGGCTGCGTCCGCAGGCAGGCTTGCGGAGCTGGGCAGGCTCTCCCAGGCTCAGGTGGCAGGGAGTCCTGAGTTATTTGAATTGCTTTTCCTGTTAATTGTGCTTGGAATTGACCTGTGGAGATTTACATCCTAGCGGTTAGGCTTTCTGTGGAGAGCTCTGCATTTAAACAGTAATTTAGCAACGGTCAGGAACATCTCGAAGCAGGACTGTGGGATTGTAAGTGTGTTGTTTCTCTCTAACAACCATCATTTCTAGGTCTGTTTTTCTTCCAGGTTTTACATGCTATAAATAGGGTATGTCTAATCTTGTATCCTTTTAAAAATGTGACAATAGAGCTCAGTCATTTTTCATGTTATATGGCTTCTCTGTAAATATAATTTTAATGGATATTTAATATTTTATGTTGGTCTTCTTAACCCATTGTTGGACGCTTAGTTTGCTTCTGTCTTGGAAAATCATTTTTGTCCAGGATATTTAAGAACCTTACTTACTGGAAAGCAGTCTAATAATGCTGAGGAGGAACACCTTTCTGAGGCGCGCACCAACCAGGAGAGGCGAGGCACTGTGCTGGGAAAGGAAATGGTAGGAGTAGCTGCAGCGATTGAGCCTCTAGTAGTGAGACAGCTATGTGCAGACGACCCCAACAGCATTCCCAGGCGGCTCCAGGCCCTGGTCATGGATGGGCCAGTTTACAAAAGAGAGCAGTTATCTTGTTGCCACCCTCCTATAGTAAACAGTATAAGTCATATTTCTCTTTCGATGTTCAATTTCATGGGGAGTTTGTGTTTCTTGAAGTGTGTGAAACTGCCCTGGGCAGACTTCCTTGCCCGTCCTGTTTTCAGCCGTGGGAACCACAGTGGGCACTCGGCTCTCACGACTCTGGTGCAGTTCTTGCCTCAAGCAGGCAAAGGAGTGGGCCTGGCGAGGAGTCTGCTGTTTTCTCGTCTCCCTGTCCTTCCCCTTCCAGATGAACTGGGGGTCACATGCATCCCTTCTGCCTCCCCCCCCCCCCTCAGTTAAGACCAGGGAGTTGCACCTTCCAGCAGACATCCCTGAGCCCAGGGGGGCAGGAGGGCCAGCCGTCTCCACCAACCCTGCTGGCGGCTTGTCGGTGCATTTCCTAGCTTGTGTTCCAAAACTGCACTGGCATTTGTATGGGCATCTCAGTCCTTTGGTTTAAAAAATTGTTCCTCTAGGACAGCACCGAAATGAATGACAAAAAAATAAAACCATGTGGTAGTGAGGCCGGCCTGGTGGTGACGTCGTCGCCTGGTGACCAAGGACCAGGTGTGTGCGGTGTGGGCGCGGCACGCAGGCACGGCGGCTCCAGAGTGCTCTGGCTGCTTGGGTTCCTGGCATGCTGATTTGTGACTTAAGATTAAAATCACATTGCCAGGGATTACCACGCAACCACGACCTTGGCTGCTCTCCAGAGCCAGAGCCGCTCGCTCTCTGCAGTGGGAGAACGATGCACGTGGTAGCTCTTCTCCGGAAACAGAAGAAGCCAGCAGCCACGAAGACGCTCCCGCCCCCGTTGTGCCCAGCGGAGACCTCTCTGCCGAGGTGCAGAGCTTAGCTGATTGGTGAACAGTGACTGGTTTCCGCTTTGTTCACAGTGGCTAAGTTCTGCACCTGAAGAGAAGGTGAGATGGGACAGTAAGGTGGAGCCGCTGGGGCAGAGGCTGCTGCTGAGCGGTCCGCTCGGGTGCGAGCCCGATTCTGGAGGAGGAGAGACCCGCTCAGCCCGACGATGCACTTTCTCTTGTCACCAGTGCAAGGAATGTACTGAGAGGCTACAGAACCATAACTAACTAGGTAGCTCTCTGAAAGGTCAAACGTGTTTTTCGCTACAAACGTTGTTCTTACAAAACACTAAAACCCAGTGCATCACAGGAGCCGAGGAGAACTGTCACACGGGGATTGCATGTGCGTGGGGCTGGGTGCGTGTGGGGCCCCTTGCTCCTCGGGGCACCGTGACTCTCTCTTGTGTTTGCAGCCCGGGTCTCTGTCTCCTGCAGCCCAGGACGCCGGCAGCTCCAGCCGAGGCACTGCTTCTACGGCTGTCGATTGGACCCGCCCTCCGGTGCCTACTGAGCTGATATCAGTTCTCATTTACACACTGGCTCAGTTCAGCAGGAACAGGAGTCGAGCCCTCGAGCAGAAAGCCTTCCTGTTCCTAGTGCCCAGAGGCTGCAACTCCACTCGGCGAAGAGGCCGGCGCGCTGGCCGCCAGACCGTGCAGCGGGCACCGTCTGTATGTCCTGTGGTGCGGCTGTGGGCAGAATCGTACAGCCCCGGGCGAGTGCGGGGTGACGCCGGCAGCGCCACTCCGGCCGTGGGGTGTGGAGGCTGGAAGCAGTTGGCGTGTGTGTGGCTCTGACATGGGCTCTCGTATCAGCGCGGCTTTCACAGCCGCGTGTGAGCTGCAAACCCGTTCTCGGGGCTGAGAGACGTGGGGTCCCCTCCTGCCCTGCCCTCGGCCGTCTCCTGAGCGGGAGGCACACGGAGGTCCCGGTTGACGGATTCCTCTGAGCGGGAGTGATTTTATTGCTGTTTCTTTGCAGGAAAGATCACAGTGAGATTCTTTCTCATAAGCTCCTAGTAGCCCTGGTGGGACCAGGATGGCGCTGACCCGGACATCAGAGGAAGGCGACAGGGCTGCTGGGCCCTCAGCGACATCGGCGTCCGCGTCTGGAGCTGCTTTCCCGCAGCTGCTCGCAGCAGAGCACACGTGAAAGGCCCATCCTCAGAAAGGGTCACCTCGTCCCCACCGAACGCGCCGCCTCCACACACTGACTGCGCGTGGGGTCAGCGTGTACGCAGCCCGCCACTGCACCGCTGGAGAGCCTGAGGCCGCGGAGGGTCCCTCAGCATGCGGCCGGAGAGTCAGGCTTCTGTGCGGAGCCAGTGAGCTCCACTCCACGGGCTTCTCTGGCTCATTTCAGAAAGTTCTGCAGAATTTTGGTCGATAGTTCTGTTATTTAGATGTTTGCCAAAATTGTAGTGCCTTTTGGTAAAAGTACGGGATAAGAACCTAAGATGTATTTAATAATAAAATGTAATGGATTAATGTTTTTGTATTCCTGTTTGTTTCTGAATTTAATTAATACTGTGTTTAAAAAGGTAGTTTAAAAGGCAGGCTGACATCAGCAGTCTGACAGGCAGTGCACAGAGGCCCCGCCCCTCGCAGTCCCTCATCCCGCTGAGGTTGGAAGTTGTAAAAGGGGCAGAAACCGACCTTCCCGCACAGTCCAAAAGGCAGGGGCTTAACTGGTGGTCCGTGAGGTCCGAAAGGTTGGCGACCACTGGCTTACAGCGCCAGAGAAGCTCCAGCCTTGCTGTCATGTGATGGCGAGGGGCCGGCGCTGCCTTCACGACTCTGGCCTATTGGGGTGGCAGCGGCCTCTGTACGTTCCTGGGCCTCAGGGCTGCCCAGCAGCGACTCTCATTCCGGAAGGGTCCACTCTGCGCAGCTGCATGTGCTCTGCGTGGGACTGTCTGCTTATCATATTGGTAGAAGAATCCAAATGTGATTTTTAAATTTGAATAAAATACAAGAACGCTGCTTCCTGTGAAGATGCCCTTCCCTCTGGTTGGCATGTTGGGCTTCCTGTGAGGTGGAGCAGGACGGGGCGGGCACAGCCACACGCACCCAGCACCCACGGGCAGACAGCTGGCACCTCCCTGTGGGCTGTGGGCACCAGCTTGCCCAGTGGTTTGGTGCGGCCTTGTTTTTGTAGAAAGTTAAAGCCACACGTTTCTGCCCTTAGAAACCACGGGCCAAGCCAAATGGCCATGTGTGGGATTTTGGACTAAGATGGCTGGTCCCCTGGTGGCCGCGGACTCCTGCCGCTGGCTCTGAGCACCGGCCAGGCCAGCAGGCGGCAGTCAGTCCCGGAAGAGCCATCAGAACCAAGGCGCTGAGAATGGCTGGGCCGTGGGCAGTTGGCCTGTGCTGCGGCAGACGGGCACCGTCCCAGGTGTCCCTGCAGGGCGAGGAGTGGCCGGCCTGCCTGCCTGGGACCTCCTGTCTGCACGGCGGCCGCACCCAGTTACCCGGCTGACGGAGTTTCTGCAGACGGGGCGGCTTTCCTAGCTGGCCCTCCGCACCGGGGAGGCTGTGGCCAGGGCTGGCTGAGGCCCCAGGAGTCGAGTGGCCGCCAGTCAATAAGGAGACATATAAGTAAGACTAGAACTCTCCATTTTAAAGTTTCTCATATATGTATTTTTAAAGCTCCACGTTGGTAACTGGCGGGCCACCTGGGACTGATAGGATCTGGGTTAGAAACTGGCCGAGCCCGCCCCGTGCGAGCCCAGGATGGGGTGCCATGAAGGGAATCCTGCCTGCCAGACACGGGTCGTTCTCAAGGTCACGTAGTAAAAGGCAGGTGTGAATGTGAGTCCACGGCTCAGAGCTTCCCTCCCACCCAGTGCCTCCGGCCACGCAGCCCGGACGGAGAAGGCGCGGCTCCCACCCGGCTGGGCTGCATAGAGGGACGATGGGCCCCGGGACGCTGCTCTCTGAGGCCGGGAACGTGAACCTCCTCCACACGGCAGTCCCACGGGGAGCCTGGCCCACTTCCTCAGCGTATCTCTGGGGCCCACACCCCCCAAGAACACACCTGTGGCCTCAGCGCCCGGACCCTGCGCTGAGTGTAGGAAGCGCCGGGTAGGGGAGGAGGCAGCAGAGGGGCCAGGACACCGGAGGCCCCCCCAACCCCCCCAAATAGCGAAACAGCCCCGCCTGACACTGCCGCCGCCTGTCTGTGAATTGGACCTTGAAACGGGGTCACAGTGGCCAGGGCGGGATCGCGAGTTGGGGGGCAGGCTCGCTCCTAAACGCCCCGGCCCGGGCCCCTGGGACAGGGACACCGGCGTGTGTAAGTCGGGGGTCCGCAGGCTTAGCAACGGGGTGCGGGGGAGGCCTGTCCTCCGCGCGAGGGGGCCAGTGGCCGAGCGGCTGTCCCGGGAGAGGAAGGCGGCCCGGCCCTCGGAGCAGCCAGCTGGCTCCGCAGACCCTGCAACCTGTGGTCACCACGGAGGGGGCGTGGCTGTGACCGCCTGGCCGCGGGGCGCCTGAGGGCTGAGCCTGGGAAGGGGGTGCGGGCTGTGGGCAGCGCCAGGGCGGACGGAGGCGGACGGAGGCGGGAGGAGGCTCGGGTCCCCGGGACCTCGGTCTGGATGACCGGGTGTAGCTCTCACTTTACTGGAATTTAGAATCACAGCATTGAAATAACAGTCTCCGCCCTGAACGAGGTCAGAGAGGGCACCTGCCCACGTGCAGACACCCGGAACCGGAAGCTGCAGCCCGAGGCCGCCCCGGGCCCTGCCCATTCCTGACACCCATTCCTGACACCCTGGCTGGGCCCTGAGGGTTTACAGGGTGGAAGCAGAGAGAGGCCTTTGGGGGCTGACCCAGGGCCATGCTTTATAGATCTTTTCCCACCTGTTGGTGCTGAATCGAGATCCATCTGCTAACTAGTGGGTGTGAAAAAAGATTGAGGCCGGAGTTGGGTCAGGGGCCAAGGAAGCCACCAGAAAACTAGAGTTCCCAGGACTGGTGCTTCGCCTCCGAGGGGCTGCCTGGTGGGGAGGGGGCGTGGGGTGAGGGTGGGGGTGGGGGTGGCCATCACAGCAGAGGCAGAGCCCACTCTTAGAGGCTGGGCCTGGGAAGCGAGAAAAAAAGTGTGCCTGTGTGTGTGCGCGCATGTGTGTGAATGTGTGCGTGTGTGTGTGTGTGCCTGTGTGTGCGCGCATGTGCGTGCCTGTGTGTGCGTGTGTGCCTGTGTGCGTGTGCCTGTGTGTGTGCGTGCGTGTGTGCGCATGTGTGTGCCTGTGTGCGTGCCTGTGTGCCTGTGTGTGCGTGTGCGTGTGCCTGTGTGTGTGCGTGCGTGTGTGTGTGTGCATGTGTGTGCCTGTGCGCGTGCGTGTGTGTGCCTGTGTGCGTGCGTGCGTGTGTGTGCACACAGCAAGGCCAAATGCAGAAGTGACCGCGTTTCCACCTTCCGCAGACAGCTCACATAGCCCTAATCTGGTCCCTGCCAAGTGTCTTTTGAGATAAAGAGGTTCAGGGGTTTGGCTTCTCAGCCCCAAGAACTGGGGTGGGAGACAGGAAAACTCCCTGGACCTGTCCCCAGTCCCTCCTGCCCCGTCCCCACCTGGGCTCACCCAGCCTGTGGGGGGACGGGCTCTGCAGGGACCCCTGGAGGCGGGAAGTCTCAGCCCACTGCCCACCCACCGCTCCTCCTGCCCCATCCCCTCAGCCCAGGAGGTGTTTTTGCCTGTGGGGTGGTCTGGGAGGTGCAGTCGCCCGGAATCCACAGTCCCAGAAAGTTCTTTTCTGCTGAAATAGTTTTCCTGTCTCAGGAGGCCTTGGAAGCCAAAGTGTGTCCTCAGGCAGGAGAGGAGCCTTGGCCAGATTTGGGGGTGGGGTGGGGGGGTCCCGCCCTGGGTAAGCCCCCCTGCTCTACACACACACACACACAAACACACACACACCCCACACCCCACCCCCACTCTCTACCCGGCTGGGTTTCCACATTCTGGCAGCACGATTTAAGCCTCTAGGACTTTTTAACACATGTTGAAAGAGGGAGGCTCTACCAGTGGTTCTCAACCTTCCTAATGCCGCGACACTTTAATACAGTTCCTCATGTTGTGGTGACCCCCAATTTCATTGTTACAAGTTGAACATAATTAAAGCATAGTGATTAATCACAAAAACAATATGTAATTATATATGTGTTTTCCGATGGTCTTAGGCGACCCCTGTGAAAGGGTCGTTCGACCCCCAGGTTGAGAACCGCTGCTCTAGCCTAGGGAAACTTAAGGGGAAGGAACTGTAGCTTTAATAAGTCACACGTGAGGGGGCAGGCGCTGCAGCGAGGCCCCAGCACCGCGGGAGGCAGAGCCCACCGGGGCCCCTCGGCTGCGGAGGTTGCTGATCCACTGGGGCTCAGGGAGCCCAGGCCGTAATGAGAGCCTTCTTTTCCCAGGAAGCGCTGTCCGGTGCTAGCACGCAAGTCCTGAGTAAGCGGTGAGGACGCTGTGCACTCTGCTGTCCCTTACACGGGCTTGGCCTTCGTCCCTTCTCAGCGTCACGTGACAGTGAGCCTCGCGGAACGGGCCAGGGCGAGCCTTCCGTTACTTATTGGCCATCGCAGCTTTTTGGCGCACATCGGATGTGCAAACACGTGTAAACAATCTGTGAGCAAAAGGTAGGGGCCCTCCACCTGTTCACCTGTCCCTGCTCCAAACCCACTGCTGGGGGGGGAGGGAGGGGGACTGACAGAAAAGGTTCTGCTGTGCTCCAGCCAACAGGTCCGCTGGCTCCACGCACAGCTGGGAGCAGAACAGACACTGCCTTCCCACGGAACTGAGCAGCTCAAGGCTGTGGAACTCGGCCTCCACTTGATGGCTCTGGTCCGAATGTCACATGACCTGAGAGGCACTGACACAGCATCCCGAGGGTCCCCTTGTTCAGGGCCCTCCCCGACAGGAGCCAGCTGTGCACCTTCTGCGCTTGTGTCCTCTGGGCCGTGGGTAAGTTTGCTGCATGATTGTGAGAATTAAATGAATTTATGCAAAATCCTGATAACAGGGCCAGGCACCAGCTATAAAGGTATGTGTAACGTATTTAATGGTTGGTTGATTTCCTTTACTTAACACACTGCGGGCAGATCACAAGCATTCTCATGTTTTCATATTACACAGTGTACTACGTAAATGTTAAAGGCACGCCTTAAAATCAAATACCCATTGCATTTTGAAGTTATTTATTACATGTTCTTACAAGCTAATATCTTTTTAAAGTATGATACTTTGTAAAACATTTTTTGTACCCGTTCAGTAGAAACTTATCTGGCCACTGGGTAAAGCTGGCAAGAAAGCTACTGGTGCGCAATGTATTAAGCAGCCCTCTGCCCATGAGCCTTCGAGTTGTTGCCACTAGGCATCTTTGTGACACTAGGCCTGTGCGTGCGCGCGGGTGCCGTGTGCAGCCCCGGGCCCGTGCGTGTGCGCGCGGGTGCCGTGTGCAGCCCCGGGCCCGTGCGTGTGCGGGCGGGTGCCGTGTGCAGCCCCGGGCCCGTGCGTGTGCGGGCGGGTGCCGTGTGCAGCCCCGGGCCCGTGCGTGTGCGCGCGGGTGCCGTGTGCAGCCCCGGGCCCGTGCGTGTGCGCGCGGGTGCCGTGTGCAGCCCCGGGCCCGTGCGTGTGCGCGGGTGCCGTGTGCAGCCCTGGGCCTGTGTGTGCGGGTGCCGTGTGCAGCCCCGGGCCCGTGCGTGTGCGCGGGTGCCGTGTGCAGCCCCGGGCCCGTGCGTGTGCGGGCGGGTGCCGTGTGCAGCCCCGGGCCCGTGCGTGTGCGCGGGTGCCGTGTGCAGCCCCGGGCCCGTGTGTGTGCGCGGGTGCCGTGTGCAGCCCCGGGCCCGTGCGTGTGCGCGGGTGCCGTGTGTAGCCCCGGGCCCGTGCGTGTGTGCGGGTGCCGTGTGTAGCCCTGGGCCTGTGTGTGTGTGCGGGTGCCGTGTGTCTGTGGTTCCTGGATGTGCTCCCTGTGGAGGCAAACTGGAACAGGCAGGCACCTCTGAAGAACTGGATCTCTGTTACTGGATAGAGTTTATGTATATATTTAAATCTTATTTAATATTTTATTGTGGTAAAATGGACATAAAATTTACCATTTTAATCATTTTCAACTGTCCAATTCAGTGGCATTAAGTACATTCATGTTGTGCCGCCATCACCATCCATCCCCAGAACTTTTTCATCTTCCGCAACTCTGTCCCCATTAAGCACTAACCTTCCGTTTCCTCTCCCCCCCCTCCCTGCACTCCCCTCCTGGCAACCACCACTCACTCTCGGTATTTCACGAGTGGAATTATGCAGTATTTGTCCTTTGTGACCGGCTTATTTCACTTAGCAAAATGTCCTCAGGGTTCATCCATGTTGCAGCATGTTTGAATTTCGTTCCTTTTTAAAGGGTGAGTCATACTCCATTATATGTGTAGACCAATTTGTCCATTCCCTTGTCAAGGCATTTGGTCGTTTCTACCTGAGGCTCTCGGGAATAATGCTGCTGTGAACATGGATGGACAGACACCTGCGGGTCTGTGCTCAGCTCTGTGGGGCTGCGTGTGGTAGTGGAATTGCTGGATCCTGTGGTGATGCTGTTACAGCACTGTCTCCAGGACGTGAAAACTGTAAATGTTAGCCTTTTGTCTTTTCCCAACTGGTGGAAAAATAATCTGCATTTCCCAAAAGCTGTGTTAAATATTTTAAGGGTTTTAAAGTCACGTGTGTATTCCTCCTGCTGTCGATTTGTGTGCATGTTTGTATCCTGGCCAGAAAGTGTCTGTGCTGATGGCTTTTTTCTTACTGATTTACAGCAGCATTTCAGAAGTTAGAAAATTTGTTCTCTGTCCTGTGTTGCAGGTATTTCCCCCCAGTTTGTTATTTATATTTAGGTTTTTGGTTACTTTGTTTTTTGTCTGTGTGATCAATGCTATCCCTCTTCCTCTGTGGTTTCTGGGTTTTGCATCTTGCATAGAAAGGGCTTTGAGGACCGAAAATGCTGGATTCTTGAAGTCTGCAGTGATGTGGGGAGCCCTGGAATGTTCTGTCAGCCGAGGGGAACCGCAGGGAGGGTGGCCCAGCGCAGCGAGGATCTGAGGCTGCGGCGGAGCCTGTGCCCGCTCTGGGGTCCCCCGACCCCGCTGTGCTGTCGCCAGTGTGCCCTCTGCCAGCTTCCGCTCCACTACGACTCACTCGCGGAACTGTCCACTTTTCCGGATGACTTTTGTGGTTAGATTATGTAGTCATCTTACTAGGATCCTATTCAAGCCAAGCCATGTCTCCGCGAGCGTGTTGGGTCCCATCTTCCCAGGAGGCAGCCCCGGTCAGAGAAAAGGCTCCCGCCGCCGAGGAGTGGCGCAGGCGGGGCTGCCCAGCGGGCCGGCTCCTGTGCCACCACCGCGGGGACCGCGAGGCGGGGCTGTTCCTGGCGCAGCGCTGGCTGTGGGTGGCCTCGGCCCTCAGACGCTGTGCAGAGGCTGGCAGAGCAGGTGCCACCGGGTGCTGTGGACGCTTTTCTCTCTCCTGCTCCTACGTTCTGACCCCTCCTGGCACGTGGGAGACCCCCTGGGTGGTGCCCAAGGCGTCCGGAGACCCAAAAGCGAAGCAGCCACAGCGGCTTTCCAGGTGCCTGGGTGCCCAGAGGGGGCGGGCCTGTCTCCCACAGGCCTCGGACCCTGGGCACGGGGTTCCCAGTGGAGGCTGCTGGGGCGGTTTGGCCCTGCTGCTGGCTGGCTGGCACTAACCTCGTCGTCCCATAATCCTGTGGGCTTTTACATTCCCTCCTGGCCAAGTCCCTTCTCCTTCCATGGGGCCTGTGTCTGTTCTTGCCTCTGAGGAGACGGGCCTCCGTGACCCCTCTCCAGCATGGTCGGCTTTTGATGGCATTTACTGATGTCCCAGGGCAAACAGTGCAGGGGAGGGAGGAGGGTGTAGGAACAGAGAACTGCGCGCGTGGGCCAGGATCACGGTGGAAACCGCCGCGCGCCTGCCTCAGCCGCACAGGGGAGGGGAGGCAACTAGAAAGGCCCCTTGGGAGGCAGCAAACCTCGGCCTCGTGTGAGGAAGCAGGTGGCCCCGTAGCACTCGGCCAGTGAGGACCCGGGGGAGGGACTGGATGAACGGCTGTGCTCCCTGCCCCGCGTGTGCCAGCGTCGCGGCACGGACGCCTCTCCAGGGAGGATTACAAGTCTGTCTCCGAGTCCCCGTTTGAATTCGGACGGGTGAGCAGTTTCTCACACCTCCCGGAATCCTGCCAACCCAACAGCCTTACCGCATGGGGAGGCCACTGGGAGGGTTTCCACGTTGATTTATGAGACGCCCTGGCTCTTCAGAAAACTTACGAATGTGGACCTTCGGCGTCGAAGTGCAGAGGTTTCCTACGCAAGCGCCAGTGATCCTGTGGCCTGGGAGGAGCGAGGTCTGTGCTCCAGGGACAGGGGCCCGCGGCGTACACACTCCGCGGACGGATTCGGGAGAATTACGAGCATTCACCTGGCCTTCGTTTGGTTCTTCAGGAGTGAGATGGCTGGTGATCGGCAGCTTAGATCGCTTGGCAGTCGTGGAGCCCACGTAGGCCGGCCGGGCCGAGGAGCGGGGGCCATTTGTGACAGCACTCCTGGGCTGGGTAAGGGCGTAAGCGGTTACCAGGCTTTCTACTCTTCCCTGGAAAACAATCGATTTGGGTTCCTTGTCCGTTTCCCTTTCCGCACTCACCGCAGGGCTGCCTCACCCCCAGGGACAGGACGGCTCAGGTCTGCTTCGCCGCAGGGCCACCCCCTCTGCGCCATCAAGTCCCTGTGCTTCGCTCCTCCAGCTCAGCAGAAAACGTGGCTTCCTCTGTCCCTGGGCCTTTCCCATCCTGTCCCATCAGCGGGAAGTGGGGCCGAGAGAGGGGCTAATAGTGCCAATGCCACCAAGCCGTCCGTGGCCCCTCAGCAGGACTTTTCCAGAGAGAGGCTTATCTGCATGCCCTCTGCTCCTGATGCTTCTGGGTGCGATCAGAGGCCCGTGTCCCTGGTCAGGAAGCAGAGGGACATTCAGAAAGCCCACGCACGCAGTCTGGCCTCAGCCAGCAGGGCAGCCGGCCACCCGTGGAGCAGGTCAAGGCCCCTCCCAGGACCCCCGAGGAGCCTGGGCGCAAGGGCCTGGTGTCTGGGGAGGAGCAGAGTGAGCAGGAAGGTGGGCTGTGCTTTGTGGGAACAACCCACTTCACAGGGAGTGAGGCCTCCTCACGTCCTGCGGAGCCTGCCTGGCCCTGCCCCAGGGGAGGGCAGGTCCGGTGTGGCTGGTGGGAAAGACAGGGGAGACGGACGGCTGTCCCGTTCCTTCTTGGACGTTGTCAGCAAAGCCTGGGTGGGGCAGCCTTCTTGCATCTCGGAGAGGAAAGCCAGGGCGACCTCGGGACATGGTAGAGCAGCTGAATGAGCCAGCTTTCTGGGTTTCTGTGTCTGAGGCCGTCAGCTTTCTTCCTTGTTCAAGCCGCTCTTCATCGGATGCTCTGCTGGTCGAAGCGGCAGGCACCTGCCTGGCAGACACTGGGGTGGCCCCGGTAGCGCCTCCAGGTCAGCCTTGCCCTGGACAGGCAGTGCGGGCCGCAGTGCCCTCGCTCTGCAGTGAGGTCAGGGCTGAGTGGCTTTCAAGGGCCTTCGCTGTGCATTTTAGCTGGACCCCTAGTTCCTTGAACTTCTTTAAAAAAACTGAAAGAACCCAAATATCCAGACTTTCCCTAAATCCAAGGCACCTGGATGAGGAGGTGGAGCTGACCGGATGCCTCCCGGGCCGAACCTCTGCCTGGCGGCTCGTTCCTGGCGGCTGGGCTTGGGCTTGCTCAGGAGCTGAGGACCCACAAGCCATCTGTCTCTGGGTTCAAGGGGTGGGTGTGACGCCCGCCCTTGCACTGTGCAGTCCCTCCCAGAGGGATAGAGGGGCGGCCCCTGCTAACGGAGCAAGCTGCCCACCCATGCTGCGTCCTCGGTTTACAGTGGAGCCTTCCTCCCCTTGTTAGCACCTTTGTCGAATGGGAAGGGCAAGGGGGGAAGACAGAATCAGTAAACAAACCAGGACCTGGTTTCTCCTGATGAAAGCCCTCAGGAGGCTCACTCCAGCAAGGCCCTGCAGGCTGCGGGACCTTCACGGGCACAGGGCCGGGCTGCGGGGCCTTCACGGGCACAGGGCCGGGCTGCGGGACCTTCACGGGCACAGGGCCGGGCTGCGGGGCCTTCACGGGCACAGGGCCGGGCTGCGGGGCCTTCACGGGCACAGGGCCGGGCTGCGGGGCCTTCACGGGCACAGGGCCAGGCTGCGGGGCCGTCACAGGCGCCAGCTTGGTCTGCTCAGTTGCCAACACAAATGCCCAAGCCTTGGAAGAACTTAGAGCAGCGGTTCTCAACCTGTGGGTTGCGACCCCTCTGGCGGTCGAACGACCCTTTCACAGGGGTCACCTAAGACCATCCTGCATATCAGATATTTACATGACGGTTCATAACAGTAGCAACATTACAGTTATGAAGTAGCAATGAAAACAATTTTATGGTTGGGTCACAACATGAGGAACTGTATTTAAAGGGCCAGAAGGTTGAGAACCACTGACTTAGAGGAACTGTACAGGAACTGAGAAATACAACAAGAAGGCTGAGGTACAGTCAAGGCAGGAAAGAATCTTCCAGAAATGCACCTTCAAAAGCTGAGGTGGAAAACGATCTTGTTTATATTGTTTGCTGTGAAATGCAATGTGGAGAGAAACCAAGATGGCAGCATAGGTAAATGTCGGTACTCCCACAACCACATCAAAATTACCACTAAAATACAGAACAACCATCAGTCAGAACCGCCTGAAAGCTGGTGGAATGGAAGTCCTACAACTGGAGAAGTAACGAAGAAAGCACACTGAGGCCGGTAGGAGGGGGAGGCGCGGACCGGCTGTCTGACACCACAAGTGCTGTTTGTAAATCAGGAGGGAGATCGTCTGTGGAGGCTGCCCGTGAGGAGCATGGAGTCCCAGCCCCACAATAGACCCCCAGCCCAGGATCCCAGAGCTGGGAAGAGAAGTCCCCCAACTACGGCTGTAAAAACCAGCAGGGATTGTGGTTGAGTGACACACAGGCTGTTGGAGATCCAAGTGTTCCTTTTAAAGGGCCAGTGCATGAACTTATCAGGACTCCTAGCACCAGGTGGCAGCTTTAGGGGATCCAGACACATACGGGGAGGAACTGGACTGTCTGGCATTGGGCAGGAACTAGAGGACAGCTTCCTCGCGGGGGTCACTGTTCCTGCGCTGAGACCTCCCCATCTGCAGGGCTGACTGGCAGCCATATCTGAGTCTCCATCAGCCTGGAGCACACTGTGAGCTTCAACCTGAGACCCCGCCCCATTCCATTTGCAGCCCCACCCAAACTGTTTGCAGCAGCTTTTCTATAAATGGCCTGTCCTGGCTCAGGCTTCAGATTTTGCTAAAACCTCTCAAACAAGCTGCAGCTGGGGACATTGTGCCCCAAGCCTATCAACAAAAGGCCCAAGACCTGGCACCAGCAACAGCCTGCCTTGCTTCACAGCTGGGTCTTGCCTGGGTACCTCCAAGCCCAATACAAATAGCAAATAGCATCCATCTGCAGATCCCTCTGTAGCTCCTGCCAGGTGGCTCTAGGCAGTGGCTGACTTTTCACCTCCCTGGAAGCCCGAGCCAGTGCACCCAGTGGACAGTTTCAGACCATAGCAGATTACAACTCTACACATCCACAAGCAACACACTCAAGAGGCAGACTCAGCACCAAAGCCCCACTGAAGCAAGTCCTGCTCCATAGGGATATTTCCTGCCCAGCAGCTCTCCCACTGCAGTAGAAGTTGGTCCTCACAGCCAATTGGCGTGGAAGTCAACTCCTCCTAGTGATGCCAATAGCAATCAAGGCTCAACTATAAGACTTTGCACACGGCCCACAAAGGGGTGCACCTAGAGTGCCCAGCTCTGGTGATTGGGGATGCTGAGCTACTGGGCCCTACGGGACACCTACAACACAAGGCCACTCTACCAATTCCAGTAGACATAGCAGCTCTACCTAATACATGGAAATAAACACAAGGAAGCAGCCAAAATGCAGAGACAAAGACACATGTCACAGATGAAGGAAATGGAAGCAAGCAAACTACTGGATACAGAGTTCAACACCATGGTTATAAAGTTACTCAAGGAAAGTCATGAGACTTTCAAGGATCTTAGTGAGAATGTCAAAGACATGAGAAAGTTCCAGTAAGAAATTAAGCATACGATAACTGAAATAAATTTACAGGGATCCTACAGTAGAGGATTCATAGAATCAAATCAATGATGTAGAATATGAGGATGAAAAAAACACCCAATGAAAAAAGCAAAAATAAAAATACAAAAATGTGAAGATACTGTAAGGAGCCTCAGGGACAACTTCAAGCATACCAACACTCGCATTATGGGGGTGCTGGAAGGAGAAGAGAGAGAGCAAGATATTGGAAACCGATTTGAAGAAATAATGACAGAAAACTTCTCCTGCCTGGTGAAAGAAATAGACTTGCAAGTCCAGAAGCATAGAGAGTCCCAAATAAGAGGAACTCAAAGTGAAGGCCCAGACCAAGACACATCATAATTAAAATGCCAAGGGTTAAAGACAAAGGGAGAATCTTAAAAGCAGTTAGTTACCTACAGGGGAGCGCCATATGACTGTCAGCTGATTTCTCAACAGAAACTTTGCAGGCCAGAAGCAAGTGGCAAGAGATATTCAAAGTGATGAAAAGCAAGGACCTACAACCAAGACTAGGCTACACAGGAAAGCTATCAGTTAGAATTGAAGGCTAAAGAGCTTCACAGACAAGAAAAAGCTAAAGGAGGTCACCACCACCAAACTGGTGTTACGCTAAATGTTGAAGGGTCTTCTTGAAGAGGAGGAGGAGGAGTTGGAGGAGGAAAGGGAAGAGATAAAAAATGGCAACAAATACTGGTCAACAATTGAACTTAAAGATAAATGAACAAGAAATCTAGTGAACAAAATAAACTGGTGAATAAAATAGAATCAGAGTCATGGAAGCATGGAACAGACTGACGAATCTCAGAGAAGAGGGGAGGGGGATGGGAAGAGATTAACCACAGATCTTACCTGTGGACACAGACAGTAGGGTGGTGAAGGCCTGGGGCAGGGCGGGAACTGGGTGGAGGGGGGCAAAGGGGGGAAAGGGGGGACATCCGTAATACTCTCAACAACAAAGATTAAAAAAATACAGTGTGTATAGGTGTCCTCGTGAAAGCACCCCCCAGAGGGAGGCCAGTTCCAGGGGGTGCCCCTTCGCGGCGACCACACTGGCCCACAGAGGCTGGTCACAGCCTTCATGGCAGAGTCCACACCAGAGGCGTCAACGCCAGCTGAAGCGTGTGAAAGTGATGACGATGATGATGGCAGTTGTGATAAAATATTTTAACAGTACACCTTTCATACTGTAACAAAAGGAAGGCTCAGGTCAAAAGTTACTGGGATTTTCCAGATCTTCACATGGATCCATCTATCGAAACAAGTATTTACTCTGAAAGCTCAACCTCTATCGAATCCAAAAAAAATGGACTCATACTGTTCCTTTCATGGAGTCTCGAGAAAAGCATTTGGGGAGCCTCACGCAGAAAGATGAGGTTGAGTGGTAAGGGTCATTGAGGTGGAGAGAGAAGGCTGCCCCTGGGTTCCCACTGCGTCATCTCCATCCTTCCTGCTGTGGAAAAAGTCTATCTTGTTTTCATCAAGACCAGAATAGGGCCAATGTCCAGACATGTGCACCACTGGTTCAGTCCATGTCCCTGTCCTGACCTGGCTTGCTTGCTCTGTTCCTGGCTGGCGCTGTACTCGGGCCCCCAGGCAGCTGCTAGGGCCACATAGTTGCTATGGGGAGAACAAGCACACCAAAGGGGCCAGTGCCTGTTACCAGGAAGGTGGAGTGGGGGGAGAGCGAGAAAGGGGGAGGGAGGATGCTCTTTTGTTAGCTGGGATTATATTATCTTGGGTTTGGGAAGGACCAGGAGCTTTTTCAAGCTTTCCTGGGCTTGCACTAGGCCAGTGATGGTGAACCTTTTGAGCTTGGCATGTCAGCATTTTGAAAAACCCTAACTTAACTCTGGTGCCGTGTCACATATAGAAATGTTTTGATATTTGCAACCATAGTAAAACAAAGACATATTTTTGATATTTATTTTATATATTTAAATGCCATTTAACAAAGAAAAATCAACCAAAAAATGAGTTCGCGTGTCAGAGGTGTCATAGGTTCGCCATCACTGCACTAGGCCCACCCTCTAACCAATCTGCTTCCTAGATATTCTGGGGTTGTGTCCTCTATCCAATCCAATCCCTTTCCCAGGCTAGACGGACAGGCCTCTATGGTCTCGGTCCTGGCTCCCATGGCACATGTGCTCACCTCCCCCACAGTCTGGGTGAGTGGGTGGGGAGATTGAAAAGCAGGTCCTTCCTCCCTATACAGGGGAGCGTGGGGTGTGCATCCCCCTTTGGGCCAGGCTGCGACCCCCTGGGGTGCCTATGAATGCAGCAACTTCCTAGGGAGCAGGCTTATGCCACCTCATCGATCAGCCTGAATAATGTCAGGTTTCCTCTGCTCTCTCCCTTCATTAATACTTAGCCACTGATGCTGACAGCACCTCAAACAGGAGCCAAGCCTGAGGGAGCTTCAGAGATGACAATCCGCAAGTCAAAGTGGACATAAAAGTCTTTTTAAAATATATATATATATATATATATATATATATTTGATGTTTTTACAGAGAGGAAGGGAGAGAGATAGAGAGTTAGAAACATCGATGAGAAACATCAATCAGCTGCCTCCTGCACACCCGCCACTGGAGATGTGCCTGCAACCAAGGTTACATGCCCTTGACCGTAATCGAACCTGGGACCTTTCAGTCCGTAGGCCAACGCTCTATCCGCTGAGCCAAACCGGTTACGGCGGGACAGAAAAGTCTTAACTCACTTGACATGCAGAAGATACAGAAAAGAGCATACAGTCGATACAAGTTAAGAATAAACCTGAAAAGAAACAATCTTTAACTGGTGTGAAATAAATATTAACCTTGGGGTTACCAGTCCTTTATTAGAAATTTCCATTTCCAGTTCACTGAACAAGATAACTGCTGACACCCTTTCCCAGTGTCTCTGGAACGCGTCCTCGCCCTCCGGCAGCGTCTCTAGGCAACGGGGCTCTGAGGCAGCAGCCAGTGTTTAGCAACAGACTGGCTCTCCACGGTGGCCGGTGGCCGGCAGGGCCGCTCTCCCCGGCAGGCGGCATGGACCAGAGGGCCCTGTCCCTACTCACTCCTTCCCCGCGGCCTGCTCACGGGGTGCCCAAGGGACTCTCCTTGCTATAGAACTAGGAAGAGTGGCTTTATCTCAAATCCCTATGGGTTCAAAGGAACACCAACACCAATGACCTGACTTCTAACAGACCTGGGGCAGGGGCTAAATTACTTTCTAAACTGAACAGTGGTTCCTGACCCATTTCTTGGTCCAAAGACGGAGACATTTAGATAATAGCTGTGCATTTTGTTTGATAAGGGAAAAAAGGAAATAAAAATTGGTTCTCCCATCCGAGCCTTTGCTCAGTGATCCTCTGACACCCAGCTGAGCTGGTCAAGAGAATGCTGAAGGCGTAAACTCCAGGCATCAGTGGAGAGACCTGACTGAGTCTGGGCGAAGGAGCCTGTCTCCTCCTTGTGTAGAATTCTAGCAGGGCTTGCCAGGGTAGTTCCGGCTGACTGTTAGTCCTCACAGAGGGCACCCTTGCCATAGAAACCCATCGCTGCATCCCTGGCCCTGCCACCTGGGCCCACAGGGCGGTGCTCGGTCAGCGGGCCTGCGCTGGACGTGCGCGCAGCTCCGTAAGGAGCTCCCGGGCCAGTCGCCTCGATGCCGGGGCCTCCATGCCAAGACGATCCCATCTGTCCAAGGTCTGGTCAAGAAAGCCGATGGTCTCCCGGGCTGTCTCCTCAGTCTGCGCCATCTGAATGAGGACAAGAGGAGCCAAGTTAAACCCTCCCAGACACATCTCCTCCGTGCAGTGAGCCAGCCGCACCGTCCTGCGGGAGGCAGCGTCCCTGTCGGCCGTTTCCGAGGGCACCAGCGGGGCTCGCCTGCCGGGGCTGGCCTGGGCGAGAGCATTTCCGCAGGCGCACCCTCTCCTGCAAGGCCCGCACGATGTTTCCTGGGATGCTGGGCGGAGGTGGGGCTGGTGCAGCTTGGGGGTGACTTGCGGTGGGGAGCAAAGGCACACCAGGAACTGGGGCTCGATTTGCTGAAAGGCTCACTCACTAGTATGAGAATCAGAAGACGCTGCAAGGAAAACGCCACCTGTTTTCACAGGAACCGCTTCATAACGGCCTTCCTGGCCAGTGACTGGGCCCGTTTGTTTTTCACAGGCACCTAAGGTTTTAACACCTGATCCGTGAGAGAAGCAGGAATCACAGGAATTGTTAGTTCTGCTAAATACGGCCTCAAGAGATTGAGTTGTTGGTGCCCGTAAGTGTTTTCCTGAGAATGTCACTTCAGCAAAAGGGGCAGGGCAAGAATCTTACAATTTAGCTGCACAGAGAGTTTACTGTGGCTTTTTAGACACAAGCCACACTGAGCAGCTGTCTGCTTGGTATTACAGTCGTCTATGTATGTGTGTGTGGGTGTCAGTTTATAGAGAGTCCCCAACAAATGGTTAACAGCCACAGCAGCAGGGACAGCTTCCTGGCCTCCACACTGACTGTCCTCAGGCGCGGGGTGAGCTCCGAGTGGGACACGAGGCAGAGGTGAGCCTTGGGCCAGCGCTGGTTTTTCTCGGGGTTAGTCCAGGGCACATCCAGGGTGCACGCTGTCCACCACTTATCCATGTTGATGTTGACCTTGGCCACCTGACTGAGGGAGTGGCTGAAAAGTGACTGTTACACCTGACTCCGGGCCAAGCTCTGTACACATATTTCTTCTCTCTCGGCTCCAGAGGGTTGGAAGCACAGTAAGTGAGGTGTGCATGTTACGGAAGTACACAGCAGGTCACCGTGATGGGGCCCCGAGGAGATGGCACCCCCACTCGACAACACATCCTCTTCCGCTCTTGGCCACGCCCCGGCTCTGGGAGATGGCCCACCACTCCCACGGCTCTTTCACGGGACTGAGGAGAGCCTCTCAGGTTCTGGGCGGCCCGCGTGTCACTGTGACCTCCATCACGCTCACGCTCACGCTGACGCAGCCTTCCCAGAGGGCACGGGACCTCTGGCGCTGGAACAGCCCTTCTTGACTGTTGGCTGCGGTGTGCTTCAGTTTGTGAAAACTCACCAAGCTTTACATTTCATTATGTATATTTATGGCAACAACAAGCAAAACCAAACTTTTTTTGAATAGCATTTTCATCATAGTAAAATAAACATAAAATTTGCTATTTTAACCATTTTTAAGTGTGTTATCCAGTGGCTTGAGTCCATTCACAGTGCTGTACAACTGTCACCCCAGCCACTCCCAGAGCTCTTCCTTATCCCACACAGGCACTGTGCCCCCGAAACACTGACTCCCTGTCCCTCCCCCCAGCCCCCGAAAACCCCTACATTCTGTCTCCGTGACTCTGCCTGTTCTAGGTACCGTGTGTAAGTGGAATCATATAATATTTGTCCTTTTACTTCACTTAGCGTGATGCCCTGGAGGTATATCCACGTCTCAGCACATGTCAAAGTGCCATTTTTAAGGCTGAGCAGTCCATTGTGGGTACAGACCACGTGTCGGTATCCGTCACCGGCTAATGGGCGTTGGGGTTGTTTCCATTGGGCTGTTTCGCTGATCACAGCCGTCCTCCTGGGTGTGAGTGGTGTGCTTTTGGTTTGCATTTCCCTCACAGCAAATGATATTGCGCACTTTCTTATGTGCTTAGTGGTCGTTTGTACATTTTCTTTGGAGAAATGTCTATTCAAATCCATTGCCCATTTTTGAAATGGGCTGTTTGTGTGTGTTAAGTTGTAAGAACTCCCTATGTAGTTTAGACACCAACCCTTATCGGATATGTGATTTCCAAATATTTTCCTTTATTTGTGAGTTGTCTTTGATGCACAAAAGCTTTTAATTTTGATGAAATTCAATTTGCCTGTTTTTTTTCTCTTGTTGTCCGTGCTTTTATTGTCATTTTCTAAAACAGCACTGCGCAAGCCCACGCCAGGGACTGCTCCTCACCCTCCACCCTCGGGAGCCTGGCGGGGCTTGGGGACGGCCCTGTGTATTAGCCATGGCTTCTCTGCACGGGCACCGCACATCCTCCCGTGGCCTGTTCCTCGGGAATCCTGGGGAGGAGGGGCTGCACCGCTGAAAGGAGAGCAGCTGGGCGACAGGAGACCTCGCTTTTCCCCTGCGCCTGGGAGAAGTCACCTCCTTCCTCTGAGCCTCCATTGTCCCTTCTGTGCCATGGTGTTGCCAGGGCAGGCTATAGGGCTTGTTCCCGCTGCCCGCCTCCTATCCGCCATACATGTGTGGACAGCATCCTGGTACACACACCCTTCAAAGGCCAGGCCCTTGGGCGAAATACAAATGAAAATTAGAATGCTAAAAAAGGGGACACTTACGTGGCTGATGACTTCCCGGGCAATTGTGTGGCCTGCAGGCGCCCAGAGCAGGAAGTTCAGGAGGAGGTGCCTGATCAGCCGCCCACCGGCCAGCGGCCTGGGGGCCCCGCCTGGGCGCTCTCCAGCTGCTGCCTGCAGATCCCTGGCCGCCAGGGTCGGGCTTCTGAGCAGCTTCCGGAGGTGGCCGAGCACTGCTTTCACCTCTGCCTGGGGGTGTCATTTCAAAGGGGAGAGGTTAGGAAGCACTGGGACACACAGATCTGGGGTCTGTCTGGTACTTGGAGGCATCCCTCAGAGAGAAGAGGACCAGGGCCTGAGGGAGGGCGGAGGGAGGCCGCCCATGTCTGGGTTCCCACGTCGCTCCAAACAAACCCAATGGGCGTAATGGAATTTTCTTGACTTTCTTTCGTCTTGCTCACTAAGCAGCTGGGCACCAGGCCAGGACCTGACCTTTTCTTGTATGAAAAGAAACAGAGAAAAGTCCTTAGCAGAATGCAGTCAGGTTTTATATTGTGGGGAAAGAACAAAAGGCTCCTTGAGGACTTGCTCACTATCACGGCCACAAATCAGCTGGAGCCCATGCGCCCAGACTCCGCCGGGCCTGTCTGAGGAGGAGCTGTTCCCCTGGCCATCTCTGGGCGCAGGGTGGGGGAGGACACACACACGCACACACACAGTTTTGTTCTAGGCGCTGGACCATCTGTTCATACATGTTTAAAGCCCAAGAGGAGGTCACGAGTCTGTGGCATCCACATACTAAAGGTGATTGTTATAGGTCTGGGGTTATTTTTGCATTAAAGTATTGATTTCATGCTGAGACTTCTGCATGCTATGGGAATGGTACATCAAGTTGTGACTTGGAAAAGAAGGAAAAACGGATAGCCACGGACCCAAAATGCCACATAGAACTCATCAACAGCTAAGTTTCAAACGAAAGAATACTTAGGCCTATTCTGAGAATTCCCACGACCAATTTTATGGGTTTAGTGTGAGCCCCCTTTCTGGATGTTAAGGCTCCTTCAATGAAGGCTGTCATAAACTCCAGTGCACGAGGTGCCGTGAGCAACCGTGACAATCCGAGACCGTGAGAAACCGCACCGGCTCTTCCCCGAGCGGCAGTGCCTGCGGGAGAGGCACTCCGGCCGCCTCCCTTCTGGTGGCTGCGCCTGGCCGCCCTGGGAGGTCTGCAACACTGCAGCCTTCGTGCCTGCCTCCTTGCTGGCACCCCCATCCTAGCCTGCCTTTCTGACATCCCCCAAACGAAGCTTTCTAATTGTTTCGGGAGAAAGAGATAAACTTTCTTTTCTAAGTATTGCTTCTTATTTTGCATTATGAAAATTTATATATGCTCACTGTAGAAAATCTAACAAAAAAGTAAAAAGAGAAAATTAAAATGACCTATAATGCTACCAGCTAAAAAGACTCATTGTTAAAACCACGGTTATTGCCTCCTCATCCTTTCTCTATGCATTCATGCTTTTTCTACGCATCCTTTTTCTACGCATGTGAACACAGCACTCACTGTCACAATAGTTTGTATCTTACAGTTTCTCTTCACAATGCACTTGAAGCAGCTCACCAGACCTACAGCACATATTCTTGGGGAACATGATTTTTCATGGTAGAATGCTACCCTGTAGTTGGAATATACCATAATATTTAGCCAGTATCCTTACTGTTGAAAGTTTAGGCCACTTCCAGTTTTTGCAATTAAAAACGATGCTGTGAGATTATTCTTGATGATTATATTTGTATGATCCCTGATTCCTTAGGGTAACTCCTAGGAACGGAACGACAGGGTTGGAGCATGAACCCCCCCTAATCCTAAGGGTAGACAAACACAAACCTCTCCTGTTTTTATCGTGACCAGGACCCTGGTGGCGGGAGTGCATCCCGGGCAGACAGTTATTCCTGCTTCTCGACCTTGAGCCTCCAGGATGGCCGGCAGCGGCAAGGCTCGGCCACAGGGCACGCTGTGCGCGGGCAGCACCTGCGACTTGTGCCTTCTAAGGCTCCATCGCTCTCAGCCACTGCGCTTTCAAAGGCGGTTCACAGTCTGTTTCCCAAGTCCCCGACCGCCTGACCATGGGAAGGATTAAACTCATGGAACCTGGGGAGCAGGAGGCACGGCTACTAGTTAAGGAGGGAAGTGGGGCCGCCCACTCCTGCCACGTCACACACACCAGCGCCTCCGGTGGGGCACCCAGGAGGAAGGCTTCACTCCCCGGGGACGGGGCCCTGACAGCACAGCCAAGAAGGATGCCAATGGAGCACTGCAGAGAAAACTACGCGTAGGAAAGGACCAAGCTGACAAGTAGAAAGATGTGCCAACGCAAAACTTTCTAGAAAGTAAATCTTATAGGACAGTTTATTTCTCCATGTTAAGCAAAATAAGCCAGTCAGAGAAAGGTAAGTATCACATGATCTCACTCATATGTGGAATATAATGAACAAAAACTAATGAACAAAATAGACCGAGAGACATAGAAGCATAGAACAGACTGCAGAATCTCAGAGGGAATGTGGGGAGGGTGGGTGGGAAGAGATTAACCAAAGAATATACATGCATATATGCATAACCCACGGACACAGACAATAGAGTGGTGAAGGCTGGGGAGGGTTGGGGGCTGAGTGAAAAATGGGGAGAAAAAAGGGGACATATGTAATACTGTCAACAGTAAAAAAGAAAAAAAGAAAGTGAAACTCTTCTTATGATCAACATGGAATTTGACACAGAACCTACCAGCTTAGCTTACACAGAATAAAATAAAGTGTATATATAAAAGGGCTCCAGAAACGAATAGGGCTTCATATATTTTAATTATTATTAAAAATAAGATGAAGAGTGCTCGCTTTGGCAGCACATATACTAAAAATAAGATGATGGAAACAAATTAAAAATTTCCTTAATTAGTTTAATGTGATATTTTAAGAGGGAAGAAATAGGCTTTCTCTCTAATCAGATAGCAATCCTCAATTTCATATGTGGATTGTGTTAATTTCTAAATAGTGTTCTATTTTTTATCCAAAATATATTATCACCAAATTTCAGCTTTTTGAATCCCAAACTCTTTTCTTCCCACTGCACGCAAGCCTCTGACCAAGTCAAATATCAGACGTCCCTGCCCCGTCTGCGATGCTCGAATGACAGAGGACATCAAGCCACGGCAGTGCGCTCCGCCTAATGAAGCCTGCTCCCTTTAATTATTAAAATCAGCAAGAAGCGCTGGCAGTTGAAGTTTTAAAAACCAACAAATAAATGTTTGCGAGGCAGGTGCCAATGCCTTTCATCAAAGCACTGCTTCCTGCAATTATTATATTCCACATAAAAAACCACGCTGTTGCCACAGACCTTCGCCAGGCCTGTGTTTAGCTGCCCTGTCATTTAGGAAATGACCGAGGCCCTTTTCAGAAGCAAAGTGGTTAATAGCATGTGCTTACTTAGTAAGGCTTCTAAACAAAGCTGCCATGTGAGGACTGCTGACGGGCCCAGGAAAGCAGGAAGCGCAGACGGAAGCAGCACAGCCAGGCCGCTGGTCAGAGGACAGAGCTCCTCAGACGACTGGCCAGACTCTGCCTGGCATCCCCTGGGCCAGGGGGCTGAGCCAGCAGAGAAGAGGCCTGGCACAGCCTGCACTCCTCCCCTCGGTGCCGCCAGAGCAGAGGGTGGTGGCTGGACCCAGGAAAGCACCTCCCCCAGGGGACATCCAGGCGCTGCCAAAGGGAACCGGGAGCACTCACACTTGGGTACCTGGGGTTACTGGAAGCCAAGCCCCTTGCTGGGCCCCTTCCTGTCGGATCCTTCCAGCTCAGGAAAGACCCACCCTGGATGCCACCCACACTGCGTACCGCCACCCACCATGGTCTGTGCTCTCGGCTGGCTCCCGTCACGTGGGCTGTAGGTGAATGCCAAGAGCCACAGCAAGGCCTCGGGGGGTTCGGCTCCTGACAGCAGTAACTGCTCAGCCACCGTATCAGCCCATCCTCCAAAGCGAACGAACAAAAACCAGCTCTCAAAGGGGCCTCCGCAGGACCTGGAACAGAACCAGACACATGGCAGCCAGGCGACCTGGCTTCTTTCCCTTTTGGTTCTTAAGCGACGTAATGTTTGCGAGCGGCCTGCTCACACTGTTCTCACCCGCTAGAGCACACAGGAGTCCGAGCCAGCCTCAGAAAACCAGCTCCCGGGCCGCCTGCGCCCCCAGGGCCCTCACAGGCATGCCTCAAGGCCCAGGGCCCGAAGAACCCAGACACCGAAGTCCTCCCATCCAGGAACCGTGAGTGAGCCCAGCCCGCGGAGAAGGAAGGTTCTGGCCCGTGACAGCAGGAATGATGCAAGATGAGAACCTTCTGCCTGCGGAGCGGGCTCCCGGCCACAAGCAGCCCCGGGTGCCCCCAGGCGAGAAGCAGACCAAAGGGGCACAGGCAGAAACGTGCTGCTGCTTTTCTGACAAAACACGGGGCTCTGGACGATACCCTGGCAATTATGAATTTTTAATGAGCTGTATATGGCCTCCTTTTCTGTCAGCGCAGGCCTCAGAGCTGAGAGGTTCCAGCCTCTGTGAGTGTGAGGCCATTCTTGGGCTCACTGAGAACTGGGCGCTGTGACAGCCGTTAAAGTCAGCTCAAGGTGAGGACCCACAGTTCACAGGGGCAGCGTCAGCGGGTTAACAGCGCCCCTGGAAATTGGAGTGGGGCAGCCGGGGCAGTGCAGTGAGAGCTCTCCTGGCCGCTGCTGAGGAAATGCTCTGAAGGCAGCTCCCAGGACAATGGAGTGAGAGGAAGGCAGCATTGTCTCACTCCTTCCCATGGGGAGAGCAGCTGCTCCCTGGTCCTGCTAGTGGTGGCTGCAATATGCACCCAGAGCAAGGAAGAGGCCCAGGGTCCCTCCCAGCAGACCTCCTGGGCAGTGAGCTGAGCAGGGGGCTCACATGCTCCCTGCTCCCAGGTGGGCTGCACGCTCGGATCACGGGCCGGGCCATTCTCCCTGTGTCCCACCAGCACCTATGCAAGGTAGTCCGTGTGGGCTGAGAAAGTGCCAGCCTGAGAAGGACCCTCCCTGCAGGTGGATCCCGAAGTCTAGCTAAGGCAGATCCAGGTCAGGCAGGCGTCTGGGGGGTGTGGAACCTGAGCTCCGTTCTTCAGCAGAGGCGACCAGAACGGGTGCGGGGAGGGCTGCCAGGTGTGGCGGGCATTGCGGTGGCCACACTGGAATCCCTGCTTGGCCACCAGTCCTTGTCTCTTCTGTCGGGGAGTCTGGGTGGAGGGCAGGGAGTGCTGGCCTCGGGAGTGACAGGAGCACTGCGGGTCGCCTGTGATGCTCAGTGACAGGTTACAGGGAATCCCAAGTTGGAAAACTGGCAAACGGTGCAAATGAAGGCAGCCTTAAAGGCTAGTGAGACAATGAATAAAATACACTCTAAAAGCCAGGAATTTAGGAGGAAGCTGAAGGGTGTTATGTTACAAAGAACATAGAGCCTAAAGTGAATGCTTCTAGGACAGTAACACATACAAGAAGGTACTTAATATCATGACGCTAGGGCGGATGTTTGCATTTTAGATGAGATACTTATTACAGAGGAGGAAAAGGAAACGCTGCACCGCGTGCAGGAGCGGTTTAGAACTCCTTCCTTGGGGAGAAGAAGAGCACAGGACCAGCGAGGCCCCTCTGCACAGCCAGGAGCCCGCAGCCGCGGCAACGCTTTCCTCTAGTATCTATTCTCTTGCTCATGCGTGTAGAACCTTACGCTGCCGAGGCTTTACACATGCATGCGTGTGCTTGCGTTCGGATGGTCACAGACCGACAACGCCGTTCCATCGGCCCTGTGAAGGGAAGGGAAGGACCCGGGGAGACCACAGGTGAGGCCGACCTGGGGTCGTCAGTGTGTGCTTACCCGTGAGTCTGGTCTTCCACCGATTCTCTGAGCATTTCAGAAATACGCCTCAGTGGCTGGTGCCGCAGTGCCTGTGGGATGTCTGTGGGCGGAAGGAGAACAGAGGGGAATGGAAGACAAGTTCAGCCTCCCGGCGGAGTCCCTGCAGCTAGGCGGGAAGAGTTCGGGGGACGGCCATCTTTTCTCCTGGCCCGTGGATCCCACCCCACGGCTCTGCTGTTCCCAGGGAGAAAGATCCGTCAGTCACACAAGCTGTGCCGCAGGGGCTGAACCCGGCCGTGGAGTCTGCAAAGCCCCCGCAGCCCGAGGCCTGGCAAGCCCAGCTGGGAGGTCCAGGCTTTCTCTTTTCTGCCGACCTGTCCCCTCCTCGATCGCTAACAATGTGATTTCAAAATATGTGGAGACTAAAACACCGTTGAAAAGGAATTGGGCCTGGGCTGCCCAACTCTTGCTATGATTGTGATGAATTCCGAATATGATTACAGGGTATAGTAAAGAAAAGGCCAGGAAAATATATACAAACAAATGTCTTTTCTTGAGTTAGTTTTTCTGGTTTCACAATTATCCTGTGATTTTTAAACACATCTGAGTCGGTATGTATCTGCAGTTTGAAACAACATCTGAAAAAGGTTACCATATTTGCATGTAGTGAAAGATTCTATAAGTAAATACATGAGGAAGATAACGTAAGTGACAGTAACCACTGCTGCTCCACAAATGTTTCGGATTAAAGGCTCATGTATTCTCTCCCTTCCTCCTCTGAACTCCCTACTCTGGGTGTGCAGCCTTTGACGGCGTTTTCATTGTCTTCCTGTATCAGTTGTTTAGGTAGGTACTTTAGTCCCCTCAACTTTCAGCTCCTGGAGCGTCAGGGCTCATCAGTGATCCATCTTTTATGCCCCATAGCACTTTACAGCGGGCATAAAATCAATTTCTGACAAATAGAAGATTCTACTATTAAAAACACTTCAATTTGTGAACATATAGCGCTGTTGGTTTTTTTTTCTTTTTCTAAAATATGCAGAAAACTGTTCTAGAAACTAGCATAAGAGGCTCTTGTACTTCTGCCTGAATTTACTTATTTTGGACATAAATCCAGGACAGTCACACCAAGGAGAAGGGAGTAGGCTGGGTCCAGGCCCGTGTGCCACCGGGATCTTTTGCTTACAGATTCCCTACGTAAAACGAACAACTCCAGTACTGTTCCTGGAGCTCATGGGCTTCTCACGCAGGCGGCCTTAGGCTGTGGTACCTGACGATAGCTGTGCGGTGTAGCCCTGGGAGGTGAATTACTGACTTTTCTGCCTTGTTATTAGTCTTCCCATCGTGTTTCCACAGGTTACATTTCACAAAGCTGTTCCCAGACCCGGCAGGCCCATCCCGCCTCCAGCTCCAGCCTCTGAGGAGACAGTGTCGGGTGGGTCACCTTGGACGAGAATCTACCATTTAGAAAAAAGGAAGAGGAAGCCGACTTTATAAAATGCTGTGAAACTCTGAAACATCTACTGTCCTTAAATGAATCTACTTACCCAAGTCTCAGGGAAAAGGCAGGCCAAAATGGCGTGAAAAGGAAGTGTTATGGATTCTTTTCTTCTTCCCTGTCTCTCCCTCCCACTGGCAGGTAAGATGCCTTTTCCAGCACGCGGCGCCTGTGCTGCCTCCCCCTCAGATTTCAGGCTTTACTCTACTGAAATGTTTGCTAAACATGCGCTCACAGGTGCCTTAAGGACCAGCACCAGTTGACTTAAGGATGGAACCGTCACTTGCCCAGCTGATGAGGCCTCTGGGAGAGGGAGTCAGAGAAGGCTGTTGTCTGACGCTCCCCGAATTCCTCCCAGGCCTCCCTGGCTTGGTTAGGAGAAATTTCCCCAAAATTTCCTAGGCTTCATTCATCCTTTTATCTTTCCTTTTCCAACAAGGGGGATAGAGTAGAACGAACGAAATACAAATAAATGCACTGTTGTATTCTAACTCAGCCAAGTCTTAGCTTGTTCCTGGCATCTAGGTGGGCCTGGCTGGCACCAGAGGACTGTGGTATCCGGGGCAGACTATCAAAACTTAACAAGAGGCCTTTTTTCTCATGCTGTTTTCTTTCTTTTGGTAAATGATCCTAACAGGGAAGTCAAGCAACTTGTCATGACAAAATCCACAGACTGAGACCCTGAGAGCGGACTGGGCGCTGAGATGAGGGTCCCTCTCCCCTGTTTCCTAGGGAGGAAGGGGGGGGGGGTGCTTCGGAAACCACATCATACCTTTCGGATGCTGGAGTAGCGCCATGACCAGAGATGGAGGAGCATAAGGAAAGTAGGTCTTGAGTGCAAACTTCAGCTGCAATAGAATAAAAAATTCAAAACCGCATGAACATCAGGACCGGAAGGAGCGTTAAGAAAATACAAAGGCTCGCACCCTCTGCCCAAAAGGACCCACTAGTACTAACGTGGTCAAATGTTTTCTTTTATTTAAAAAAAAAAAGATGCTCCCAGCAATCTTGTAAATACACTCTAGAAAAATAAACCTTTTAAAGAAGCCATCTGGGGCTTAAGGAAAATAAAGTTCTGCTCCTGATGTGTTTATGTAAGTTCTTTACCTCACATGGGCCTGATTATACACAGGACTCTTCTATGTAAGTGAGTCTCCAAGGCAGTTGAGACGGTGTTTCACCGCCATCGCCACGGAGGCACAGAAGCTCCACGAGACTTTTGTAAAAAGTGGAGGTGAAATCTAGACAGTGAAGTGCACGGGCGTTAAGGGTACGAAGTGGCAAGCTGTGGTAAATGTGTGAACCCGTGACCACCACTCCCAGTGGGACCCGACCTTCCTGTCCCACAACGGTGCCCTGTGGCTGTGACAGGCAGCCTTCCACCTGCCCTCGCAACCAGCACTGATTTCAATGAGAGGTTAGTTTTGCTTATTCTTGAATTTCATATAAACAGAATCATAAGAATACATATTCTTTTGTGTCTGGCTTCTTTGGCTCAATATGTCTTTTTGAGGTTCATCCATATTATTGTGGGTAAGTAGTTCATTATGTTTCTTATTGCTTAGAAGCAGTCATTGTATGAATATGCCATAATCTGTTTATTCATTCTCCTATTGCTGGGCATGTGGGTTGTTTCCAGTTTGGAACTATTATGAATAAAGTTGTGATTTACACTCATATTTATGTCTTTCTGTGGACAAGGGCTTTCATTTTTGTTGGGTAAATACTACAGGAGTGGAGTTGCTGGGTCACAGAGTAGATGCTATTTAAGTTTATAGAAAACTGCCATACAGTTTCCCCCGTGGCTGCACCATGCTCCCCCCCCACCCCCCGCCCCCAGGAGTCTATGTGAACTCTGCTGCCCGCTCCCTCCCGATACTTGGCATTGGCCACTGAGTCGGGCAGGAGGCAACCAACTGATGAGTCTCTCTCACATCAATGTTTCTCTCTCTCCCCCTCCCTTCCACTCTCTCTAAAAATCAATGAAAAATCTGCTCATGTGAGGAGTAACAACAAAAAAAAAACCCCAAATATTTCCCTCGGAGTTTATGCTTTCACGTGTGGAGATAGCCCAGTACATCATTAGATCCTGCCACCACTAGACCCAGAACCTGAACTGATTTGCGGTGTGCACCGAGCTCTATTCCAGCGCAGAGAGGAGAAGCAGTGAAATAAACAGGCCCGACAACGGGAAGAATGGGGTTAATGAGCCTCATAAACTGCTGGGGGAGAGGAGTGAAGGTGCTCTGGAGTATCTACAGAAGCAGGCCTCGGTACTCCTAACGACCAGCACTTCCGCTGCTGTGCATGAACCCCAGGATGTCCAGAGCAACGCTGCTGGTAAAACGAGATCTGGAAACCACCGCAAGCCCACGCCAGGAAATGGCTGCCCTGGGCGTCTCCGTGGGCACACAGCAGCACCTGCCGGCGCATCCTTCAGAAAGCCACCTTGGTAACAGCTGAGTGAAAAATGCAAAGCTCCAAAGATGCATACAGTAGCCACTCTTGTTTGCTGGTTGTTTTATAAAGTTCAACAACAAGCACAAGTAAAGAAAACATGGTTTAGGGAATCATACCTATGTGACCAGGCTATTTTTGGAAAAAGCAAAGGATGGTAAACATAAATTCAAGATAGTGTTCCCCGGGGGAAGACAGGCAGGGCGTTTGGCTAGAGCCAGTCCTGGGCCACTGGTGGTCCGTGAGGTCCGAAAGGTTGGCGACGCTGGGCTAGAGGAGGAGCACACAACACGGCTGATTCCGATTAATCCAGGTCTTGTTTGGGTGTCAGGTTCATAGATACTCATTTTATTAAGAATGAATACGTGAATGAAAAAAGAGAACACAGAAAGAAGAGGGTGATGCATGGAACACCCAGGACAAAGGATACTATGCATCAAGGATCATGATTAATCTAAAAATGGATACACAATAAGGCAGGGCATCCATGATGATAAAGCCTATCAATCAGAAAGGCAGGCACTCAGGAATAGCCCTGGGAAGAGAAATGATATAATACACGCATATGTAGCCATTTGCAAAGGTAAGAGGTCACTGTCCTTTGATTCTGAGTCAAAGGTGAGGGTGAGGAACTGCTGTCTTTTTAGATCCCTGCCTTGTCCTGCACTAGGACTCAGTGTGCCCCGCACCACCAGATACATGTAACCTGGTCAGGGTACTGTTCTAAATTAAAAGTGACAGAAATAAAACAAACAATCTTAAAATTGGTATGGAACCTCACAAGACCCTAAACAGCCAAAGCAATCTTGAGAAAAAACAACAAAGCAAGAGTTATCATGCTCCCTGACTTCAAACTTGATTATAAAGCTATAGTGATCTCAACAGTATGGAACTGGCATAAAAACAGACACACAGATCAATGTAACAGAATCAAGATCCCAGAAATACCGTAAACACACGCATATATGGTCAATTAATTGACAACAAAAGAGCCACGAATATAAAATGTGAAAAGGACAGTCTCTTCAATAAATGGTGGTGGAAAACTAAGCACCCATATGCAAAAGAATGAAGCTGGACCACTATTCTACACTATATGCAAATACTAACTCAAAATAGATCTGGCTCCATAAGCACAGGGAACAAAAGCAAAAATAAACAAGTGGGACTACATCATACTACAACACTTCTACATAGCAAAATGCTTCTACACCATCAACAAAATGAAAAGGCAGCCTACTGAAATGGGAGAAAATATCTGAAAAACATATATCTGATAAGGGATTAACATCCAAAATATATGAACTGATATAACTCAACAGAAAAAACCCTCAAACAATCTGATTAAAAATGGGCAGAGTAGCCCTAACCGGTTTGGCTCAGTGGATAGAGCGTTGGCCTGCGGACTGAAAGGTCCCAGGTTCGATTCCGGTCAAGGGCATGTACCTTGGTTGTGGGCACATCCCCAGTGGGGGTGTGCAGGAGGCAGCTGATTGATGTTTCTCTCTCATCGATGTTTCTAACTCTCTGTCCCTTCCTCTCCCTTCCTCTCTGTAAAAAATTAATAAAATATATTTTTTTAAAAAATGGGCAGAGTAACTGAATAGACATTTTTCCAAAGAAAACATGCTGATGCCAACAGGTACATGAAAAGAAGTTCAGCATCATTAGTCATTAGGGAAATGCAAATCAAACCACAATGAGCTATCCCCTCATACCTGTTAGAATTTCTATCATAAAGAAGACAAGAAATAACAAATACTGGCAAGGACGTGGAGAAAAGGGAGTCCTTACACACTGTTAGTGGGAATGTAAATTGGTGCAGCCTCTATGGGAAACAGTATGGAGGTTCCTCAAAGAGTTAAAAATATAATTACCATATGATCCAGCAATCCCACTCCTGGGTATTTATGACAAAAATGAAAACACTAATTAAAAAAGACATATGCACCCCCCCCCATGTTCACAGCAGCATTATTTGCAATATCTAAGATATGGAAACAACCTAAGTGTCCATCAGTGGATGAACGGATAAAGAAAATGTGGTGTGTGCGTGTGTGTGTACAGAATGGAGTATTAATCAGCCATTAAGAATGAAATTCTGCCATTGTGACAACATGGGTGAGCCTCGAGGGTATTACGCTCAGTGAAATGAGTCAGATGGAGAAAGACAGATGCCATATGTGCAATTAGGAAAGGAAGGGAAAGGACAGGGGAAAGGGAAGGGGAAAGGACTGACCAAGCTCACAGATAAAGAGAACAGACTGGTGGTTGACAGAGTGGGGATAGGGGGTGGGGGAAATCAGTAAAGGAAGTCAAAAGGTACAAACTTCCAGCTACAAATTAAGGAAGTCACGGGGATGTCATGTGCAGATGTAGTATACAGTTTACAAGACTATATTGCATGTTTGAAAATTGCTAAGACTGTAGATCTTAAAAGTTCTCCTCACAAGAAAAGAAAATTTGTAAGTATATTTGGTGACATGTTACCTAGACTTATTGTGGAGATCATCTCACAGTATATATAAATATTTCATCATTATGTTTTACACCTGCGACTAGTAGAATATGTCAATTAAACCTCAATAAAAAATAAAGAAAAATAAATAAATTAATTAATTAAAAGAAACTGCAAATCAAGTCCAAATCCACAGTGCCCAAGGCCAGCACTCAGGAGGAGCAAAGCAGATAAGAAAACCAGACTCGCGCTACCATGACAGAGCAACACGTCTCTCAGTCTCGCCCCACCGAGGTGTGCTCCCCCAGGTGAGGGAGAGGTTTTCTAGTGGCTGGTCCCTAACAGGGAAGTGACAGAATGTACCAGGGAGGAGAACAGATATTCACAGTTATGCCTCAAACTGAGTACGAGGGCCAGCCAGTCAGTGCCTTTCCACAGACCTCCCAAATCCCAAGCCGGGCACCAAGGACAAGGCTGTTTGCTGCAGTCTAGCTACCTTTCCTAGGGAAAGAGATGATGGGAAAAGATGCATCAGAAATACTTGTCATTGCCTTAAACAACAATGATAAACCTGAGTGCCAGGTCCAAGTGCTGGAAGCATCAGGGACCGGACAGCCTCCCTCCGGGAAGCAGGCCCAGGTCCTTGAACAGGCGGAGCGCCACACAGAAGCACAGCTGGTAAAATGCCCAAAGGCGAGAGCCCTCGGGCGGAGAGGGCCCTGTTTCCAGGGTCACTCACTGGTCAGCGGTCCTGGCCAGCGCCGCCTGGTCTCTGTGGATGGAGCCCTGCAGAGCAGGTCTTCCTGCAGGCCCTGGGCCTGGCTCCTTGCTTGCTGATGGTGTCCCACCCCTTCGTCACGGCCATTTCTAGCTCCTCCTCTACAATTACTCAAGTCTTCCCTTATCACTCTCCTTTCTCTCTTGGAATCCAATTCACATTTGGGTCTCAATGGAATGGAAACTCTAATAATTAAGAATGTCCAGAATTGCTTTGTAGTAAGTGGCATTCCTTCTTAGCACATGCCGTACAGACCCGAGAATGCCTCTTGCTGGCCTGGGAGGGGTGGAGTCTGCTGGGCAGACAGCTCGCGCAGGGTGGCGCGGCCAGGCTCTGACACACAGAGAGTAAATGCTTCTGGGCGCAAGGCTGACAAGAACTACCTTGTTACTTTCAATTAAAACTAGAGGCCCGGTGCATGACATTCGTGCACTTGGGAGGGAGGCAGGTGGTCCCTCAGCCCTGCCTGCGCCCTTTCGCAGTCTGGGAGCCCTTGCGGGATGTCCAACTGATGGCTTAGGCCTGCTCCCCATGGGTGAATGGTGCTCCCCTTGTGGGAGTGCATTGACCACCAGGGGGCAGCTCCTGCATCAAGCATCTTAGTGCATCATAGCGACCAGTTGTTTGGCAGTTTGGTCGATTTGCATATTACCCTTTTATTATATAGGATAGTTTTACCTTTGCTGGGCATACACTTGGAAGCTTTCTTTGTGAGCAGTCTTATCAGAGTCACTGAAAATAAAAGGCTCCTTTCTGGTGATGAGCCACATCCTCTGAGCAGCCTTCCTTTCTTTGGGTAAATGAATAATCTGTGCAGGACAACAAACCTGGTTGTCTTCTTTTTCCAGAGCTTCTACAAAGCAGCACGTAAACACCTGAAGGGCGGCCAGCACCTCTGGGGCTCCGTCGGTTTGCAGGAGCGCGTACCTGAGCGGGCAATGGCGGGGCACAGGCATTTAATGATGATCTGCGAACACGGGAGCCTAAACTGTGGCGGGGAGAGTGGAGACACTTCTGGGCCCTACGCTGAGCAGCATCTCCCTCCCCGGCCGCAGTGCCTGTGTGGAGGCAGGAGAACCTCTCCCCCTTTTCTGAAGACTGGAACGAGCCGCACTCGCCTCCTGCACCTCCTTCCTACACAGGCCTGGGTGCGCTTTGCAAGCATGTGCGCACTGTATGCCCAGACGCGCAGCAGCAACTGGCCTTTTGCTTTTTCAAGTGGAGAGAGAGCTGCCCAAGGGGGAAATGGCTCCAACAAATCCATCCGCCCAAGTGGGAAGACTACGCGGAGCTGGTTTCTTTCCATACAACCAACTTTTCTTATGTGTGAACAGAAAAGCAGCTCAAACGCTGCTAGCTTTAAACTAAGAACAGCATCCTGGGCAGAGGGAGGACGGAGCGGGCTGGGAGAGGTTAATGGGGGAAATGGAGAACCTATGTAATATTTTCAACAATAAAGACTAAAAGAAAATAAAAATAAAAACAGCATCCTGACTTATTTCTATGCTTATTTAGCTTGAAGCTGGTATGTCTCGGTTATTTGCTGGGTTATCTGCTGTGTGAACATTCCTTTCCCAGGTCTGCTGCTCTGCGGCTGAGCGCGCGGGTGGGGAGGAGGGCAGGCACCTGGGCCAGCTGCCCCGCGGAAGCTGGAGACCCTTCCTGAGACCAGCTCCCAGAGAGGCCGTCCCCACAGCTGCAGCATCCCCTAACCTGTGTCTAGTGCAGTGTTGGCGAACCTTTTGAGCTCGGCGTGTCAGCAGTTTGAAAAACCCTAACTTACTCTGGTGCCGTGTCACATATAGAAATTTTTTGGTATTTGCAACCATAGTAAAACAGACTTACATTTTTGATTTTTTAAAATATATTTAAATGCCATTTAACAAAGAAAAATCAACCAAAAAAATGAGTTTGCATGTCACCTCTGACACGCGTGTCATAGGTTCGCCATCACTGGTAGTGCATCCTCTCTCAGCACCTGTGAGTCACTGCACTTCCAGGAAGTACTCTGGTTTGCCCAATAAAAATCAACATGTTATAAGATACTCACATAGCTGATTTTAACTTTCAGAAGAGCTCTGTTAAGAAAGCATTTATTACTTATTCTTCTTGTTTTTCCTTAGCTTAAAAAAAATCCCTTAAAAAGATTGGTCAGCCCTCGTGTGGTGAAGGGAGCACACTGCTACACTTTATTTTGAGCTGAGAAAAGTGCTACGAGTATTTATTTAAAATCTAGTTCAACTCTTTTCTACCATTATTATTAGAATTTTAAAAGGGTAAATAAAGAAAATTATCTTAATTCTTAAGCATTGTCTTTTAAATTTACACCGACATTTGGATTTTTACCAAAAAGCTCAGAGGGTAAGATGGGATCGGAAACTAATTACCCCACAACACACCCAGAGATCACCCCAGAATGTTTTTATTTATATTTGGAAATTAAGCATTTTTAAACCAATTATTAGCAGAAATAGCACGACATTTACCTGAACATTTCATCAACAATTCTGAAGATGGCAGGGTGGCAGGCTGCTTGAGGCTGGAGGAAAGACCAGGAGACAGTAAAACATCAGAAGCATTTCATCAGTAACATCCGGCTATTATCAGGCAAAGGAGTTGTTGGAACTGCTGGTGCCTAGAAAATGGGCCCAGTCCTTTGGGTTAGAAGAAATGGACAAAACCCTGCACACAAATGCAAACAGTGGTTCTCCTTGGGCAAGGGGTTACAGGCATGCTTTACTTTCTCTTCAGGTTCAGGTATGTCCTACGTTTTCTGCAATAAGCCCCTAGGATCCCAAAGAAAGGAGCCAGTATCGTGGACAAACGTAAAACACTTCCTACCAGCACACTGCAGTGAGGACACGGAGCTACCTGCGCAGCCAGTGTTGGTAACGAGTCTGACCTCACAGGGCCTAGAACAGTGATGGCGAACCTTTTGAGCTCGGCGTGTCAGCATTTTGAAAACCCTAACTTACTCTGGTGCCGTGTCACATATAGAAATGTTTGATATTTGCAACCATAGTAAAACGAAGACTTATATTTTTGATATTTATTTTATATATTTAAATGCCATTTAACAAAGAAAAATCAACCAAAAAAATGAGTTCACGTGTCACCTCTGACACGTGTGTCATAGGTTCGCCATCACTGGCCTAGAAGGACCTTCAGGTCAGACCTGGGCGGACTCTTCCCGTTCCCGCCTATTAGGTGCTGAGGTCACCATGGTTTCATACCGAGGAAAGCAGTGACCACTGCCATGATGGACTAGGTAATGTCATAGCTCAGTGCACCATGAATGCAGCAGTTTAAATTATTTAGGATGAAAAGAGGGTTAATACAAAATTTAACATACTATCAACTCAAATGACGGAAGTAATCTAATTTATTCCCTAAATATTTTTGTGACAGGTTTTGATGGTTTAAACGTGGCCTAGGTGAGGCATTAGCAGGCCTGACCCAGGTTCTGTATCTTCCTGGGCAGACATCAGAGCATGAGATTAGGCCAGATGAAATGCCACTTGTGTTCTAAATAAGGTATTTGTAGTAGCGCCCAGTGATAGTGGGTTAGGCTGTGCAGGGAATTTCCTGGTGTCACAGTTTGCGTGGTATGACTAGTTTTGGGAAATATCATTCTCATACCCCATCTGCCCCAAGAGAAAAAGAAGGAAGGGTGTGCTTCGTCCCTCAAGCTTTCTGATCACGCCAAAGAGAGAACGGTGCCTATCCCCAGCCTTTCTTTCTTTTTTTTTTTTTTAAATCTTTAATTTATTTATTGGTTAAGGTATTACAAATGTGTCCTCATCCCCCCATTAACCCCCAACTCTCTCCCCTCCTGCCCCGCCATTCATGCTCTCATCCCCCTGTTGTCTGTGTCTATTGGTTTGGCGTATATGTATGCATACAAGTCCTTTGGTTGATCTCCCCCTTCCCCTACTTTCCCTCTGGGGATTGACAGTCTGATCGCTGCTTCTCTGTCTCTGGATCTGTCCCTGTTCATCAGTCTATGTTGTTCTCTATATTCCAAAAATGAGTGAGATCATGTGGTATTTATCCTTCTCTGACTGGCTTATTTCACTTAGCATAATGCTCTCCAGTTCCATCCATGCTATTGCAAATGGCAAGAATTCCTTCTTTTTTACCACAGCGTAGTATTCCATTGTGTAGATGTACCACAGTTTTCTAATCCACTCATCTGCTGGGCACTTAGGCTGTTTCCAGATCTTAGCTATGGTGAATTGTGCTGCTATGAACACAGGGGTACATATATCCTTTCTGATTGGTGTTTCTGATTTCTTGGGATATATTCCTAGAAGTGGGATCACAGGGTCAAATGGGAGTTCCATTTTTAGTTTTTTGAGGAAACTCCATACTGTTCTCCACAGTGGCTGCACCAGTCTGCATTCCTACCAGCAGTGCACGAGTGTTCCCTTTTCTCCACATCCTCTCCAGCACTTGTCGTTTGTTGATTTGTTGATGATAGCCATTCTGACAGGTGTGAGATGATACCGCATTGTCGTGTTGATTTGCATCTCTCGTATAATTAGTGACTTTGAGCATGTTTTCATATGTCTCTTGGCTTTCTGTATGTCCTCTTTTGAAAAGTGTCTATTTAGGTCTGTTGCCCATTTTTTGATTGGATTGTTTATCTTCCTTTTGTTAAGTTGTATGAGTTCCCTATAAATGTTGGAGATTAAACCCTTATCAGTGATAACATTGGCAAATACATTCTCCCATGCAGTGGGCTTTCTTGTTGTTTTGTTGATGGTTTCTTTCGCTGTACAAAAGCTTTTTATTTTGATGTAGTTCCATTTGTTTATTTTCTCTTTAGTCTCCATTGCCCTAGGAGCAGTATCAGTGAAGAAATTCCTTCGGCATATGTTTGCGATTTCACTGCCTGTGGATTCCTCTAGTATTTTTATGGTTTCCCGTCTTACGTTTAAGTCCTTTATCCATTTTGAGTTTATTTTTGTGTATGGTGTGAGCTGGTGGTCTAGTTTCATCTTTTTGCATGTATCTGTCCAATTTTCCCAACACCATTCATGTTGGGAAAACTGGACAGATGCACCCAGCCTTTCTTTTTCACTGTGGGTTCTGCACAGGCGTTTTGAGTTGCAACATTGAACGTGTGCCATCTAGTGTTCTCACACCGCCACTGCAGGCTGCCAGAGAAGGCCCGGGCAAGAGCATCCCCACTTATTAAAGTGATGGATGATTCCCTTTTAATTATTTGAAGAGATTTGGGATTTGTAAATTATAAATCTCTGCTCTTTAAGTAGAGAACCCATGCTGCATAATCCTCTACTGATGTGCATTCTAAAAGAAACCAACTAACAATGTCCACAGATAAATCCATTATGTGCTCAGGAACTAGCTTGCAGAACCATGTCTCAACAGAAGAGAGGTGGGTTATTTCTTGGTTTGATCTCAGTTAATCATGCTGCTTCTCAGCTTCACTGTAAATAATAACAGTTATTAACAGGTTACTGGATATATGCCCTGAAAATATCATAAAAGTTTCTAAGTATTCAGAATGGAAAAGTCAAACAAGAAGGAAAAAGCAAAGTGCATGTCTGGAAGAAAAGTGATTCATCAGATTTGCCAGAACAGCTTTTGGGATTCACACACAGACCACGTGCCTCCTGAATATGAGTGCTGAAGATGAAGCCACTGCCATGTGCCCACAGGCAGGCCAAGCCTGAAAATGCCCCGGTGGAAAACCAAATTAAATGGTAAAATAGGACATTCCTGCTGTCCCAGAGTTCTAGCCTGTCTGACCACTCCAGAGCCGCTCTATAAATGTGATGCTAGTAGACACCACTGGATACTAACTACGAGTGTCCCAAATGGCAAAAAAAGGATGACCCGGGTGTAGAATCGGACTACCACGGAAATCAAAGGGAGAAGCAGGGAAGTTCTAACTCAATCTATTAAGAGAAGATGAGAGCTTGGACCTGCGTTTCCTTTATGCAATGTGTTCTAGCAAATCAGCTCAATCCACGTCGTAAATGCCCCCCGGCTGGGTGGAACCCGCCTGCTCGCTCCGCGAAGTGCACTTGCCTCTTCACTTTCTTGCTATCCAAGTATTTCAGACCTTCGGCTGCTCGCAACCTGCTGCCACAACGTGTTTACTTTTTAAAATGGATAAGATGCCAGGAGGCAGGGGGGCTCTGCTGAGGCAGCAGGGGCAGAAATTTTTATTTTGAAACCAGTCTCCCTTGCCGCCCCAGAGCTGTGAGCAGCTTGTTCTCATCCCTGGCCTTGACTGATGGCTTTTAGAATGAGACTCTTCACACTTCCCGCGCACATGATTTCAGGGTCACTGACTCCCCTCATCAGCCCAGCGTGCTCACAGGCCAGGCATGCGTTCCAGTGACATCAAATCACAAAAGCGAACTTAAGCTGCTTTTCTTATCAAGGGAATCCTCCAAATAGAATGAAAGTCTCAATTTAAGCTTCCTTGGAAGCCATCACTTCCCCCTGAACCCTTACAGCATCCTTGTGAGGGAAGAGGCAAACCTTTAACCCTCTGTGTCCTGTCTGATTGCTAAAATGGGACCCACTGTAACACCCACAATCCACGCAGCAGCCCAGAGCCCAGACCCACGCTCTGAAGCCCCACAACCCAGGCTCGCATCTTTCCTGTAAAAATGAGGAAAGACAGAACTTCCTTGGAGCCCATCTGTTGGCATGTTTTCTCCATCCTACCAAAATCGGCTCCTTCCCGCTCTTGTCTTCCCCATCTGGCCTGGCGATGTCCAGGTACACATATTTCCAGTCTGGGAAACGTCACCAGGAGGCCATCCATAACACGAGGTTTGCCCTCCTCCCACCGCCTCTCACTGCCCCAGTCCTTTCACTAAACTTCAGGGGATGAACAGACGAGGATGATGGGGGGCTCTGGACACTGGCTTCCTTTCTCATGGACCAGCTTTTCTGTGGGGTGTGCACCCCTTCTTATCTCCCACAGCTCCCAGACCTGCACTGGTTACCTTCCCTCTGCCCTCACCTCCTACCTCAGCAACTCAAGGAAAGATGACGCCAGCACAGAAGAGAGGCACAGGGACCAGGGGCTGAGCCCGCGGGACCGGGGCTGCGGGCAGAGGTGAGGGCGAGGCCAGCGGTTGCTCTGGACTGTGAACGGTACAAATGACGCCAGTGCTTGCTCTCTGCCCTCAGGGTCTCCCGTTATTCTCATCCTGGCTGGGCAGCGACCACTACAAGCCACTTGCCACTTAAAGGAGGCCTGAGAACATGGAAGAACAGAATTATCAGGAAGAAATCTTGCCCTCTATCATTCTCTGATTGTGTGTGTATGTGTGTGCAAGAGAAAGAGTATGGGTGGGGCAGGGGAAGAGAATACACACGAGAGGGAAATTTTACTATGATCTGATGTAATTCACAGACAAAACGCAGTGCCTCTTATAAAAAATAAAAAGGCAGTAAGGAAACGAAGCCCTGGTCGGTATGCTCAGTGATTGGAGCATTGGCCCTCACATCGAAGGGTCTCAGGTTCGATTCCTGGTCAAGGACATATACCTCAGTTGCAGGTTTATTCCCTGGCCCTGGTTGAGGCAAGTGCAGGAGGCAACCAATTGATGTGTCTCTTTCACATCAATGTCTCCCCCTCCCTTCCACTCTCTCTAAAAGTCAGTGGAATAAAAATATCCTTGGGTGAGGATTAACAAAAAAAAAAAAATTCTAAAGCCTTTTCATTGATCACCCTTCATAGACATTTTTTCCTAAGAAATAAAAATGGAAACTGCACGTGAGAGATAAGAGCTGAAGTTCAGGAAGCCTGGAAAAGACCCTCTTTTATAGCCTATTTTAATGTAGTTTAAATATTTAACTCAGGCATGGCCTTTTTTCTAAAGAATGACTGATTAGAAGCTTTCCCTCCAGTTTACCCACCAACCAGCAATCCTGTCCCACTGTGTAAATGACTCTTTTGAGAGGCCCTTGTGTTCATATATGTATATAAATTAAACTGTTACCATAGTCATCAAAAAATACCTTTCCCCCTAGCTGGGTAGCTCAGTTGGTTAGAGTGTCATCCTGACACACCAAGGTTGCGGGTTTGATCCCCAGTCAGGGCACATACAAAAATCAACCAATGAATGCATGAATAGGTGGGACAACAAATCCATGTCTCTCTCTCTCTCTCTCTCTCTCTCTCTCTCTCTCTCTCTCTCTCTCTCTCTCTCTTCCTCTTTCTCTGTAAAATCAACAAAAAAACAACTCTCTTCTTAAAAGAGGATTCTTCATAAAATTCAACAGTAAACCCCTTTATTGAGTTCAAAATAATTTGGCTTAAAAAAATCTACTTACATAAAACCTTCACTTCTATCATGTAAAATAAGGTCTTTATAAATACGTATTTTTTTATTATGCCATTTTCTCCTTTTCTACTTTCAAAATACAGGGAACCTGGGTTCTGGAACTTAATTTGTTCTGGGGAGGCTGTTTGAGAACCAATTTGTTTGAAAACGGAATTATTTTTTCCCATTAGAAATAATGTAAATTGAATTCATCGGTTCCAGACCCCAAATGATTCCCTGTTTTTAACCTTTCTTATACACAGTGCATGTCTAATGTACTGTTTGATCTAGAAACAAACACTTTTGTTAAAATTATCGAACCACCTCCTGCTGGCCTGAAATGAGTCCCTCCAGCACTCGGTCCGGGGTGTCTTTCAGGTCGGTGTGCAGCGTCTTGCTTGAACGCTGTCACTAGCTGGCGGTGTGTCCTTTATCCCCATCAACAACAGTTTCTGAGCTCTTCAATTGCCGATCCTTGTGGCACCCTTAGCAGCACTAGCACTCTCGATGGCCTTTTGTGTTTTAAAATTGTGCTAATCATGGATTTCTCCAGCAACCAAAGCATTCTGTCCTCTATTTGTTGTCTGAGAGATGCTCTTTGTCATGCTGAGGTATCAGCTTGAAAGGGCTGTCAGTTCGAAAACCAAAGTTTGGTTCAACAATGGAGACATTTTTTCTGTGAACAACTTGGTTGAGAACTGAGCTGTTCCAGATGGGAGAAGTTCGAGAAACGAGGTTTGACTGTACTAAACATAAGACTATAAATATCCCTTTTACATTTTTAGGATCTATTTTGTTTGAAAAGATTCAAGTTTCTTTCAATAAATTTGAGATGGAAAAATATTCGTTCTTTGTAATCTTTACCAGATGTTGTTTATACTACAAGCAACTTTTTTCAGTACTCCATAATACAATTATTGTTTAATTAGTTATAAATCTGTCATTTCTAGGCTTCAAGAAAAACCCAAAAAACTTAACAAGTACCAAATGTACTTTTGTGTTTTAAATTTACCCGTGTTCTCTCAGAGCATTCAGACACAGGCATGCGTTCAAGATGCTCAACAAAACCCCTCAAGTCAGGTTCCTCTCCTAGCCTGGCCCAGTGGCCTCTGCCCAGTGAGCTGGTGCAGCCTGAGCCCCCTGCTGCTTCTCAGCTCAGCCTCTTTTTTTTTTTTTTAATATATTTTATTGATTTTTTACAGAGAGGAAGGGAGAGAGATAGAGAGTTAGAAACATCGATGAGAGAGAAACATCGATCAGCTGCCTCCTGCACATCTCCTACTGGGGATATGCCCGCAACCCAGGTACATGCCCTTGACCGGAATCGAACCTGGGACCTTTCAGTCCGCAGGCCGACGCTCTATCCACTGAGCCAAACCGGTTTCGGCTCAGCTCAGCCTCTTAGTGGCAATGACTCCCAGGTCGACCCCTGCCCTGTTTTTATTATTTATTTTTTAATTTTTCTCTCTCCCTTCATCTCTGGTTGAAAAGTCCTTCATCCCCAACAGTGAAGACAGAATTTGCAATCTGCGCCTTTTTCTTCACAGAAACAATGCTGGGGGATCTGGTGCCCCCCTGAGGTGGACACTGGGAAGTGCAACTACTGTGGGAGAGGCAGACACAAGCATGGGCCACCACCGCACTTCCCTATTCGACCACTGCTAAATTATCTACTTCAGCATTTCTTAAATTACATGCATCACATTCAAGAACTGAGAAAAGAAATGCTCAAAAGACTGCTAATGAAAAAGCAGGAAAAGAGAGCCCTAGAGCACTAGTAAGAATTACTTAAGCACAGACAACTGACATAACCCAGGATGTGGAGCTAAATTCAACATGATCTTTTATTAAAGGGAAATTGTGTTTGGAATTTTGTGTAAAGGGAGTTCTTTTTTTTCTGAAGTGGCTACCATTACTCTCTGGAGGGTGAAGACAAGAAGGTATCCTACCTAACATCAAGGCGACATGCTTTTTTATCTCTTAAGCTCTTATTAGATGAAGTACTAACCCCCCCCCACCCCCACCCCCGGCCCCAGTTTAATCAAGACATACTTGGGATAAAGAACTAATTTTAACTGAGCTGTGAAGACTTTCAGGTAGGAGAGAATAAAGGAGTATTTTTTTGAGGAGTATTATTTAATTTAAAATCTGAATAAACAAAAACAAAACCTACCCCTGCCTCCTTTCCCCTCTCTACGCTCCTGAGACCCTGTACTCTGGTGGGCAAGTCTGTCCTGGGGAGGTGAAGGGGCTGCTCCGCTCACCGGCGTGAGGCAGGTGGTGCGGGAGGCCTGCCAGCGAGGAGCGGAGGGAGGGCATAGAAACCAGGGTACCTCTCGGCCTTGGCGTGCAGCAGGGCAGCTAGGCACAGTGCCACCTGCTACTCAGCCAGCACTTCCCATTCAGATGTGGGGTATAAACAATAGCCTTTCTGGAAACCAGACGTCAAGAAAGCTGCGTCATTATCCAGTGGCTTTCACTGCGTTTGGTGAAATCAGTCTTTAAGGTCAGGTCGGAAGCTATGCATTATGGTCTCCCAGTGCCTGTTCTGTCACGGGAAACACAAGACCATCTGATTTTATTTCTTATTCTTTTAAAATATATTTTTATTGAGATCAGAGAGGACTTTTAAAAAATAAATACTTTTCTTGATTTCAGCTAGGAAAGACCATCTGCTTTTAAAAAGTGTCAGTCCGCACAGTAAATGACAAAATAAGTTTAATACCGTGACTTACTTGCTAGTAGGAGCCACAAAGTGTGACAGGTGGCCATGTACTTGGGGCCGTCCAGCCTAGCGGTGAGCCTCAAAAGTGAATTTATTTTTACTTTAGAAGTCATATATGCATATAAACATGCAGATAGAATTCAGGTAACATTCAATTAGTGCCTTATTATTCACAGTCTTAATGGAACATATCAGGCCTCTGAGTCTCTTAAAGGCCAAAGAACATTTGGGGAGACCGTTTCACTTTGTACAAGCTGTACCGCACTTTCCCCCCAACATTTTGGCAACTACAGAATTTTCAGGGCTAATTCTGCATAGTCCCAAGAGACGGAAACATAATTAACAATGCTCCATATAAAACACGAGTTACGTAGACCATCACACTCTAATTACTCTCAGAATCCAACTCTAATGTAATAGGCATCACATTTCTTCCGGAGGAAAGCGCAGCCGCCGGCTACCTGAGCCTCCCAGGCCTCTCATACCCCCGCACGGGCCTGTCACTGCACCAAGATGCTGCGCGGCGATACATGAGTCAGATGATGCAATTAGGAAGCCTGTTCTTCAGGTTACCCTCTAATCACTCAGCCACGTCACACGCATACTCCAGCCTGCCTGGTCTTCTGGCATCGCAGGCCAGGATGGCTGAGGAGAGCCGCCCCCTCCAATCAGCTCTGTACTGCCATTGCCTCCTTGACCCACAAGGCACAGAGAGGTCACATCCTGCCAATGCCACAATAAATTAAGCCAAATAACACCCTCTGGAATTTCCCTTTAACCATGATGGAAGCTCTGACTCTCTACACATCATCCGATAAATGCTTCTGTGCATCGACTGACTTCCAAGCTGCTGCACTGGGGAAGATTATCTTAAACGATAAACCGAAGCCGGAAGGTTATAGGATGCGGTGTGTATGGGAGTGCCTGCTTTCCCTCTCCCCATTCGCTGCAGTATCTGTGCGTGCGGAAGTGTTGCTCAGGCCTGATGGCCAGAGGTAAGAGGGGCATGGAGGCGGTTCAGAAAACCACCACAAGGACCAGTGAAAGGGTGCAGATTCAAGTCAAATCAGAAAATTCAATGGAACTGGAATTCTTCTACAGAGAAAAGACAAGCAAATTTAATAAAGAACTTGAAAGCAAGGAAATAGCCACTGAAAAAGGACCAGAGAAAATTAAATTAGAGCATGTTCATTTGGGTTAGAAACAGAGATTCCCGGATAATGACGGTAGTGCTTGGAATGGGGTACTGGGGGCTTCTTAAAGCCTTTGTTTACTTTGAATTTTATTGTAATTATTTTATATAAGGCACATTCTTATTTCTCACCTTAACATGAAGTCTTTTGAATGGTGAAATCCCTTAAAAAACAACACCTGTTTGGGCTCTCTCAGACATTTATTTTTATTTTTTAAGTCAAAGAGTTGGTTTTCTTTTTCTTTTTAAACATTTTTAAAAAGAATAGTTTATTGATTTTTCAAGAGAGAGGAGGAGCCCTAGCTGGTTTGGCTCAGTGGATACAACGGTGGCCTGCAGATTGAAAGGTCCTGGGTTCAATTCCAGTCAAGGGCACATTCTGGGTTGTGGGCTTGATTCTCAGTAGGGGGCAGGAAGGAGGCAGCCAATCAATGATTCTCTCTCATGGATGTTTCTATCTCTCTCTCCCTCTTCTTTCTTCTCTGAAATCAGTAAAAATATATTAAAGAGAGAGAGAGAGAGGGAGAGGTAGAGAAACAGAAATATCGATGTGAGAATGAATGGCTGCCTCCTGCACACCCCTTACCAGGGACTGAGCATGTGCTCTTGACCGGGAACTGAACTGGCAACCTCCTGGTGCACGGGACGAGGCCCAACCAGACGAGCTACACCAGCCAGAGCTCTCCCAGTCTTTATACCTATCTTCCTTCCTTCTTTCTCTCCCCCGCCCCCACGCGCCCCCCTGAATCAAACAATTTAAGTTTCCAAATCAGTTGGGCTCACTTTGGGCCACCTAACTTACGGATGAAAGCAGCACGGCTACTGATGACTGTAACACTACCCTCAGCCACCTGAGAGGACCCACAAGGTGAAGGCAGAGAGGAGCCAAGGACACTGGACAAAGCTGAGCATGGACATGGGCAAGCACACCCCCCCCCCCCGCTGGCGGGAATGACTGGGACCTAAAAGGAGAAATCAGATAGGGGAAGAGGGCAGCTGATTCAATGATGATTCCCTTATGCAGCCTCCAATTTGAAAGACAAAGAAAGAAAACAGGATGTTCCAAATGTTTTGACAAAGAGAAAGTGCCTGAGAGATGGGCGTTGCATCAACTCAGCCAACCTCAGACCATGCCTTGCACAGAGCTTCTCGCCTCCCAAGTCCCAACTTCCTGGGGAGGATGAGCACTCTGCCCAGTTTCCTGGCCACCAACCTAAGCTGTGAACTCATGTTCCCATCTGCACAGAGGAGGTGGTCTCTGTGCTGCATCCCCGTTCCCAGAGCTAGGGAGAAAGCTCGTAGAGCCACCGGGTCCCTGAGCACGGCACCTCCTTGGAGTTTCTGAACTGTTTCTTCAGGGGGCACGAGTCTTTCCTCCAGGGCTGCCTGCCACGGGCCAGGCTCTGAGGACCGCCTGCCGCGCCCCAGCCTCACCGCCCAGGCCTGAGGCCTGGGAACAAGGCGGCCACTGTACAGAGCCAGGTTTCAAGCCTGGCAGGCTTATGCCCAAAGAAAACTTACAAAATTCCTAGTTGTTTTCATTGTTTAAGCCATTTTCCTGGAGTTCTGTTTTGTGTCTCTTGAGTATTTTTTTCCCTCTAGTGAAGAGCTAAATGTTTATTTTTCAAAGTTTTTCATTGTTAATTGATTCCTCCTCCGGTTCTTAAAATCTTTATTTTTAAAACTTATTTTTCATATGGAAATAAGAAATACTGTATTTAAAAAGTTGTTGTCCACATGTCAGGTCTTATGAATATGCCTTATAAGGTGCAGCAATCCAATAAATCCTGAATCTCTCCATATTGAAATATGCTCTAAATACGCAGAAAAGATTCCTATGTTAGGCATTTTTAAAATAAAATGTAAATACATCATTATTTCAAAAGGTAGCAGTTGCTCTTTTGTTTATGTGGGGTATAAACAATGTATACACATACATTTTTTGATAGCTCAACTGATGTTTCTTTCTTTTCAGATTTAATCCATTGGAATCAATAATTATTCACGGTGTGTACATTTTGGGGGGAATACCCTGCATTTTCCCCCTTGCTCTGACTAATGAAATGATAAATGATACTCAGCGTCTTCTTTAAGGATTTTTCTCCTCATCAAAGTCAGGCACGTACCAGCAATGACTCTTTCATGAAGCATTCGGTCCTTCTCGGAGAATTTCTCTCACTGAAGATTAGCTTTTCGAAAAGATGCAGCGTTGCTTTTTCAAGGCTGGGAAGGTGTCGAAGCCAGAGGCAGACGACCGCTGGCTTGGGGAGAGAAATCTTCTTCCTTTCAGGAGGGAAGAAATTTTAAATAGAAACGGGTTACAGAAAAAAGGAGACTGAGAGTTCAAAACGCAAAAATGAATGCAATCTGTGACTCTTTTCCTCACGGTCACAGCAGCAATTAATATTTATAGTATCAATGAATAGTGACCAAGTATGTATTTACAAAATAATGTGAATCTGCTTCCGCTACAATTTAAGAAACTAGGGAAATCTCAAAGGGAAGAAAAAGGAAAGCTTTCAAAAAGGTTAAACAAATGTACAGTGATGGAAGAGAGTGAAAAAATGAGGTGGGTAGAGGCCTTAAGGCAGTGGTTCTCAACCTTCTGGCCCTTTAAATACAGTTCCTCATGTTGTGACCCAACCATAAAATTATTTTCGTTGCTACTTCATAACTGTCATGTTGCTACTGTTATGAATCGTCATGTAAATATCTGATATGCAGGATGGTCTTAGGCGACCCCTGTGAAAGGGTCGTTCGACCGCCAAAGGGGTCGCGATCCACAGGTTGAGAACTGCTGCCTTAAGGTATCTAGGTACATGCAGCCTCTAATTTAAAAACAGTTATGCCTGAAAGTGGGTCTGACTCTCAGGGCTACCACCTACTAACTGTATGACTTTGGGAAAGTGACTTACCCTCTAAACCTCAGTTTACTCATCGGTAAAATGGGCCTATCTCTCTCACAGTGTTGTCAGAAGGATCAAATGCAATAACAACACACGTACAGTGATTCACACAGTGCTTGACACCTAGTAAATATTCAGTAATTGTATTTGTAAATCTGTTGCTTGAAAGTTAAAAAGTATTTTTCTTTAATAACAATTTCACAGACAGTGGTTATGACCTGTTTTAATCCATAGCTGATCCATAGCATGATGCTCTATAGACTGCAACCATTTGTGTAGCGCAGTTTCTACAGGAAAGTTTTTTGGAGGCTCCTCCTGTGTGTCCGAGGGGTCCTCCTTCCCCTTCTGGGAAGAGCGTGAGGGGATATCTGTCTAACTCTGAGCCACTGGCCTATGCGGGCCTGCCGGGCCTTATCTGTCTTCTTCCAGCCCTGCTTTTCTGAAGTTGCCTTTCACCCGTAGCACAGTGTTTTCCACGTTCCTCCAAAGATGTTCACTGTTTTTAATAAGCAAGACATACGCTGGGGTGCAGAGGTTCCCCACTACCCAACAACTCCTTCGATGTCTTCCCTTCACCAACACTTCTGGGCCATTTCTTTGCAGGAGCTGGCGTGGAGCCAGGGAATGGGTACAGGGCAGGAAATGAAAGACAGGAGACACAGGGTAGCAATTTCTAGTAGTTTCTCCTTCTCTTCTCCCTCAAATAACTCTGTAGACCTTGTCCTGGATTAACCCTGGGGCAAGACTAGAAGCTGAAGTTCTGTAGGGTCTGTCTCAGGGGCAGACAGAGGCAGGAGAAAGGGAGGGCTGGAGGGCTGGCCTCGTCCGACCCTCATGCTAACTTCGCATTCTCATCCCGAGCGTCAACTCTTCTGGGAAGTCTGGCAGGAGCCCCTTCTCCCACCTCCCACACCTGGCAAAGAAGCGCTGCCACCATGCCCCCAACCCTGCACCACCCAGCACACCTGGGCCACGCGATGGATGCCCTCTTTGTGGCGCCAGAGCTCTGGCTGCCATTCCCCGCCACCTCCCACCCTGCTGTACTTTATGGCAGGAGCTGGTGGCCATTCAGTCAAAGATGACTCAGCACTTCCTGTGTGGAACTCAAGGTGCCAGGCGCAGACCAAACAGTGAAAACAAAGCAGCCCTAACGTGTAGCCTTAGCAGTTCTGGGCCCCACGGGAGGCGTGCATCCTCACACCCGCCTCTGGGACGCGTGTGAGGCAACGAGGGGAGGGCAGGCTCGGGTGAGGACAGGTGGTCAGGGCTAGCGAGGTGAAGAGCGGCGGGAAGGGCTTTCTAGCAGAGGAACAGCAGCCTCGGTGGCGCTGAGAGGGGAGGAGCAAGGTCAGAGGAAGAGAAGCCCGAGGGCAGAGGTGAGGTGACGTGTGACGCGGCTGTGCAGTCCCACAGGCCGAGGTTAGGTTTTCGGGCTTGTTCTGTGATTATTCTGGCCCCAGGACTTACACAAAGTGCCGGCATGAGGTGACCTTCCAGACCGCTCTGCAGCATGGAGAGCGGAGTGAGGCCAGCGCGCGTGCAGGGCGGCAGGCGCTGGCGGGGCTGGGACCGTGGCCGTGGGAGCGAGTGGAGAGCACCTGCAATGCACTTGGTACCCAGAGGAACTGGCAATGAGCTCGATGAGAGGTGCAACAGGTGAGGGGGGAACCATGGCTACCCCAGGTCTCCTGAGTAAGGAGAGGGATGGACATTCCGTTTAGTGACATGGACAGAAGGGACGGTAACAAGACTTGGGAAGGATTAACTAAGAGCTCAGTCGGGATGTGTGAATTTAGCATAATCTAAAGGAGGTATGAAATAGGTCCTCGAATATCCAAGTCAGGAGTTCTGGGGAGAGGTCTGGGCGCTGCCAGGTGTACGGAATGGCGAGAGAATGAATGGATCTGCGGGGAGAGGTCTGAGTGCGGAGCAGAGGGCCGGGCCTGTGCCCTGAGCACTGCCAACGGCATGGAGGAAGAGGATTGCAGCCGGGAGGGGGAGACAGGCAAGCAGAGAGCAGTATCACAGAGGAACAGAGGCAGGCTGCCTGGGCCCGGCACAGCTGCGAGGCCACGCGGAGGGGAACAGCACTGCTCTGCGCAGGCCCTGCTGGGCCTCCCCAAGAATACTGTTTTGATGAGCGATGGAGGCGAAGGCGGGGTCGATGAGGAGAGGGGGTGGGAATGCGGCAGCATGGAGTCAGAAGGACGGCGGTGAAGGGAGCGCCACCAGAAGGCCGCGCGGGGTGGTGGCCTCCTGTGCTCCTGCAAAGCCGTGTCGGTGTTTGGGGACAGCGCGCTGACTGCTGAAGGGCCAGAGGCAGAGGAGCACCCAGGGAGGCTGGAGAAGCCATTGCTACCATTTACTAAGGGCTTGCCTGGGAGGACGTGAGCATTTTCTTTGTATTTTAACCCCCATAACAACCCACAGGGATAAAACAGGGACCATTATTATCCTTAATTTATAGACAAGGCAATTGAGGTCAGAGAGGGAGCAGGACTGACAGCTTTGATCTGAATCAAGAGGTCTGGCACTATAGCTGGCCTGCAGCCTCCGGTTACATGTCTCCCCACCCTGCAGGCAGGGGAGTGAAGGGTGCTGCTCAGAGGAGGGGGGTCTGGCCTGGGGAGGGTTCTGGAGCCCCCATCACAAAGCCAGGGTCCCCCCAGGAGGCAGAGAGCTCTGAGGTGAGAGGGGAGAACTTGGCTCTTCAGTGGCTCCTACGTTCCCCAATAGCAGGGACGGTGTCGGAACTGCTGTCATGACACCATATCTTTTTCAGGATCCACAGAAACAAATATGTGCACCATTAGACAAGCTTCTCGTGTCAGTGAGAGCTCTTCAGAGGCAGCACTACCCCTAACCCTGAGCAGCCATCTGCATGACGTGTGATTTCCACCTTTAGCTCACAGTGGCTGAGCCATGCCCAGCAGCACCAAGGTGCGAGCTGTTGAGAATGAACAGTAGATAAATATGAGCAAGTGTAAAAATGAAACTAGTGTAAAATGGTAGATCCATCAACTATCTGAATTAAAAGGTTCTGCTTAGTTACAAATTTAAATAAGAGTTGCAGAAGTTCTACACTCAAGTCAGCAAGTAATGTGAACCCCGAGAAAGAAGACACTGACTAAGAAGGGCTCCTGGTTGCTAACTGGGCTCAAATAAAAACAAACAAAAAACAAACCAACAAAAAGCCAGAGCCTCGCAGCCATTTCACACAGGGGCCTCTCACACAAGCCACTTCAAGGAGAGGCCCTCACTGAACTGCTGGCAGCACTGTTTTTGCCACGTGGGCCAGCCCTTGTAAGGCGGTCCTGGAGTCCTATTTCAACCAATAGGATTGAGGCTTTCCCCATCCAGTTGGAGCTGTGCAGCTCCGACCAACCAGAGTGGCTCTATTCTGACCAACTGGGACAGTGCCTTTTGGACCAAGCAAACTGCAAGGATTTGGAGGCCTCATTTGCATGAGGACAAACCAGGGATCATAGACAGAGGCTTCTGCCCAGAGGTCCCCTCTAGCTTTGAGAGTGCACGTTCCCTTTCCACTGAAAACAGGGCATTGTGTTTGTTTTCCAGCTGAGCTGAAACATGGAAAATGTCTGGATGGAGCAGAGAGGACCAGACCGGCGTAGGCCAGAGCAGATGGCACAGGCAACGCAGAGTGGAGCAGACCGGCCAGCACAGCACAACGCAAACCTGCAGAGAGCAGAGCAGAACCGTCTAGCCTGCCAGGGGCCTGGCCCTGGGGCTGCCTCGCAGCTCTGCTGTGTCACAATGGAGCGGTTTCGCACTGAATAAAGTTTCCTTCTTCACATCACTCCCAAATTGGGGGTTCCTGTTGGCACTGAATTGGTGCCAATGGCCATCGGTTGACAGTTCGTACAGTAAGTGGCCCTCCCTTATCTATGGGAAGTATGTTACAGGACCCCTAGTGGGTGCCTGAAATGGCAGATAGTACCTAACCCTGTATATACTATGTCTTCCCCTATATATGCATACCAATGATAAAGTTTAACTTATAAGTTAGGCACAGTAGAATAACAACAACAATTAATAAAATAGAACAATTATAACAACATATGTGATAAGTTAATGTGAATATGGTCTTTCTCTCAAAATATCTTATTGTGCTGTATTCACCCTTCTTAGGATGATGAAAGATGATACAATGCCTATATGATGAGAATAAGTGGGGTGAATATGGTGGACAAAGGGAAGATTTCATCATGCTACTCAGAATGGCATGTAATTTAAAACCTTATAAATTATTTACTTTTGTAACTTTCCATTTAATCTTTTTGGACTGCGATTGACTGCAGGTAGCTGAAACCATGAATAATTGGGGGCTACTGTAATATTTTTGTTCTATACTCAGACACAGTTTGAAAAATGTGTACATTAACACCTGTCTTTTGATTAGTGCCTTGACTTCTGTGAATGATTACATTTATGGATCCAGTGTTCAATATGTGAATTATCTATTATCAATAAAATCAATTTTGGAGAAAGCAAGATGGTGGCATAGGTAAACACCTGATATTGCTGCCTCACACAACCACTTCAAAAATACAACTAAAAGACAAAACGGACATCATCCAGAACCACAAGAAGGAAAGAGAAAAGCACTGAGACTCAGAGGAGATGCGGAGGTAAAGTGCAGAGGTACGGAGGCGCATGCCGAAAGGGCTGGCAGCTGAGGACACGGTTGTCTTTTTCAATCAGGAGGGAGTCTCAAGCTCCTGACTGCTCTGAACTCCAGTTCCGGGTGAGTCTCTGGGGACCCAGACTCACACGGGGAGAAACTGGACTGTCAGGCAGCGGTTGGAACTCGAGGGCGCCTTTCTCTCAGAGGTACTTGCAGCGATTACTGGGACACTGAGACTAGGGGCCTCTTAGGGTAGGGCTGGGGAGCAGCCATAGCTGCTTGCTCCGCCCTGTTGATCCCCTGACACCCCACCCCACCCAAGCTGTGCACAGAGGCTTTTGCATATGAAAGGCCTGGCCCTTTGCAAGGTGAAAATTACCTAACAAACTGCAGCTGGATCAGAGAGACCCAGAACTTCCAAAAGAAGGTCCAAGGCCCCACAGCAGCTTGCATTGCGTCACAGCTGGGCCTCATCTGGGCACCTTCAAACCCCAAACAAAGAAAAGGAATTTGCAGATCTCTCCATAGCTCCTGCTGAGTAGCCTCAGGCAGAGGCTAAATTAGCACCTCCTTAGAGATCTAAGAGCCAGTGTACCCAGTGGTCAGAGTGGGGCCATCCAGATTACAACTCCTCAGATCCATAAGGGACACACTCAGGGGGCAGACTGTGAGCAGCAAAGCCCCACTGAAGCAAGTCTTGCCCCAGAAGAGTGTCTCCAGCTCAGAAGTTCTCCCACTGCAGACATAGCTGATTCTCACAGCCAATTGGCCTGGAGGTCAATTCCTCCCAGTGATACCTACAACAATCAAGGCTTAACTACAACAAGACTGTGCACAAAGCCCACAAAGGGGTGCACCAAGAGTGTCCACCTCAGGTAACTGGGGAGGCTGAGCTACTGGGCCCTATAGGACACCTAGCACAGAAAGCCACTCTATCACAACACAGGGAAGCATAAAAAATGCGGAGACAAAGAAACAAGTCACAAATGACAGAAATGGAGGAAAGCAAATTACTGGATATAGAGTTCAAAACCACACTTTTAAGGTTTTTCAAGAATTTTCTAGAAACCGCAGATAAATTTAGTGAGACCCTGAAGAACTCTAGTGAGACCCCGATAAATTTAGTGAGACCCTCAAGAAATCTAGTGAGACCCTTGAGGTTATGAAAAAGGACCAACTAGAAATTAAGCATACACTGACTGAAATAAAGGAAATTATGCAGAGTTCCAACAGCAGACTAGAGGATCGCAAGAATCAAGTCAAAGATTTGAAATACGAAGAAGCAAAAATCACCCAACCGGAAAAACAAAAAGAAAAAAGAATCCAAAAATATGAAGATAGTGTAAGGAGCCTCTGGGACACCTTCAAGCATACCAACATCTGAATTATGGGGGTGCCAGAAGAAGAGAGAGAGTAAGATATTGAAAACATATTTGAAGAAATAATGACAGAAAACTTCCCCTACCTGGTGAAAGAAATAGACTTAGAACTCCAGGAAGCGCAGAGAACCCCAAACAAAAGGAATCCAAAGAGGACCACACCAAGACACATCATAATTAAAATGCCAAGGGCAAAAGACAAAGAGAGAATCTTAAAAGCAGCAAGAGAAAGTCAGTTACCTACAAGGAAGTACCCATACGACCGTCAGCTGATTTCTCAACAGAAACTATGCAGGCCAGAAGGGAGTGGCAAGAAATATTCAAAGTGATGAATAGCAAGAACCTATAACCTAGATTACTTTACCCAGAAAAGCTATCATTCAGAATTGAAGGTCAGATAAAGAGCTTAACAGATAAGAAAAAGCTAAAGGAGTTCATCACCACCAAACCAGTATTATATGAAATGCTGAAAGGTATCCTTTAAGAAGAGGAAGAAGAAGAAAAAGGTAAAGATACAAATTATGAACAACAAATACACATCTATCAACAAGTGAATCTAAAAATCAAGTGAATAAATAATCTGATGAACAGAATAAACTGGTGAATATAATAGAATCAGGGGCACAGAAAGGGAGTGGACTGACTATTCTCAGGGAGGGAAGGGGTGTGGGGGGTGTGGGAAGAGACTGGACAAAAATTGTACACCTATGGATGAGAACAGGGGGTGGCTGGGGTAAGGGCAGAGGGTGGGGTGGGAACCAGGTGGAGGGGAGCTATGGAGGGGAAAAAGAGGAACAACTGTAACAATCTGAACAATAAAGATTTAATTTAAAAAATAAAATAAAATAAAATCAATTTTGGCCCATTCAGTGTGGCTCAGTGGTTGAGCGTTGACTAGGAGGTCACAGTTTGATTCCCAGGCAGGACACATGCCTGGGGTTTCAGGCCCAATCCCCCATAGAGGGCGTGTAGGAGGCAGCCAATCAATGAGTCTCTCTCATCATGGATGTTTCTATCTCTCCCTCTCCCTTCCTCTCTCAAATCAATAAAAAAGTGTATATATATCCATATATCTCTATCTCTATATCTATATCTATATCTATATATATTTTTTAAGTGAAAACACAACCTAGAGAGTAGGAGAAAATGTTTGTGAAACATATGTCTGATAAAGGACTTGTATCAAAAATAAAGAACAGCTTAATAATAAAAAGAAAAGGAACCTAATTTGAAATGTACAAAGAATATGAATAGACATTTTTCTAAGAAAGATATCCAAATGGGCAATAATCACATGAAAATATGCTAGACATCATTAATCATCAGAGACATGGAAACAAAAACCACAATAAGATAGTACTTCACACCCACAAGTCACGGTTAGAAGAAAAAGTTAGATAGTAACAAGTATTGGCAAGGATGTGGAGAAATCAGAACAGTTATACAATGCTGATAAGAATGTGCTGATGCAATTGCTTTGGAAAACATTGTCAGTTCTCAAAAGTGTGCGGGGCACTGAGTAGCAGGGGGCAGTCCGTAGGACGCAAAGGTTAATCCCAAAGGTTAATCCTAAATTCCACATTTATCACCTATCAGATGAACACCAACCATATGTGGAATACTGTGCCAGGTGGAGGGGGGTTAAGGATGAATAAATACAGGGCCTGTCCTCCCGTTTAAAACACTCATATTTCCTCAACGTAATAAAAGCCATACAGGACAATACCATACTCAATGGTGAAAAGCTGAAAACTTTTCCCCTAAGATCAGGAACAAGACAAGGATGGCCACTCTCACCACTTTTATCCAACATGGGATTGGAAGCCCCAGCCCAAGCAGTTAGGCAAGAAAAGAGATAAGCCTGGCCTGCACGGCTCAGTGGTTGAGCATCCTCCTAAAAACCACAAGGTCGCGGTTCAATTTCCGGTCGGGGCACATGTTTGGATTACTGGCTTGATCCCTAGTGTGGAGCGTGCAGAAGGCAACCAATCAATGATTTTCTTTCATCATTGTTGTATCTCTCTCTTTCCCTCTCCCTTCCTCTCTGAAATAAATAAAAACACATTAAGAAAAGAAAACTGTACTTTGTTTCCCTGAAATACTCAACTTAGTGAGGCAATCATTGGTCCCATCCTCTGCAAAAGGAGACAGTAGGTAAAGGAATCAGTCCAGCTAATTTTATCACCAAGGGCTTTTTATAGCTACAATAAAAAACTAGAATGTGGATCTGGTTCTTTGTAAGAAAGGTTCCCGATGAGAGTGTGCCTTCTGTGGAAGGAAATGGGTTCCAAAGCTGTCCAAGAGGCGGGGGAGGAGAAGGGCCTCCTTGGATGAGACAAACACCTGTAGTTCTTCACTTTTCTAAACCAGAGAGATCAAGGACCACCTCGTCTGCTGGACAAGTCCACACAAATTGAGACCAGCTTCTCTGGAGAACTACTTAATTCCAAGAAACTGGAAAGAATACTTCCTATCAGATTTCAAAGGTATACATCCATTAAAACCTGTTATAGCATGTACAAGGGTGGGCAAAAGTAGGTTTATAGTCCTGAGTATGCTAACATTTATTCTTATTTATTTTTCCATTATATATTTCTCCATATGTACAGCTGTACACCTAATTTTGCCCACCCTTGTATATTAAACTGGGGAAACTGTGCCATAATTATCACTTAAACCTGCAGAAAAGTCACTTCTCTAAGCAAAGAGCAACTACACCAAGCAAAGGATATGTCCAAGCCCAAACACACTGGGCTATCTCTTACAATCAATACCAGCAGGTTTTTACTTGAAAAGTAACTTTGCAATGACTAATTTTATGACTGTCTTATTAAGATTTTTAAAAAGTCAGGAAGTCTCAATCCTATATAATAAAAGGCTAATATGCAAATTGACCGAAAGATAGAACCACCAGTTGCTATGATGTGCACTGACCACCAGGAGGCAGATGCTCAATGCAGGAGCTGCCCCCTGGTGGTCAGTGTGCTCCCACAGGGGGAGCGCCGCTCAGCCAGAACCTGGTCTCACAGCTGGTGAGCATAGTGGTGGTGGCAGGAGCCTCTCCCACCTAAGTGGCAGTCAGACATCCCCCAAGGGCTCCTGGACTGTTAGAGGGCACAGGCTGGACTGAGGGACACCCCCCAAGTGCATGATTTTGTGTACCGGGCCTCTAGTAAATGAATAAATAGAAATGGGAGTTTCAGTTACTACTACTTTGCTAACTTTCTGTTTTTGAAATTACACTAGCCTTTCTTCACTTAGACATTCACCTATATTATTTGACAACATGTAAAGCCTGATTTTTCTCATCTGAGCTGAAAAAACACAGAACTAGAAGCTTGGTTGAAGGTTAGATTTTTCTTGCAATTCCTTTTGTTTTCTCTTAAGCATCTTTGGAGGCTGTATTATTAGCTCTTTCAGATTGGAATTTAGCTTACATCTGGCCTTAGTTCCATGACATTTTCATTAGGAAGAAAAGATATAAGCTTAAGAAAGCTAACAAAACATTATAAAAAATAACAACTTTTTATCAAAGTCAATAACAACAACTGTTAACAATTATTGGCTGTTTACTCTGTGGGCCAGGCAGTGTGCTAAGTATATCACAGGCACTGGACCCACTTAAACACGTCCCAGTGTGCCTGGGACAAGTGTATATCTGCCATCTCACCATAATTATAAAAGGCGCCTTGTTTCACTCTTAAAAGTTTCATGGTCCACAATTTACAACTGCATAGTTACCCTACTTAACACTCACGGTTACCCCATAAGGTCTGTTGGTTGATCAGCCATGCACCCATTCTTTCTTTCATTTGTTCACTGGCTCATTCATTCCAGCGTATAGAAGAAAAAAAATACTCTATCCAGTCCAAACTTCTCAATATTTTTGAAGCAATGGATATAGATTTGCTTTAGAGGACATGTCTTGTGGAATTACTTGTACTCCACAGACTTGAGAAAGGATCTCAGCAGCCCTCCCAGGAAGGTTTTACGCACTCTGCTGTCTGCAGATGGTATGATGGCAATCCCAGGGAGAGACCCTAAAGTTAGGTTGACATTTAGGCCAAGAAGTAAAAATTCCCTAGGTTATATAAACTACACAGAGGGGCATGCATCTGTTGCTTAAAAGAATACAGGCAGCCCGTTTCTGAAAAGACATGACTGCATTTAGAAGCCAAAGCCAAAGACACTCAGCCAATTGTAAAACAGATGAAATTCCACTGGTGTATTGTGAGAAACAGTTGGAAGGCTAAACACAGGGCAGGCACAGTGGTCAAAAAAAGTATTTGGTTTCTAAATGACCAGGCAGCACATTTGGGGAACAGGGGGCCAGGGGAAGGCAGGCATTGGGGGTGGGGATGGTATTTACTCTGAGTGACTGAATCAGCCGTCCTGTGTCAACATGTGGCCAGGATGCTCCATCTACGGAATGTGTCCATGGAGAGGCTCCAGCTCTTACGCCACCGCTTAGGGGACTTGCTGAGCTGAAGCCATAGGAGTTGGACAAGTGGAAGACCACCCAGCATTTCTGGACAGTCTGTTCTGTACGGAATTCCAAACTGAATAACTTTTATTAGTTGCTGAGGGAGAATGTGTTATCACAAGTAAAATAAATAGCAAGGAGTTCGGACCTGGTCATGGAACCGCTGCCTCTGCTTTCCATCTGAGCATTGTGGGTAGAGTAAGAGTGGCTATTCTCTAAGCATCTCTCTTCCTTGCCAATAATTTCTAAAACAGTTTTGGGGTTTCACAGAGGAAGTGGAGGGCCAATCTCCCTCTTCCTTTTAATTCAATGCTTGATGAAAAAGTAAGGTTGGAAATACTGGATGCTAAGATCATATCCTATATAATAAAGAGCTAATATGTTAATTAGACCAGACGGCGGAACAACCTTCCGGAACGACCAGTGGCCAAGGCAGCTGGGGCCTTGAGGGCCGAGGCAGCCAGGGCTGTGAGGGCTGAGCCCCTTGCATGAATTTCATGCATTGGGCCTCTAGTTTTTCAATAAAATGCATTACTAAATTAATCAGAAACAGAACTGCAAAGGTGAAAGGCAAAGAGCATTTTACTTAAAAGTAAATACTTTGAAAAACTGTTTGGAGTGTGGAAAATGTAAGCTATAGTAGAGTAGAGCTTACACACTGTAACCTGCAGTGTGTACTCAGGTAAATGACTGAGGGCACAAGCAGGGGAATCACACCTATCATATTAGGAAGTTTTTTCAAATGAATTTGTACTCAATGTCTGACATAAACAGCAAAGATGACTGACTTACTGGGTAAATTCTAACAGAGGTTTAGAGTAGTTAGAAAAAAAGACTTTACATTTTAACCATGAAAATTATGTTCTGATTTTAAAAATAATCAAATGATTTAACTTTCTATTTCTCTTTCTAAATCTCACCTTAACAAATTCCTGGACTGTAACACTTCATAAAAAACAAAATTACAATATGCATTCCAATTGTTGAGAGTGATATGAACAAAGACAAATACCCTGCACTAAGCTCTCCTCTGAGTGACAGGACGACAGCGGTTCTGAGGTTGAGCACTTTCCGAATGTAACACTGTAATAAAAGTCAATCTGAAGGTGAGAAGAGCTGCTTATGACAGCCAAGAAACAAAACAAAAGACACAATAAAACTTTAGGAATGAGAAATGTGCAAAACATATTTTAAAGTCTACTGAGATACTTTAAAAATTATATTAGATGTCTACATACTTGTTAAACTATATATTTAACATGAGCCTCTTCAGAAAGAGCATTAGTCTTTCCTAAAACTAGATAAATTGGTTTCAATGTTTATTTGAAAGATAAAACAAGAATTCCCTGAAAAAAAAGTGTGGGAACAAGCCCTAAAACAAAGTATACTGATACATGAATATACAATACGCCAAAGAATCAGAAGAGAAAATAACAAAATAGCCCACTACGTACAGAAATGGAGTATTCAATGAAAGGAGCATCTTAAGGGGGCAGGAGTTTAGGAGGATGGTTGCACATTTTATCACACTCAAGGTGGCAGACTAACTGAGGGAAGACTGGCATCTTTATAATGTTTAGGCTTTCTATGCACCTGACCAAGAACGCTATATCTTCCTATTTTTCAGGTTTACTTTTGTCAACTTGGAGTATTTTATATATTTTCCACATTCTGTACGGATGTTTACCATGTCCAAAAACTGACAAGATATTTCAAAGAATTTAATAACTCGATGGTCAGAAATTTGGCATTTTGTTGAAAATTAGTAGTGTTGAACAGCTTTTCATATTGGCCATCTGTATGCCTTCTTTGGAAAAATGTCTATTCAGATCCCCTGCCAATTAAAAAAATTTTTTTTCCTTTATTGATTTTTAGAGAGGAAGGGAGAGGGATAGAGAGATAGAAACATCGATAAGAGTGAAATATTATCCATTGGAGGCAGGGATTGAGCCTGCAACCCAGGCAGGTGCCCTGACTGGGAATCAAACCAGTGATCTCTTGGTTCATGGGTCAACACTCAACCACTGAGCCACACCGGCTGGGCACCAATTTTTTAATTGGGTTGTTTGTTTTTTTGTTGTTGACTTGTATGAGTTGAAAACAGTATGGAGAGTCCTAAAAAAATTAAGAATAGAATTACCATATGATCCAGTTATTCCATTTCTGGATAATTATCTAAAGAATATGAATAAACTAATTTGAAAAGATATATGCACCACTATGTTCACTGAAATATAGCCAAGATATGAAAATAACCTAATTGTCCACCCATGGATGAATGCATAAAGAAGATGTGATACACACACACACACACACACACACACACACACACAGACACGCGCGTGCGTGCACGCTCACGTGCACACACACTAACACAATGGAATACTACTCATCCATAAAAACAAAGAAAATCTTTCCATTTGCGACAACAGGGATGGACTTTTAGGGTTTATGCTAAGTGAAATAAGTTAGACAGAGAAAGACAAATACCATATGACTTCACTTATATGTGGAATCTAAGAAACAAAATAACTCAACAAACAAAAAACAAAAACAACTCACAGGTAGAACAGATTGGTGGTTACCAGAGGGGAAGGATTTTGTGGGTAGGTAAAATAGATGAAGATGATCAAATGTTGGTGATGGATAGTAACTAGACTTATAGTGGTGATCATTATGTAGTGTATACAAATATCACATCTATAATAATAAAAGTGTAATATGCTAATTAGACCGGACAGCCAAACGACCTTCCGGACGAAGCCACAGCTGTGAGGGCCGAGGCAAGCCACCGCAGCTGTGAAGGCTGAGCCCCCTTGCAGGAATTTCATGCATTGGGCCTCTAGTCTATACTAATAAAAGCCTAGGTGGTCCTCATGCCCTCGCACGCAATGTCATCACAAGATGGCCACCACAAGATGGTGACCACAAGATGGCCGTGTGCACAGCGGAGGCAGGGCCCAGCGGCCACTCCGTGCAGTGAGGCCTGGGCGTCCCGCAGCTCCGCTCGGCACAGAGGAGGCCGGTCCCGGCGTCTCTGTTGCCTTGCGTGGAGGAGGCGGTTGTGGCAGGGGAGGGCAGGTGGGGGTGACCAGGCTGGCAGGGGAGGGCAGTTGTGGGCGATAGGGCCAGCAGGGGAGGGCAGTTGGGGGTGACCAGGCCAGCCGGCGAGGGCAGTTGTGGGCGACAGGGCCAGCAGGGGAGGGCAGTTGTGGGTGACAGGGCCAGCAGGGGAGGGCAGTTGTGGGCGATAGGGCCAGCAGGGGAGGGCAGTTGTGGGCAATAGGGCCAGCAGGGGAGGGCAGTTGTGGGCGATAGGGCCAGCCGGCGAGGGCAGTTGTGGGCGATAGGGCCAGCCGGCGAGGGCAGTTGTGGGCGATAGGGCCAGCCGGCGAGGGCAGTTGTGGGTGATAGGGCCAGCCGGCGAGGGCAGTTGTGGGCGATAGGGCCAGCAGGGGAGGGCAGTTGTGGGTGATAGGGTCAGCTGGAGGGCAGTTGTGGGCGATAGGGCCAGCAGGGGAGGGCAGTTGTGGGCGATAGGGCCAGCAGGGGAGGGCAGTTGTGGGCGATAGGGCCAGCAGGGGAGGGCAGTTGTGGGTGATAGGGCCAGCAGGGGAGGGCAGTTGTGGGCCATAGGGCTGGCAGGGGAGGGCATTTGGGGGCAATCGGGCTGGCAGAGGAGGGCAGTTGTGGGCGATCAGGCCAGCAAGGGAGGGCAGTTGTGGGCAATCAAGCTGGCAGGGGAGCAGTTAGGCGTCAATCAGGCTGGCAGAGGAGCAGTTAGAGGGCGATCAGGCTGGCAGGGGAGCAGTTAGGCGTCAATCAGGCTGGCAGAGGAGCAGTTAGAGGGCGATCAGGCTGGCAGGCAGAAGCAGTTAGGGACAATCAGGCAGGCAGGCAGGCAAGCGGTTAGAAGCCAGCGGTCCTGGATTGTGAGAGGTATCCCAGATTGGAGAGGGTACAGGCCAGGCTGAGGGACATCCTCCCCCATTCACAAATTTCATGAATATTATATTATAACTAGAGGCCCAGTGCACAGAATTTGTGCACTTGGGGGGGGGGGGTCCCTCAGCCTGGCCTGCACCCTCTTGCAGTCCAGGAGCCCTCAGGGGATGTCTGACTGAAGGCTTAGGCCCGGGGGGAGCGGGCCTAAGCTGTTAGTCAGACATCCTTAGCGCTGCCGCAGAGGCAGGAGAGGATCCCGCCACCACTGCTGTACTCACCAACCATGAGCTCAGCTTCTGGCTGAGCGGCACTTCCCATGTGGGAGTGCACTGACCACCAGGGGGCAGCTCCTGTGTTGAGCGTTTGCCCCCTGGTGGTCAGTGTGTGTCATAGTGACCTGTAGTTCCACCTTCTGGTCAATTTGCATATTAGCCTTTTATTATATAGGATGCTATACACCTGCAACTTACATAATGTTAGATACCTATTTTATCTTAAAAAAAAATAGTAACTTCCTCATAGGATTGTTGTGAAGTTGTAATGAGATATTATATGAAAAACCCTTAGAACACCTCCTGAAACATAAAGCAATCAATAAATGTTAGTCATGATTACTTAAAGAAACCTCTGTAATTAATATGCAAAGGGCTCTAATAGATAAAACAGACAATATATAAGAACAGATGGGTAATGTAAGCAGAAAGATGGAAATCCATCCCCCAAAATATACTACAGATAAAAAACACTGTAATAGGAATGAAGAACACTTCTGATGGACTTACTAGTAGCTTAACTGAGGAAAGAATCTCAGAACTACAAGACCTATCAATGGAAATCCTGAAAACCAAAAAGCAAAGAGAACAAAGACGGAAAAAATCCCCAAAATAGAATAGTCAACGAATGTGGACAACTACAAAAGATGTAACATACATGCAATGGGTGTAACAGAAGAAGAAAGAGAAAGAAATAAAAGAAATATTCGAAACAATAATGACTGAGAATTTTCCCAAATTAACATCAAATACCAAATCACACTTCCAGGAAGCTTATGGAACACCGAGCAGGATAAATGCCAGAGCACTACACTGAGGCATATCATTTTGAAATTACAAAAAAAAAATCAAAGACAAAGAAAAATCCTGGAAGAAGCCAAAAGAAAAAAAAAATCTTATATACAGAGGAACAAACATAAATTACTTCCAACTTCTCAGAGACCATGTAAGCAAGAAGAGAGTAGAATGAAATATTTAAAGTGCTAAGGGGGCAAAAGCACCATGTAGAATTCTGTGCCCTGCAAAATTATTCTTCAAATGTGAAGAAGAAACAAAGATTTTTCAGAGGCTAACAAAATTGAGAGTATTTGTTGCTAATAGACCTAACTGCCTTTCAAGAAATGTCAAAAGAAGTTCTTTAGAGAGAAGGAAAATAATATAGGTCAGAAACTCAGATCAACATAAAGAACATCAAAGAGAGACTACCTGAAGACAAAATAAAAACTTGTATTTTGCCCAGTCCAGAAAGCTCAGTTGGTTAGAGTGTCATCCCCATACACCAAGGTTGTAGGTTCAGTCCCTGGTCAGGGCGCAAACTAGAATCAACCAATAAATGTGTAAATGAATGGAACAATAAATTGATGTTTCTCTCTCTGTCTCTCTCTCAAATCAATCAATAAATTTTTTGTAAATGACTGAGATTAACAAAGTGGATTAAAAAACAAGACCCAACTACACCTTGTCTACAAGAAACCCCTGTTAAATATAAAGACACACATAGATTAAAGTAAGTGGATGGATAAAGATATACCATGCTAACACGAATCAAAAGAAAGCAAAAGTGGCGAGATTAATTTTAAACAAAGCAAGAAAACTTACCAGCAATAAAGCTCATTAAATAATGATAAAGGGGTCAATTTTCAAAGAAGATATAAAAATCCTTAACTTGTATATGCTCAACAACAGAATGTCAAATTATATGAGGAAAAAACTAATAGAATCACAAAGGCAAATAAATGAATCCACTATCATAGTTGAGCTATAACTGGGTATAACTTCCATCTACAGATTTCTCCATCCAACCACAGCAGAATATACAGTTTCCTTAAGCTTCACATGGAGCATTCACCAAAAATAGACCACATTCTGGGCTATTCAACATACCTTAACCAATTTGAAAGAACAGAAATCAAACAAAGTTTGCTCTCAGACCACAACAGAATTTAACTAGAAATGAATAACAGAAAGAAAAATTGAAAATCCCAGTGACATGGAGATTCAATAATATACTTCTAAGTAACACATACATCAGATAAGGAACCTGCGGGGCCATGACCAAGTGAAATTTGAAATTTTCCAAGTGATGAGATCTGTCAAGGTGTCTCTTGTTATGTCAATGAGGTGACTTTTGGATTTCACCTACAGATGGGGGCTGGTTGACAGGAGAACCAACCATATGACTAGAACAGCCGTGGGCAAACTACGGCCCATGGGCCGGATCCAGCCCGTTTGAAATGAATAAAACTAAAAAAAAAAAAAAACAACCGTTCCCTTTTATGTAATTATGTTTACTTTGAATTTATATTAGTTCACACAAACACTCCATCCATGCTTTTGTTCCGGCCCTCCGGTCCAGTTTAAGAACCCATTGTGGCCCTCGAGTCAAAAAGTTTGCCCACCCCTGGACTAGAAGGTCTGAACTTTCAGTCCCATCCCCCTGACCTCCAGGAGGGAAGAGAGGCCAGAGTTTGAATCAATCACCAATGGCCACGGACTGCATCCATTACACCTATTAATGAAACGCCCATAAAAGTCCAAAAGGAGAGCTTCCAGGTTGGTGGACAAGTGGAGATTTGGGGAGAATGGCACCTGGAGAGGTGCATGGAAGCTCTATGCCCTTTGTCCATGCATTGCTTCCACATGGCTATTCCTGAGTTATATCCTTTATAATAAACTGGTAATCTCTGAAGAAAATATTTTACTGTGAGCCATTGCAGCAAATTAATCAAACCCAAGGAGGGGTCGTGGGAACATCTGATTTATAGCCTGTCAGTCAGAAGTATGAGTTATAGGGAAAACATATTTGCCAATGTCATATCTGATAAGGGCCTAATCTCCAAAATTTATAGGGAACTCATACAACTTAACAAAAGGAAGATAAACAATCCAATCAAAAAATGGGCAAAGGACCTAAATAGACACCTTTCAAAAGAGGACATTCAGAAAGCCAAGAGACATATGAAAACATGCTCAAAGTCACTAATCATCCGAGAGATGCAAATCAAAACAACAATGAGGTACCATCTCACACCTGTCAGACTGGCTATCATCAACAAATCAACAAACGACAAGTGCTGGAGAGGATGTGGAGAAAAAGGAACACTTGTGCACTGCTGGTGGGAATGCAGACTGGTGCAGCCACTATGGAAGACAGTATGGAGTTTCCTCAAAAAACTGAAAATGGAACTCCCATTTGACCCTGTGATCCCACTTCTAGGAATATATCCCAAGAAACCAGAAACACCAATCAGAAAGGATATATGCACCCCTATGTTCATAGCAGCACAATTCACCATAGCTAAGATCTGGAAACAGCCTAAGTGCCCATCAGCAGATAAATGGATTAGAAAACTGTGGTACATCTACACGATGGAATACTATGCTGCTGTAAAAAGGAAGGAACTCTTACCATTTGCAACGGCATGGATGGAACTGGAGAGCATTATGCTAAATGAAATAAGCCAGTCAATGAAGGAAAAATACCACATGATCTCACTCATTCATGGATAATAGAGACCATTATAAACTTTTGAACAATAATAGATACAGAGGCAGAGCTGCCTCAAACAGATTGTCAAACTGCAGTGGGAAGGCCGGGGAGGGTTGCGGGGCAGGAGGGAGTGGGGTAAGAGATAAACCAAAGGACTTGTATGCATGCATATAAGCATAACCAATGGATATAAGACACTGGGGGATAGGGGAGGCTAGGGGACTGTCAAGGGCGGGGGGAAAAAAAGGACACATGTGTAATAACCTTTGTAATACTTTAAGCAATGAAAAAAAAAAAGTATGAGTTATAACCTGGACCTGTGATTGGTATCCTGAGTTATAGGGTGTCAGCAGAACCCCCAATTTAAAGCCGGTTGGTCAGAAGTACAAATAATAACCTGGGTTTGTGATTAGCATCTGAAGTGGAGGGCAGTCTTATAGGATTGAGCCATTTACCTGTGGAATCTGATGCAATCTCCAGGTGTATAGTGTGAAAATTGAACTGAATCACTGGACACCCTGTTGGTGTCTGAAAATTGCTTGTTGTTGCGAGGAAGCCTACACACACACACACACACACACACACACACACACACACACACACACAACACAAATACACACACATACACACACAAATACACACACACACACATACTGGGTCCAGGAACCTAATTTAAGGACCAAGAGGATTTATTCCTAGCATAAAAGGATGGTTCAACATCTGCAAATGAATCAATGTGATATACATTAACAAAATTAAGGGTAAAAAGGTCATATCATTTGAAAAGATGAAGCAAAAAAACACTGAACAAAATTCTACATCCATTCACGATAAAAACTCTCAACAAAGCAGGTGTAGAGGAAATGTACTGCAACAGAATAAAGGCCATATCTGACAGCTGACATCACACTCAATGATGAAAAACTAAAAGCTTTTCCTCAAAGATCAAGAACAAGATGGACGGTTACTCTCACTACTTTTCTTCATCACAGTCCTGGAAGACCTGGCTGGAGATATTGGAAAGAGAAAAAAAAGGCATTCAGTTCTCAAAGGGAGAAGTAAAACTGTCTCTATTTCTAGATGACAGGATATTACAGAATATATGAAATCCTAAGGAATCCACCCAAAACTGTTAAAACTAATAAACAAATTCATTAAAGTTGTAGGATATAAAATCAACAGACAAAACAATAGCTGTGTTTTTATACATTAATGATAAACTACCTGAAATTTTTTTTTTTAATTTCCATTTGCAATTTCATAAAAAGAGTAAACTATCTAGGAGGCGAGCAGTCTCCCAACTGAAAACGGTGACACCGAGGAAGAAACTGACGACACAAATGGAAAGGCACTCCACGCCCACGGGTGGAAAATTAATGTTACGATATCCACACTCCTCAAAGCAATCTACAGATTCAATGCAGTCCCCATCAAAATTCTAACTCAATTTTTCACAAAAACAGAAAAAAAATCCTAACATTTGTATGGAACCACAGAAGAGCCCTAAGAGCCAAAGCAATCTTGAGAAAGAAGAACAAAGCTGGAGACAGATGCTTTCTGATTTCAAACTCTATTAAAAAGCTATACTGCCCAACTGGCGTGGCTCAGTGGTTGAGTGTTGACCTATGAACCAAGAGGTCATGGTTCGATTCCCAGTCAGGGCATATGCCTGGGTTTCGAGCTCGATCACTGGTGTGGGGCGTGCAGGAGGCAGCCAATTAATGGTTCCTTCTCATCATTGATGTTTCTATCTTTCTCTCCCTCTCCCTTCCTCTCTGAAATCAATAAAAAAAATATTTTTAAAAAAGATTGCTAAAAAAAGCTATAATAATCAAACCTTATGGCATTGGCATTAAAACACATACATAGGTCAGTGGAACAGAAATAAACCCACGTGTAAATGGTTAAGTTAAAAAAAAAAAAAAAAAGAGCCTAGAGTATGTAATAGGAAAAAGACAGTTGCGCCCGGCTGGTGTAGGTCAGTGGTTGAGCGTTGACCCATGCTCCAAGAGATCGCTGATTCAATCCAGTCAGGGCACATGCCTGGGTTGTAGGCTTGATCCCCGGTAGGCGGTATGACAGAGGCAGCTGATTAATGTTTCTATCTCTCTCACCTTTCTCCCTCTCCCTTCCTCTCTACAAAGAAAAAAAAAACAAAAAGACAGTTGCTTCAATAAATGGTATTGGGAAAACTGAATAGCCACATGCAAAAGAATAAAACTGGACCCCTACGTTATACCATATGCAAAATCAACTCAAAATGGACTAAAGAACAGAATATAAGACCTGAAACCATAAAACTCCTAGAAGAAAATATAGAGGATAAGCTCCTTAACATTGGTCTTGGCAATGATTTTTTTGATTTGACACCAAAAACAAAGGCAACAAAAGCCAAAATAAACAAGTGGGACTACATCAAACTAAAAAATGTATGCAGAGCAAAAAGCTTCTATAAAAGGCAACCTATGGAATGAAAGAAAATACCTGCACACCATATATCTGATAACGAATTAATATCCAAAATATATAGAGAACTCATATAACTCAATAGAAAACAAACAATCTGATTAAAAATGGGCAGAGTAACTGAATAGACCTTTCCACAAAAACACATGCAAATAAATGCCCAACAGATACATGAAAGGTGCTAAACACAACTTATCATCTGGGAAATGCAAATCAAACTACAATGAGATATCATCTCACTTCTATTGGATGACTATCATAAAAAAGACAAGAAATAACAAATGCTGGTGAGAATATGGAGAAAAGCAAATCCTTCTGCACAGTTACTGGGAATGCGAACTGGTGCAGCTGCTATGGAAAACAGTATGGAGATTCCTCAAAAATTAAAAATAGCCCGGCCGGCATGGCTCAGTGGTTGGGCATCGACCTATGAACAAGGAGGTCACAGTTCGATTCCCAGTCAGGGCACATGCCTGGGTTGTGAGCTCAATCCCCAGTGGAAGCGTGCAGGAGGCAGCCAATCAATGATTCTCTCTTATCATTGATGTTTCTTTTTCTCTCTCCCTTCCTCTCTGAAATCAATTAAAAAAATATTTTAAAAAATTTAATAGAACTACCATATGAACCAAAAATCACACTTCCGGGTATATATACATATACAAAAAGGAAATGAAAACAGAATTATCAAAAAGATATCTGCATTCCCTTGTTTATTGCAACATTTTTCACAATGGTCAAGATATGGAAACAACCTAAGTATCCATCAATGGATGAATGAATAAAAAAAGATGTGATATCTATATTATATATATATGTATATGTGTACATAATAAAATATTATTCAGCCACAAGAAAGGAAATCCTCTCATTTGTGGCAACATGGATAGACCTATGAGGGCATTAAAGCAGACAGAGAAACACAAAAACCATATGATATCACTTTATGTGGAATCTAAAAAATCTGAACTCATAGAAACAGGCTAGAATGATGATTACCAGGGACTGGAGGCTGGGGGAATGGGGAGGGGTTGGTCAAAGAGTATACAAACTTCCATGTATAAGATGAGTAAGTTCTGGGGACCCAATGTACAGCATGGTGATTATAGGTAATGACACTGTACTCAACACTTGAAAGTCACTAAGAGAGAACTTAGATGTTCTCACTGCAAAGAACTTATGTGACATGAAGGTGGTGGTCCTTCTGCAATAAAAAAATGTATGCATAAAGCACTTCTGTTACATAACAAAAAACAAAAATGGTTTTCTAAAGGAAAAGCACTTGCACAAATGTTTGAGCTGCAAGATGACTAGCCTTTTTAAAATGGAAATTTCCAATAATACCTGGCAGACAAACAATGGTTGTTTAGACTTGAGTATTTGCACATCTTTCTCAAAAATTAATGAACACTAAATACTTCAAGTACAACAACTTCAGTATTTGTAGCCAATGATAAATTTGAGAAAATTAGCCAAAGAACTTATATGCACTGCCCATGGACATAGACAATAGTGTGGTGAAGGCCTGGGGTGATGTAGGGGCTGAGTGGAGGGGAACAAAGGAAGGGGGACATGGGGGAATACTGTCAACAATAAAAAAATTTAAAAAAAGAAATTAGAATCTTGGAAAATTCATTTTTGTCAACATGAGCTTGACAGCTTCCCAATACTTAAAGATATTCCTGATGAGACTGATGGTGGCAGAAATTAATTAATGTAAGTTTTGATACTATAAATCAAAACATGTCAATGTTGGGGATATCTGCATAACAATGAACCAGTATTTTCGCAATGAACCATAAAGAGAGCTACAATGTCCCGCTTGGGCAAAAACCCACTAACAGTGCAAGACACACCAGTAGGTTTTTAATGTATCAGTATAAAAAGCTCATTGATACAATTTTATATTCTACATTACAACTAACTTAAAAAAACCACCATTTTCAAATTTTGGTGAAGTTTGCAAGGAGAATATCCAGTGTTCTGAGATATCTATTAAATACTCCTGCCTTTCCCAACTATATGTCTGTGTGAGGCTAGATTTTCTTCATATACTTCAACCAAGACAACATCTCACACCAGACAGAATACAGAAACATACATGAGGACCCAGCTATCTCCTTTTAAGTTAGACAATAAAAGAGATGTACAAAAATGTAAAACAATGCCACTCTTGTTAAATAACATTTTGCTTGGAAAAGGTCATTGTTGTTTTTTAACTTTATTTTTTTTTAAATATATTTTATTGATTTTTCACAGAGAGGGAGGGAGAGAGATAGAGAGTTAGAAACATCGATGAGAGAGAAACATCGATCAGCTGCCTCCTGCACATCTCCTACTGGGGATATGCCCGCAACCCAGGTACATGCCCTTGACCGGAATCGAACCTGGGACCTCTCAGTCCGCAGGCCGACGCTCTATCCACTGAGCCAAACCGGTTTCGGCATGTTTTTTAACTTTATTATTGAACTAGAGGCCTGATGGATGAAATTCATGCAAGAGTAGGCCTTCACAGCCCTGGCTGCCTCGGCCCTCACAGCCTCAGCTTCATCCGGAAGGTCGTCTGGCTGTTCGGCCAGTTGGTCGATTTGCATATTACACTTTTATTATTATAGAAGTATTACAAATGTCCTCTTTTTCCCCCCCTTTGACCTTCTCCACCCCACTCCCACTCCCTCTCCAGGCCTTCCCTGAACTGTTTGTCCATGGGCTTTGCATATATGCATAAAAGTTCCTTGTTTAATCTCTTCCCATCTCACCCCCCTTCTGAAATATGTCAGTCTGTTGCCTGTTTCAATGTCTCTGGATCTGTTTGGTTTATCAGTTTATTTTCTTCATTAGATTCCACATATAAGTGAGATTGTGTGATATTTGTCTTTTTCTGACTGGCTTATTTGCTCCTAGAGAGTATTATGCTAAGAGAAAAGGTCATTGTTTTTAATAAAAATATGCTATTTGTGTTAACATGTAATCAATTTTTTGTTATTTTTAAATGAAGTAAAATATTTTTAAATTTTCTTATAATTTCAAATATGATAAATATTGACAGATATGACCCACATGTTAACAAAGCTCACTAGGATCCTAATAATTTTTAAGAACATAAAGTGGGTACTGAGACATAAACATCTGAAAACTGCATTTCCAACACACTGCAGAAATTAAGAAAAGGAAAAAACAAGGTTGGGTGAGAGGATAAACGGACACCACTTACAGCAAAAAGGCCTCATTTACAGCATCGAAGAACTCCGGCCAGAGCATTTCCTGAGGTTCATGGCCATGGTAGGTGAGCAGAGCTTCCACCAGTGGTTCAAAATCAGGCAGAGTAACAAGTGGGATACAAACTCGTGATAGGGACCTTACTCGTTCAGGAGCCATTCTACAGAGTAAATAAAATAAGAAATAATTAGCCAATCTTAGAGCCACGTGTAATTAAAGACATGTAACATCTTCATGCTGAGCAGGCTGATGACAGTGACTTGCTCTGCCCCGCCCTAAAGAGGACCATCCTAACACCATCTGCGAATGCTCTTTTGTTACTCACTTCTCTAGAAAGAAACCCCATCTGCAGTTCTCATTTTAACATCACTTATTTTCAGGACTTTGTCATAACTCACTATGGGCACCTCTAACGTGTGTTTTTTTTTTAACCTTTTAAAAATACACATTTTTAATTGATCTCAGAGAGGAAGGGAGAGGGAGAGATAGAAACATCAATGATGAGAATCATTGATTGGCTGCCTCCTGCATGCCCCCACTGGGGATTGAGCTTGCAACCCAGGCACGTGCCCTGACTGGGAATCGAACCAAACCGTGACCTCCTGGTAAATAGATCAACGCTCAACCCCGGAGCCACACTGGCCGGGCTCCAACTTATGCTTTAATGCCACTGAGTTGGCTCTGACTCCTGGCAACCCTATGAATTAGTATCCACAATGTCCTGCCCCCAAAGTCCTGCTCAGCTCCTGTAGACTCATACCTTCTTTTATGGAATCAGTCCATCTTGTATTTGGCCTTCCTCTTTTCCTGATACCTATTTTCCCCAGCATTATCATCTTTTCCAAAGAACCCTGCCTTTTTGTGATGTACCCAAAGCAGGACAGCTTCAGTTTTGCCATTTCTACCTTCAGCAATGTTTCAGACAATGTGCTCTAGGACCCACATATTCATCTCCAAGTTACCCTGCCCAAAACAGAACTCTTGAATTCCTTCCCCAAATGTTCTCTTACCCTGTGCTTACCTCTCTCATTTGCTCAAGCCAAAACCCCTGAAGTCCATTCTTGATAGCTCCCTTTCTCTTATGCCCCTTATCTGATCCAGCAGTAAATACTGTCTATTCATCTGACTACCTTTCAACACTTCCATTGCTACCCCCTAATTCACTATCACTCCAAGTCTGGGTTACAGTAGAAGCCTCCTAACTTTCTCCCTGCTTCTGCCATATCTCCCACTGTTTATCATCAGAACAGTTCCAGCAAATCTTTAAACATGCAGATCACTTCCCTTGTCTGCTCAAAGCTTTGCAATGGCGTCCCAACTCACACAGAATAAGCAGTCTCATACTAGCCACGAAAGCCCTCCATGGTGGGCCCCTTCTGTTTCTCTGGCTTCATTTCCTCCCACTCTTACCCTTGCCTGCTCTGCTCCAGCTTTGCAGGTCTCCACCCACACAGGTAAGGTCCTGTTGGAACACATGGCTAGCTCCTTCACGTCATACAGGCCTGAGCTCCAATGCTGCTTCATGTGAGGGTTTCCCTGACCATCCCATACAAATGCACTGACCAATATGGAAGCAATCAGCATATGTGGCAATTTAAATTTATTGAAATGAAATAAAATTTAAAATCCCATTCCTCTGTGTTCAACAGTTACATGAGGCTAATGGCTTACCATATTGGACAGTGCAAATTTAGAGCAGAAAGCTCTACTAGTCAGCAGTTTAACATAGCAAAAGCCCTGCCAGCCCACTGTGTACGTCCTATCTCATTCACCCTGTTTTACTTTTCTTCAGAATACTATAATGTATCTGATTGTTTAGTGTTCACGGTCTGTTTCTTCCTGCTAGGACATCAGCTCTGTAAGGGCAGGCACATTTTTTCTATTTTGCTCACTGCTCTATTCCTAGCATGTAGGGACAACTCCTTATACATATTACATGCTCAAGAAATAGATAGAGATCAATAAAATGAAAGTTTGAAATGTATGCAATTAGATGTTTTTCTAGGAATATATAATCACAAATCTTGTAGTCTTATATTTTGTGAAACACAAATGGAATCACAGTAGAACTTACAGCTGTCCTTCATTTTACTTGCTGCCTATTATTAAAAGAGCACGTGAGTGCTATAATTTAACAACATCCTTATTTATAGGCACTGAGCTTGCTTCCAATTGTTCACTATTATAAACACTGCTGCAGGGGTTCCCATCCTTGCATGTGCCTATCTATGTCTCATGTAAATATTTGTGTAGTAGATTGCATTCCAAAAGACTACCAGCTTACTTTTCCACTCTTGCCAGTGATATTATTATCAGTACTAGTGGTCCAGTGCACAAAATTCGTGCACATTAAAAGGGAATTAATTAGAGTAAATATTTTAATATTGCTATGTGCCCTTTCTCTATAATAGAGGTGTCAGAGATGAAAGAAAATTAGTAAAATGTGTATGAAAATCTCCCTCCTGTCAGAATCTGGGGCATGCTGCGGGATCCAGAGTCAAGTCCCCACCAACCTGCGCACACCTTGAAATTGTGCGAGACTCAGACCCAACTGGCCCCACCCCCATCAAGCCCCACAGGGCAGGGGGCGCAGCCTCAGGTCCCCCATCAAGCCCCACTGGGCGGGGGGCGCGGCCTCAGGTCCCCCATCAAGCCCCACAGGGCAGGGGGTGCAGCCTCAGGTCCCCCATCAAGCCCCACTGGGTGGGGGGCGCGGCCTCAGGTCCCTGCTGATGGGCTGTTACAGCATGATGGTGTGACACCATTTGCTTATTAGCCCTTCATTATATAGGCTTTTTATTTCTTGCTAATCTGGGCAAAATTATCCCATTGCTTTCATGTGCACTTTCCTGATAACTTTCTAGATTATTAATGTTTGTTACCCACTTGTATTTCCTCTTCAGTGAATTTGTTTTTAATCCTACCAGACCTGAGGCCCTGAACCTAACTGTCCCCTATACCTGGGCTCCTGAGCATTAAAGAGAAAAAACCAACATGATATAGAAAAATGTTAGTTACATGCAAACACGTAGTTAGAAAAAGATGGAACTTGGAGACATTGTAGAAAATAGGTCTACCTTTCATCTACCTTTCATCTAGCGCCAATATTCCACCCTTGTGTGGAAATTACCAAAAAATCGGTACAGTGGTCTAGTAGGGTTAAAGGAGTGTATTTAGTGCTATACACTTACTATATTCAAGGTTGTTTGCAAGTGTTTGAGACACAAGAGCAAACACAAAGCCTAGTAATGGAGCCAGATGATATCAAGTGCCATGGTGAAAGTAAAGCACACTGAGGGGTCAAGGAGGGCAGGGACTTAATGAGGTAAACATTTGAGCAGAAATCTAAAGGAAGTGTATGAACAAACCATGTACATATCTGAGAGGAAAACGTTGCAGGCAGATACAAAGCAAATGTAAAGGCAATGAGTGTCTGAATATAGCAAGGAGTCCAAGGTTGTCAGACCACCATGAATGTGGGAGGGCCTGAGGAAGTCAGGCTTTTGTAGACTATTGGAAGAGCCTGGGATATTCTTTTTAACTTACTTTTTATTTTTATCTAACTTACAGATGCAACTGTTTTAAATAGTCAAACAGTTTTCAAAGCTTATAAAAATCAGTAGCTTTTGCAGAGCACTCCCACCCCCATATTCTGATCTTGGAGGCCCAACTCATTCCTTAATATCAATGCTGTTTGTCTTGGGTTTAATGACTTGTTATTTGGACTGTTTGCTCATTTTTTCCTTGCAATGATTATTTTAACCCCAAACTTCCACCCAAATGTATAATCTTCTTGCAATATATTCAGACATATCTGAGTTTCTACCATTTTCATCTTCTTAAATAAATTTTTCTTTGAACATTTTGACCTGTTCCATTCTGGACAGGTTGTTTTTGACTCCCACTGTGCAGTTACTGTCTTGGGATCTCCATCCTGTGAATTCCCTGCACGTCTCTCCAGGATCCCATATCTTCTTTCTTGGTTCATTCTTCTTATGTAGGAAAAGATACATGAGAGGTAAAGTATTTGAGATCTTGTGTGTCTGAAAATATCTTTATTTTCCTCTCACATTCGGTTGATTCTTCAGTTGAGTGTAGAGTTCTGGTAACTGTTCTACAGAAGTGTGAAAGTGTGGTGCTACTGTCCTTAAGCTTCAATGTTGTTCTTTAGAAGTCCCATGCTATTATGAATTCTAATCCTTATATTTGTAAGTCCTGTTTACCCCTTCGAGGCTTTGCATATGCTCTTTGAAGTTTTACTATGAGGTATCTTGGTATGGACTTATTTTTATTCACTGTGCTGGGCACTCAGTGAACTTTAAATCAGGAAAGTTTTCTTGAATTATTTCTTTGATGATTTCTACCCATTCTTTTCTCTGTCCCCTCTTTCTGGGAACTCTAATTTTTTAGATACTGAAGTTCCTGGACAGTATCTTTTCTACTTGATGTTTCATCTCTTAGTCTTTTGGCTCAAGATTTGGAAAGAATTGTTCAACTTTATTTTCCAGTCCTTTTATTATGTTTTTCATCACAACTCTTAATTTCCAAAAACCTTTTTTATCCTATGGATGCTCCTTCTTTTTAAAAAATAGCACCCTGTTCTTGTTTAATGAATACACTACCTTTATTTTCATGGAGAAATCAATATTAATTTATTTGAGTTTCTTTTCTTTGAATAATCTTTATTTTTATTGGTTTCTACTTTTTTATATTACACTAGTGGCCTGGTGCATGGATTCGTGCACATTGAAAGGAAATTAATTAGAAGAAATGTTTTAATATTGCTATTCACCCTTTCTCTATAATAGAAGTGTCAACCAAATTTACAATCGACAATGACAGATCTAAACACACGCCTGTGATTGGTGCCAGCAAGAGCTTTATATGTATCATGCATGCACAAGTCAACTTAGCGTTTTATATATAGAGAATAAACTTGCTTAATTAGACCTGCTTTCTGATGTGGCTAAACTTTTTCCAGCCCAGTGAAGCACCCCAACTTCTCTTTCAGATGACTGTCAGCAACACAGTAGTAAACATCAACATAAAGCAGATTATTATTGTAGGTCACGCAGGGAGAACAAAGGGTAAAATATTTAACTGCAGCAGTGTTTGACTACATTCTGCACAGTGAGAAAACCTGAAGTTATTTTTAAGGTCCACCATTTCTTACTTCTTTTTAGTCGGGTTAAGTTTCTAAACTTTCTAAATCTCCATTTTCCGGCTAATGAAAAGAAAATAGAATTCCACTGAGTCTCCTATCTATCTACTCCAGGACTTCTGTGAGGATAAAATGAGATGAGGATGGGAGAATGCTTCACAGACATTTGGGTAAAGCGTAAAATGTTTGCACCTGGCTACAAAGCAAGTTGTGTTCCTGGGCTGAGGAAACTCCAATGAGGCTAGTCGCTAGGGAGAGGAAGCCGGGCGTTGCTATGTGACATCATTACCTGGCGCCCACAATGACTGTTTGTGGGCTGGGCTGTGGGCTGCATTTTGTGCCATGGGGTCTTGGCAGCGTTGGCTACGATTTGGTGGGGTGTTGCTCAAGGGTGGTGGCGGGGCCTGTGTCCCCCTTGGGGGAAGCCGAGCATTGCTTTGTTGGTGCCAGGTCCATGGTGCCGTTTATTTTCAAATGGCCAGTGCGCGTCATGGCAGCTCCTGTGTTGAGTGCCTGCCCCCTGGTGGTCAGTGCATATCACAGCTACTGGTTGGATGGACATTTAGCCTTTTATATATATAGACAGATTCTCTCAGTAAAATTTTTGTCAAGGTGAAGAGGTAGATTCCTGGAACTTCCTACTCCATCTTATATGCAGATAAATTCCCGGTTAATCTCTCCCTAATCCAGTCCCGCACCCAAGACTTCCCTCTGAGATTTGGCAGTTTGTTGCATGCTTCAACTCCTGGGATAGCCATTTGTTGCTTGCGTCTCTACTAAAGTGTCCTCCCTCTTTTTGTTGGAAACAGGACACCTCTGTTGCTTCTCTCCGGAGACAGGGACTAAGGAGTGTATGAGGGCCTTGCCAGCTGGCCGCTACTACTGTAGCTCTACAGGTTATCCTGTAGGCTGCCAGGTATCCTCCTACTCCTTGAGTCCACCCCCGAAGTGATTTCTATCTTTCGCAGTAGTCTTCTCTTGCCAGCTTTTTGGGTTGGGATATTTTCCTTCAGATATATCCCGCCATCTATTGTAAACCTTTCTCACAATCTGTGGGTCATCAAAAGCACACTCCCCAAGCCCATTTTACATTATTATATACAGTATTTGTTAAAATTTCCTGCCATTTCTAAGAGTTGGGAGTATGAAGTGAATGCTAGGACATTCATGTGTGTGCTTCATCACTTGGCTTAGTTTCTCACATTACATTTTCATCTAATTCTCTCCTGATTAGATTATGAGAGCTGCCATTTCTCATAGGTCATGCACTTTGGTCTTCAGGATCTGTCCAAGTTTTCTACATCGGAACTACTCAAAGTCTCAAATTATGTTCCTTCAAATCAGCACATCAGAATCCCTGGAGGTGAGGCCATTTCCCTGGGTATTCCTCTGCACACTCAATTTTGAAAAGTGCTGCTCTACACTACTTCAGTAGCAATCCCAGAACCAGATTTTAATCTCTAGTCATAATCTGAATATAGGGTGTCCCCAAAAACGTATACACACACTTTGAATAATTATAAAGGCAGTGTTTATTAAAATACATTTCATTTTAAAATAAATGTATATAATACATTTCAAAACTGAGCTATGAGCTGTTAAAGTGAGTATACATTTTTGGGGACAACCTGTATTTTAAGGAAACATGATGGAATTACATTTTATTAATGAATTCCTATAAATTGCTAGTTTAGCTATATTGTTTTCTTGATCATCAACAGTAAAAATCTCAGATATTTTTTTCAAACTACACAATAATTTTCTTATGTATAAACAGTTTGTCTTTTCTCCTCAAATATTCACCTTCTCTAAAATCCACTTCTTGTTCTTTACCGCTTATTCTTTACCTAAATAACTGAGTCTCTTCAACATTTACCTTCCACAGTGCTCTAACATCTTTCTCTAACTCACTATCAAAGTAGTTTTTCCACCTAAATGGATGTTTTTGAGTCCATCATCTAAGTTGTGACAAAAAGACATATTGAGCTTGAGTTGTAAATACCTTAAATTTTTGGAATATGAGTTTACTGGGTGGGCTAGGAGAGGGGGTAAGTTGTTATTGTTGTATATGTGTGTGAGAGATGAGTGTTTGAGAGTTATGTGTGCTCATAACAAATCCAGAACTCTGAAATAAAGAAGCAGGGAGAGTGTATTGGTCTTGTCCTTCCTCCTCGATTTATCAGTCCTCCTCTCTAAATGACTACTAACAAGTGCAACTTCTCTCTCACTCTCTTAAAAGAAAGGAGGAGCATCAGCAACTATCACTGGTGACTGGGTGGGTGGAAAAGATGACCTTGGCAACAGGGCATTTATCAGTCAGAAGAAGGCTGCTGACTGTATCTCCCAATTGCGGTGACAGATCCAAGATAACTTTCCTGGAAAAATTCTAAAGTCTTACGTAAACTTAGGTAATTCTTGGTTCTACCAAAATGCAGGTAGGCCAACTGGGAATCTGATTGGTTTCCACGTGCTCATGGCCCTCATGGCTCCTTTTGGTCTGCAGCACGGAGATCCAACTCCACAGGAGCCATGTGGTGCTTTACAGACTAGATTACACTGAGCATTAGGTCTTGATTGACAGCCAGAGCAGCACTTCCAAATGATATCTGCACAAGAATTCAACTGCAGAAGGCTCAACGGCAACCACAGACAGCTGGAAACACCCTCCCCACGTGGGTGCACTGGAGCTGCCAAAACACAGAACAGCATGATACACTGACGATGTTCAGAGAGGCCAGGATGCCGCTCCTTCTGGACGGTGTGTAGCAAAGAACAAGAGAGAGTTTAAACATTCTGTCACTGAGTTGTTGATTTTACTTGGTGGTAAGTGAAATTCTATTTAAAATGCTATGACAAGACCATATATCAGGGCTTTAAAAATAATGCAGAAAGAAACTAAACAGATTTTCCTGTTTGTTTGTTGTTGTTGTTTTGTTTCTCTGACAATTTATATATCAAAGTTATAAGATTAATTTCTATACTTTCTATCAGGCTTTTGAATCTTTTGAAATGAACTTTAAACATCTGAGTGGCGAAAAGTGAAAAAATGTATGAATGCCCTCTATTAAAAAAGAGAAAGAAAAATTCTGTAGCCTTGTTTATAAGGGGTTTAAGTTTGGGGGCCTCTTGGCTGCTTGAACACTTATGGTCATACTTGTGGAAAGAAAGTAATGATGAAATTCAAGTGTCATAAATAATGGAAGTATCTGGAGAGTCAAGTGTACAAGAAGTAGTTTGACCTATGCAGTATTCTGACTCAACATTTTTTATTTTTAAACCTTAAAAATGTACAGATAAGCCCTGGCTGGTTTGGCTTAGTGAACAGAGCATTGCCCTGTGGACTGAAGGGTCCCGAGTTCAATTCTGGTTAAGGGCACATGCCTGGGTTGTGGCTCAATCCCCAGTAGGGGACTTGCAGGAGGCAGCCAATCACTGATTCTCTCTCATCATTGATGTTTCTCTCTCTCTCTCCCTTCCCCTCTGAAATCAATTAAGATATCCTATCTAATAATAGACAAACATGGTAATTGACCATACCTTTTCTATGCCTCCCATTGGCTAATCAACAAGATATGCAAATTAACCACCAACAAAGATGGTGGTTAATTTGCATACATAGGCGCGAAGCAGTGGAGTGAAGACTGAAGGTGGCTCCAGCCAGAGCAAAGGCCTGGGTCCCAGGTCCTGGGTCCCTGAGGAAAACTGGTGCCGGCAGCCAGGGGAAGGGAAGGCCTATTGCACGAATCTTTTGTATATATATAAATCTTTTTGTATATATATAAAAGTATAGATAACATCAGGTATGTAGAATAGATTTATATATTATTAATACATATTTTAATTACTATACTATAACAGCAACAACTATAATGGCTCCAGTATGTTTAATAGCTCTTTCAATGTTATCATGATGTATTCTACTACCTGATTTCATAAAATCAGTTTTTTATGTGAGGCATGAGCATACATTGGTTGAATTTATACTAGTAATTCACTAGAGAATTGTGGACTTACAGAGTTCTGAGTCTTACACAAGCTTTTACAGATCCAGGTTCTTTTATGGATGGAGAACAGAGCTTCCTGGCTTTATGTCTTAAAAATAAGACTTTAAAAGCTCATAAAGAGACTCAAATGTATGCTGGGTATCAAATTGCTTTTTAAATTCAATCTTTTGATAAGAATAATTGAACCTAATCCAAGAGATTGAATTTCTCTTAAAACTATATGTGGGCTAAATACATTAAAAAACAAACAAACAAAAAGAAAAACACCAAAAACAAACAAACAAACAAAAACCCCGCAAGAAATTTATCTTATTGAATTCTAAAATTATTTCTAAAAAAGCAAAGGACTCCATAGTAAACATCAATTACAGCAAATTAGGAATGTATCAGATGTACCAGTGTGCAGAGAACGTTCCACTAGCACAGACATCTCATATTCTTGGTAAATTTGCTAAAAATTTTACTAACTACATCACAGTTTTGCTTTGACTAAGAATGTCTTCAACTATTCACCAAGTTAACTGCCACTTTATCCTTGCTGCTACTGTCAGTGGGGTGCCAACATGGGCACCTTCAATAGACTGTGCTCCTTACCATGGAACTTGTCCATATTGTTTCTGAAAAATAAACATCCTTCATGAAGAAACAGTGATGAATTAAGGGATGAACTTGTCCCCCAAAATGGCCCAATCTGGCACAAATGGAAGTTTTTCAGCATAAAGGGCATTTCAGCTAATATCTTCCATCAGGATCTCCTGATTATGGTCAGTAGAATTTGGACACCTTTCTGAACTACTGTCTTCTTCTGTCCAAAAATGAGAAAATGAGTATTACCTTTTTGTTTTCAATATTTTACTAAGTAACACTACATTGCAGTTTTTATTTTTTTTAAATATATATATTTTATTGATTTTTTACAGAGAGGAAGGGAGAGGGATAGAGAGTTAGAAACATCGATGAGAGAGAAACATCCATCAGCTGCCTCCTGCACACCCCCCACTGGGGATGTGCCTGCAACTAAGGTACATGCCCTTGACCGGAATCGAACCTGGGACCCTTCAGTCCGCAGGCTGATGCTCTATCCACTGGGCCAAACTGGTTAGGGCTACATTGTAGTTTTTAAAAGTTTAATTCTAAAATACTGATGATGTACAGAAAAACAGAGAACTACTATATCAACTACAGAGTGGGGCAAAAGTAGGTTTGCAGTTGTGAGTATGCGAAAGTTTATTCTTGTATTATTAATTATTGTATTATTTTCAATATGAACAAATGTAAACCTACTTCTGCCCTACCTTATATGTACCCATTGCTCAGACTTTGCAGTAACATTTTATTAATATGTTTATATGATATTTTAAAGAAATAAAATGTTTCATTTACAGTTGAAACACCCTGCTCCTATCCCATTCCTTCTTCTACTCCCCAGAAGCAGATCCTTTGGTCTAGCTTCAAGACTTTCACTTTATAAGTATGTATTGTTTTGAGTGTTTTAAATTTTCATATAAGTAAAGATATATTATGGTTATGTTTTTGCAACTTCATTGCTATTCTTTCCATGTATCTATGTCTGGCTCTATGTCAGTACCAAACTTTTGATGACTGTAGCTTTGTAATGTTTTTAAATCAGGAAGTGTGAGGCCTTACGCTTTGTTTTTCAATACTGTTTTGGCTATTTAGGTGCTTTAAGGTTCTACATGAATTTTAGGATGTTTTTTCCGACTTCTGCAAAAGAAAAATAACTGAATCTCTTTAACAATTATTTTTGGGTAGTATGGACTGCTTTGGGTAGTATAAACATTAAGTCTTCCAGTCCATGAACATAGGATACCTTTTCATCTATTTGTGTCATTTAATTTTTTTTCTTTTTAAATGCATTTTTTATTGTTGATAGTATTACAGGTATCTCCCATTCCTCCTCCCAGCCCTAACCCACCCTCCAGGTCTTCATTTGATTTCTTTCACCAATGTGTTGTAGTTTGCAGTGTATATCTCCTTGACTAAGTTTATTCCTCGGTATTTTGCCTGTTTTGAGGCAACTGTAAATGGGCTTTTAAAAAAAATTTTCTTTTTGAATTGCTCATTGTTAGTGCATAGAAACATATCTGATGTTTGAATGTTGATTTTTTATATACTGCAACTTTACTGAATTTATTAATTTTAATAGTTTTCTGTAGAATCTTTGGGGTTTTCTACATATAAAATCTTATCATCTACAAACAGAGGACGTTTTATGTCTTTCTTCTAAATTTAGATGCCTTCTATTTCTGTCTTGTCTAATTGCTCTGGCTAAGAGGTCCAGTACTATGATGAAAAGTGGTGGGAGAGGGTATCCTCGCGTTGTTCCTGATTTAGAAGCTTTCAGTCTTTCACCATTGAGTATGATGTTAGCTGTGGGCTCTTCACATATGTTCTTTATTATGTTGAGGTAATTTCCTTGTATTCCTAGTTTGCTGAAAGTTCTTATCATGAAAGGGTTCAAACTGAATTTTATCAAATTGTTTTTCTGTATGAATTGAAATTATGTGGTACTGTCCATCATCCTGTTAATATGGTGTATTATACTGATTGATTTTTGTATGTTGAACCATCCTTGCATGCTAAGAATAAACCCCACTTGGTCATTGTACTTAATCTGTTTTTATGCATTATTGAGTTTGGTTTGCTAGTATTTCATTAAAGGTGGTAATTTGTTTGTGTGGGTTTTTTTTTTTGCCTCAATATTCATCTTTGATTTTTTCTATTGTTTTTCTATTCTTTATTTAGTTTATTTCTGCTCTAGTCTTTATTATTTTATTCCTTCTGCTACTTTTGGATTTTGTTTGTTCTTATTTTCCTAGTTTCTTGAGGTATAAACTTAGGCTGTTTATTTGAGATCTTTCTTCTTTTTTAATGAAGGCATTTACTACTATATATTTTCCTCCTAGTACTGTTTCCTGCACCCTGTCATTTTTGGTATAATTTTTTTTTTCATTTGTCTCAAGATATTTTCCAATATCCCTTGTGATTGTTCTTTGATCCACTGATTGTTCAAGAATGTGTTGTTTAATTTGCATGTATATGTGAATTTTCCCATTTTTCTCCTATTAGTGATTTTTAGTTTCATACTATCATGGTTGAAAAAGATACTTGGCATGATTTCAATCTTAAATTTGTTAGAACTTGTTTTGTGGCCTAACATGTGATCCATCCTGGAGAGCATTCTGTGTGTGTGCTTGAGAAGAATGTGTATCCTGCTATTATTGGGTAGAGTGTTCTGTGTATATCTACAAGGTCTAAATGATCTACAATGTTTTCCAAATCCTCTGTATTCTTATTCATCTTTGGTCCGGATGATCTGTATATTATTTAAGGTGGGTATTGAAATCTCCTATGATTATTGTGTTACTTTTTATTTTTCCCTTTAACCCTATCAATGTATGCTTCATATATTTTGGTGTTCTGCTGTTAGTGCATATATATTTATAGTTGTTATAGAGGCCTGGTGCACGACATTCGTGCACTGGCGGGAGGGGCGGGTCACGGGGGGGTGGAGGGCTCAGCCTGGCCTGTGCCCTCTCGCAGTCCAGGACCCTCGGGAGATGTCTGCCTGCCAGCTCAGGCCCACTCCACAGGGAGTTGGCCTAATCTGGCAGGCAGACATCACCCAAGGGGTCCTCAGCACTGCCATGGAGGCAAGAGAGGCTCCTGCCACCACCGAGGCAGTGCTAAGGAGCAGTGAGCCTGGCTTCAGGCTGAGTGGCACTCCGGCTGTGGGAGGGCACTGACCACTGGGGGCAGCTCCTGCATTGAGCGTCTGCCCCCTGGTGGTCAGTGTGCATCATAGTGACCAGTCATTCCGCTGTTCAGTTGATTTGCATGTTAGCCTTTTATTATATAGGATATCTTCCTGGTAAGTTGATCATTTGTCATTATATAATGCTCTTCTTTGTCTCTTGTAATAATTTTTGATATAAACTACATTTTGTTTAATATAAGCATGGCCATATCTGCTCTCTTGTGCTTGCCATTTGTATGGAATATATTTTTTCATCCATTTACTTTCAGCTTATGTATATCCTGACATCTAAAATGAGTCTTGTAGACAGCAGACGGTTGAGCCTTGTTTTTTAGAATCCATTCAGCTATGCTATGCCTTTTGATTAGAGAAATTAATCCATTTACATTCAAGTAATTACCGATAGAGAAGGATTTACTACTGCCATTTCATTGTTTTCTGTATGTCTGGTAGTTATTTTGATCCTTTTTCTCTCTCTCGCAGACCTTCCTTTGTGTTTCACTGATTTTTTTAAAATAGTGATATACTTTGATTCTTTTCACTTTCCTTTGTGCAGCTTCTGTAGTTTTTTTTTATTTGTTTTGTTTTGTTTTATCATGGGATTTGGTAAGATACCTCGTGGTTATAACAATCTATTTTAAACTGATAACAATTTAAGTTGCCTACAAAAAAATTTATTCTTTATATCTCCTCCCATGTTTTGTGTTATTGATGTCATAAGTTATATGTCTTTATATTTTGTATCCATTCACATAGTTTTACAGTTATGGTTCTTTTTTATACTTTTTTTTAAAAATATATTTTATTGATTTTTTTTTTTAGAGAGAGGAAGGGAGAGTGATAGAGAGTCAGAAACATCGATGAGAGAGAAACATCGATCAGCTGCCTCCTGCACACCCTCCAAGGGGATGTGCCCGCAACCAAGGTACATGCCCTTGACTGGAATCGAACCTAGGACCCTTCAGTCCGCAGGCCAATGCTCTATCCACTGAGCCAAACCGGTTAGGGCATCTTTTTTATACTTTTATCATTTAAATTTTATTACAGAATTAAAAGTAATTTATGAACCAATATTACGTTATTATAGGATTTTGTATTTGCTTATATATTTGTCTTTACCAGAGTTGGGTGCTGTCCCCTATTCATGCTGACCTGAGCCAACCTCCTGTCTATAGCACTCCCGTTCTCTGGTGCTGCAAAAAGCAGTGAGTTCTAACGCTCCACTGTCGCCAGGCATTGGAAGTACGGCGGTGCCCTGTCAGTGATCAGGCAAGACAAGTACTAGTCCCTCAGGCAGCCCCACAAAAGCCAGAACATTGGACACACTCCACTCTTCTCTTTCCCTTACAAGGGAGAAGCCACAAGCTGGACTTCCCCTCCCAATCACACCAAGCTGGGCTGGCTTAGGGGAAGGGCTGTTGTAGTTTATATGACATGGGTTTCTTTCCTGTTTCAATATGGCTATTCTTGACTTTGAGCCTGCCTGGGATATTATGACTTCTAATCAGTTTCTGGAGTTCTCATAAAGGCCCTTTGACCCATATACTATTGTTAAGTCAGTGTTTCTCAGGGGGTTGGGGGGGGGGGGTGCTGCGGGGGGAGGAGGAAGCAAGGTCTGGTGCTTCCTATTCTGCTATCCTGCTGATGTCACTCCTGAAGAATTTTTTAAATGTTTATTTTTATGCAGTTTGCCTCATTTGTAAAAACCTGCTTATATTTCTTGTTCATTTCCATACTGGAGTGTTTGTCTCTTTATAATTCATTTGCAGGAGGCATTTCTATATTTGTCTGTTTTATAGGTTGCAGATATCTTCCAGAGAGAGAGGGAGGGAGGGAGGGAGGGAGGGAGGGAGGGAGGGAGGGAGGGAGAGAGAGAGAGAGAGTTAGTTAGTTAGTTTTAATTTATTCTCATCTAAGTTTTAAAAAATCATCAACTTGCCCTGGCTGGGTGGCTCAGTTGGTTGGAGCATTGTCCTGTACACCAACAGGTTGCAGATTCAATTCCCAGTCAGGACACATACCTAGGTTGAGGTTTAATCCCTGGTGGGGGTGCGTGTGGGAGGCAACTGATCGATGTTTCTCTCTCACATCAATGTTTCGAGCTCTTTCTCCCTCCTCTTCCTCTCTCTCTAAAATTAATAAAACAAATTTAAGGTAAGATAGGAATTTGTAAAAAAAAAAAAAAAGTGATATCTTTGAAGTGCAATAAAGTGAGTCACAGCAAAAAAAAAATAAAGTATACATTTTGATGAAAAAAATAATAAAATAAAAATTAATAAAGCGTATCATTGGGTGAGGCTAAATAAATAAATAAAACCATGTTTTGAGATTTGGTATAGGGTATACATACAAATTGCCTTCTATTTTTTCAAGTTCCCTTTAATAAATTTTTAAGTTTATTACTCAAAAGACCCATTATTCAACATTCACCACAAAGCTAAATCAAAATCCTTACCTAGTATTTAAATAAGTGACTGTAAATGCTTTCCATGCACCCCAGGGATTCATCTTATATTTTTAGATATACTTTATATACCACAAAATGCACATATTTAAAATGTACAATCCAAAGATTTTTAATAAATTATTGAGTTGGACAACAATCATCATCTACTTTTAGAACATTTCCATCTTTTGTGTTCATTTGTAGGAAATCCCTGTTCCTACCTCTAGCCACAGGCAACAACATATATATAGATTTGCATATTCTGGACATTTTATAAAAAAATGGAATCATACAATGTGTGTTCTTTTATGACTGACTTCTTTCACTAAGCATGTTTTTGAGGTTCACACGTGCTGCAGCATGAATCAGTAGCTTGCTCCTTTTTCTTAGGAATAATATTCTATTGTATGCACATAGCATACTTGGTTTATCCAATCATAAGTTGATGGATATTTGGGTTGCCTCCACTTTTTGTCTATTATGAACAATGCTGCTATAAACATTTATATACCAGTATTCATGTTCTTGAAATAAGCCATTTGTATACATTTTTTGGTGACATGTATTCCAATCTTTTGCCAGTTTTTAAACTGGGTTATTTGTCTTATTACTGGATTCTTTATATATTCGGAGTTTGACCCCTTTATCAGATGTGCAATTTCATAATACTTTCTCAGTTTATGACTTGTTTTTTCATTTTTTTCAATGGTGGTAACATATAATTTTTATTAAAATACCCTAATTTTTATTAAAATAATTAAAAATACCCGTTCCCTTGTCAATGGTCCTTTGGATTATTTTTGGTTTTGAACTATTACAACTAAAACAGCTATGAATATTTATACAGAAATATTTGTGAATACCTATGTTTTCACTTGTCATGAGTAAAAACTCAAAAATGGAATTGGTGGGTCATATGGTAAGTTTATGTTTAACTTTATATTAAACTGCCACACTGTTTACAAAAATGTTTATATTATGCACATTCTCCCAAACAGTTTATGAAAGATCCGGTAATTTCATATCCTTTCCAACACATGCTAATGTGTCTTACATTTTAGTCATTTGAGAGAGTTTATGGATGGTATCACAATTGTTTTTTCTTCAAGTTTAATTTCTTTTATTGCAATAAAACATACATAATAGTTATTATTTTAACCATTTGTAAGTGGTAACCATTCAGTGGCATTAAATACATTCACAAACTGTGTACCCATCACCACAATCTATACCCAAAGCTTTTCCTCATCCCCTCCAAAAACTATGTACCTATTAAACAATCACTTCACTCCCTCTTGACACTTATAATCTACTAGAGACCTGATGCATGAAATTCATGCAAGGGCCTTGGCCCCCCTGCCATGGCGGCCACCTCTGCCTTGGCCCCCACCCGCCACAGCTTTGTCCGAAAGGAAGGACATCCAGTCTAATTAGCATATTATGCTTTTATTATTATAGATAGCCTGCTTTCTGTCACTATTAATTTGCCTATTCTAGGTATCTCATATAAGTGGAATCATACACTATCTATCCTTCTGTGTCTTGCTTCTCTAAGCATGATGTTTTCAAAGTCTATCCATGTTCTTGCATATATACAATTTTTATTCCTTTTTATGGCTGAATAGTATTGTAATGTATTTGTAAACCACATTTTGTTTCTCTGTTCATCCGTTGATAGGCACTTGGGTTACTATAAACTTGGTGTACAGGTATCTAAGCCCCTGCTTTCATTTCTTTTGAATATGTACTTAGGAGTAGAATTGTTGGGTCTTATGGTTATTCTGCATTTAACTTTAAAAAAATATATATCTATTTTTAATTTATTTCTGAGAGGGGAAGAGAGAGAGATCAATGATAGAAGAATCACTGACCGGCTGCCTCCTGCATGCCCCACACTGGGTATTCGATCCCGCAACCTGGACATCTAGGCATGTGCCCTGACTGGGAATCGAACCGTGACCTCCTAGTTCATAGTTCAACACTCAACCACTGAGCCATGTTGGCTGGGCTGTATTTAATTTTTTGAGGAACTGCCAAACTGTTTTCCACAGTGGCTGTACTTTTTTCCATTCCCACCTGCAAAACACAAGGGTTCTACCTGCTCTATATTTTCACCAAGATTTGTTAGTTTTCATTTTTGTTTGTTTTTTTTAAATTACAGCTATCCTAGTAGGTGTGATATGGTATCCCACTGTGATTTCGATAGGCATTTCCCTAATAATTACTGATGTTGAGCATCTTTTCATGTGTTTATTGGCCTGTTGTACATATTCCTGGGAGCAATGTCTAGTCAAGTCTCTTGGCCATTTTTTAAAAATTTAATTTTATAATATTGAATTTTAGGAAGTCTTTACACATTCTGGGTGTATGATTTCAATATATGATTTCCAATCTACTCATTCAGTTGGTTGTCTTTTTGCTTTCTTGATAATATCCTATGATTCATAAAACTTCTTAATTTGAATGAAGTCCGAGTTATCTAGCTTTTTTATTGTTGTGCTTTTGATGTCATATCCAAAAAATCACTGCCAAATCCAATGTAATGAAGATTTTCTCATGTTTTTGCCTAAGAATTTTATAGTTTACTTTAAGGGTTAGAATCAGGGGTGGGCAAACTTTTTGACTCGAGGGCCACAATGGGTTCTTAAACTGGACCGGAGGGCCGGAACAAAAGCATGGATGGAGTGTTTGTGTGAACTAATATAAATTCAAAGTAAACATCATTACATAAAAGGGTACGGTCTTTTTTTTTTTAGTTTTATTCATTTCAAACGGGCCGTAGTTTGCCCACGGCTGGGTTAGATGCAAAGGATTTCTAAGTCTGAGAGCAAACACCATACCTGATAGAGCTTTCACCGGCAATAGCTTTACAAGAAATCACAACGTGCCTTGGTCCCTAGATTCTTTTAGTGAATGACTTGTTAAAAATAAAATGTTCACCAATGAAAACAACTTTGAATTCTTTCTCATAGTGAAGAAACATTTTATAATGTGATTAACTGCTATTTAATTTGTCTGACTCTTTGATTTGTTTAGTCTAAATTTTGGAATATCGTTTCTTAAAATAGTCATATAAGTCATATGTGCACATCAAGTGTCTGCTGTCTTGTAAACATCCTGGTTGTGTGTGTGTGTAAATGATACACACACATGGAGCTGAGCACTTGTTCTGTGTTCCCTACTGTATATGGAGGGCTTTTTACTCCATAGGAGCATGTGACAAATTACACAATTTATTGCCTTATGAAAGTTGAGAACAGGGGTTAAAAAAGAAAGTTTGTAAAATTCACCAATTTTCCATGTATTCAACTAAAATAATCTTTCCACAATGGATATAACTATAATTATGAACATGCATTTCCTAAGAATTATAACTTTTTCTCTCATAACCAAACATACATTTTGAAACTTGAGAAGAGGGCTGTTTAGTTCCACACCTACCGCCTCTGAGTGTTAAATCCATTAAGATGATTCTCTCTGAGTTCAGACACTAATGATAAAACCATCTGTAAAACAAAATCAGTTGCAGGTTAACTCGCACTGCAAACAGGATGACATCAGTTCTATTTTCCTGATGTGAGTGGTATTTCCGTTGAGATTCCCTACCCTCTTCCGCCAGCTCTCTCCTTGTACTTTGTCAAAGTGAAAAGAGGCAGTGCCAACTTATTTACTAATAATTTGGATTTTGCGTTTACTGCCTGTTATTCTGAATTCCTACTTAAGCAGATTCCTACTTCAACAAGACAGATCAGTAATTTCCTAAGAATTAAAACCGAACCCATTAAAAATAAAACCACGTTAGAGTTACTTTATTTTTCTTTCTTAATTTAATCTTTATTTTTTATTCATGTATAAAGCATCCAAAAGACCAGAATAGTTAAATATTGAAAAATCTCCTAACAGTTTTTAGAAGAGCTATGTTAAGATCAAAATTAAAACTTCTTCAATCTAGCTAAAATTAAAGGCAGAAGAATACATAGCTTTAATACTAAGATGTAAATATATAGTAGTATTTACAAGGTTGTTATTACATTTTATTTTTGCTTTAGCACAAAATTCCTATCATGCCATTTTAAATACAAAATTTGTCTAACAATGAAAGACTGTATTTACACTGGTTAACGAATTTCTTCTCCTAAAAATCTTTGAGAGGATAAATGAAATGTGTTAAGAGACAGAGAAGTTGGTTGATTTAGAATAACCTCTCCTGGCTTCCTTCTTCTTTCCCATAACCTCCCATCTCACATTTCTTCCTTACATGGCCATAAGTCCGCCCAACGTAAGAAGAGATAAACATAGAAAAGTTAAACATCTCCTCTGGAGAAGTGATATACTTCCATTTATTCTTTTTGCTGGTGATATATTAACCAATGAAAATGTTAATACTAATAAGTTAAAAATACTCACATTTTTTAGCAAACCAGGATAATAATCTGCAGGTGCATACCCAAGACTTTGAGTAAAAAGACCAACTTCTTTTATATCAAATCTGAATGCTGAAAGTATATGAGATAACAACCCCTAAAAACATGAACACAAAGAGAAAAAAGTTCTTAAATGTGAATGCAAGTGCCTCTTATGTTTAATGCCTAGAGTCAGGGTCATTTGTAAATGAGTAATCTTAATGTGCCCTTATATTCAGCTCACTTTGATTTAATGTATAAAGAAGAAATAGCCCGGCCAGCGTGGCTCAGTTCGATTTCTGGTCAGGGCACATGCCTGGGTTGCGGGCTCAATCCCCAGTAGGGGGCGGGCTGAAGGCAGCCAATCAATGGTTCTCTCTCATCATTGATGTTTCTCTCTCCCTCTCCCTTCCTCTCTGAAATCAATAAAAACATTCATAAAAAGAAGAAATAAGTTAGTAATACAATTATTAAATTCAAAGTCAATTTAAACAAATGTTAACAGTGAAACAAAAATATATAAAGAACAGTGATTTAACCATATTGAGAATGTAATCTTTATTGGTTTTAAATTCAGCAAAATATTTTTATCAGAATAGATGATAATCAAATGACAAACACATTAATCACTAGGGAAAGGAAAGATTATGTGAAAAATAGTGCAGAGAAAACTTTGAAAAAAATTAGATTCCTACCTAATGCTACTCATCAAAATATACTTGAATTTAACATAAATTCAAGAGGTCAATGTAAAAATGAAATGAAATAATAAACAAGAAGAAAATATAAGTGCTTTTCACATGTCTAAGTGGGGAAGAACTTTGTAAACTGAATATCAAGGAAGCAAATAATTGATTATTCTAAATAAAAATAAAAACTTTTGTTTTTCATAAAATAAGTATAAACCAGGAATATTGACTACAAATAATTCAGATCATATGTAATCAAAGTAATACCCAAAATATCAAATGACAAACACTGAGTATAAAATGAGTATAAACAGATAATTCATAAGAGAAAATACAAATGCCCGAGAAACACATGAATAAATGCTCACCCTCATAATCAAAGTGGGTAAATTTAAATATCAACATACCAACATTTACTTTTTCACTTAACACATTAAAGGTTTTACAGATATGAATACCTAATTAATACTAATCTGGGTTCTCGGAAACAAGTACTCAGGGTGAGCCATGGGAAGATATAAATGAGCATCCACGCATCAGTGGGCCTGTGGCACACTGAGGCACCCACAGAGAGCGGAGCAAGCGGAACAGTCTACAGTACACCCTCAAGCTCAGACTGCCAGCGCTATGTCTGCCCAGAGGTTGGTAACCTGAACAAAGGCGCCTTATAGATTGATAGATGCCTGACTTACAGAAAGCAACTTGAGGCAATATGATAAGGCTTTAAAAGCATTCAAAACTTTTAATATATCTGGCTTACATTTAAGGAAATAAATCCAAATATGACAATGGGACTATGCTCAAAGATGTTCATTACAGTGCTATTTCTCATTAGTGATGTCTAACAGCAGGGAATGATTAATTTACAGTGTCTCACACAGTGGCTCATTGTATAAGCCATTAAAATGTTTATGAAAAATTTATAACAGCATTTTAAATGTTTATATTATCACTAGAAGCCTGGTGCCCTCTCACAGTCTGGGACCCCTCAGGAGATAACGACCTGCTGGCTTAGGCCTGCTCCTGGGTGGCAGAGGGCAGGCCCAATCCCTAGGTGCAGCCCCTGGTCGGGCTTAGAGCAGGGCCGATTGGGGAGCTGGGGCGCCATCCCCTGTCATGCACAGAGCAGGGCAGATTGTGAGGTTGCGATGCCACCCTCAGTCACTCTCAGGGTAGGGCCGATTGGGGGGTTGGGGCACCGCCCCCTGTCACACTCAAGGCAGAGTCGATGGAGGTTGTGGCACCACCCCGTCACGCACAGAGCAGGGCCAATCAGGGGGTTGGAGCGATGCCCCCTGTCACGCACAGAGCAGGGCCCATCAGGGGGGTTGGGGCTCTGTACCCTGTCATGCACAGAGCAGGGTCAATCAGGGGGTTGGGGAGCTCCCCTCTGTCATGCACAGAGCAGGGCCGATCAGGGGGTTGAGGAGCTCCCCCCTGTCACTCACAGAGTAGGGCCGATAGGGGAGTTGGGGCACCACCCCCTGTCACACTCAGGGCAGGGCGGATCAGGGGGTTGGGGTGCCGCCACTCTCACACTCAGGGCAGGGCCGATGGGGAGGTTATGGCTCTACCCCGTCACACACAGAGCAGAGCCCGTTGGGGGGGGGTTGGGGCGCCGCACCTTGTCACACACAGAGCAGGGCCGATCAGGGGGTTGAGGCGCCGCACCCTGTCACACACAGAGCCGCAGGGCGATTAGGGGGTTGGGGAGCTCCCCCCTATCAGGCACAGAGCAGGGCTGATCAGGGGATTGAGGCGCCTTCCCCTGTCACGAACAGAGCAGGGCGGATACGGAGGTTGTGGCCCTGCCCCCTGTCACACACATAGCCACAGGGCAATCAGGGGGTTTGGGCGCTCCCCACTGTCACACTGATCCCGGTGCCGGGAGGCCTCGCGGCTCCGCTGATCCCGGTGCTGGGAGGCATATTACCCTTTTACTATATAGAATAGAGGCCTGGTGCATGGGTGGGGCTGGCTGGTTTGCCCTGAAGGGTGTCCTGGATCAGGGTGGGGGTCCCCACTGGGGTGCCTGGCCAGCCTGGGTGAGGGGCTGAGGGCTGTTTTCAGGCTGGGACTGAAGCTCCCAACTAATCGTTTTTTTCTTTTTTTCTTTTTTATTCTGGGCCAGGTTTAGCTCTGGCTCCAGCTCTGAGGCCTCTGCTGCTGAAAGCAGGTATCTGGTTTGTTTGCGTTCTATAATCAAAACAATGTATAACTCCAGCTCTGAGATCCTGGCCAGCTGAAAGCAGGTTTCTGGAGTTTTGTTTAGCTTCTATATTTGTTACAATGTTTCTTAAACTGCAAGTTCAGAGGCTGGCAAGGCAGGCGGGGAATGTTGGAGTCCGTCACTGAAGCAAGCAAGCCTCATGTTCACTTCCAGCTGCCTGGCTGCCGGCCGCCATCTTGGCTGGCAGTTAATCTGCATATCGCCCTGATTAGCCAATGGGAAGGGTAGCGGTCGAACGCTAATTACCATGTTTCTCTTTTATTAGATAGGATGTTAAATGAAGAAAGATGTAAAATTTTATACACAGAAAAGATCACATCAATCCACACATGAAATAATCCATAAAAATAATCTATACATGAGAATGAAAAAATAATGAAAGAAAGTGTCACCAAATGTTAACAGCCTCTAGGGTGGTGCTATATATTCTTTCTTCTTCCTACTTTAATATACTTTCCACTTTCCTATATGTGAATGTACTGCTTTTATAATCAAGAAAGAATAATTTTTTTGAAAAAGTGTATTTGAAAACATTTTTTTACAACAAAAGAAACTTTACTTAAAAATACAGACATGGATGCTTGAAAAAGCTCTTTAGTTAACTGTGTATATAAATGAAAAAATTAATAACATTAATATAACAGATCTAAACATGAATACACTGGCTAAACAAATGGACTTAAAATGGAAACGAATCTTAAAACTCTGCTATTCTCTGGAGGAATATTTACCTTCTGTTTTTCTTATTCTTTACAAGACAGATTACATACTACGAATATGAAGTTTCTTATATTAATGACAGACTTTAAAAATAGCCAACATGACAAATGTCACCTGCGTTTTCTGTTTAACTCCACACTGATGCCCAGAGGGAGGCTCTTGGTCCTCAGCTCTCCAGCATCAGCTCTCGGCCCCACCCAGGCCAAGAACACTCAGTCACAATGAGGAGGACCTTAGAGAGAACCGCTTCTACCTCCACATTCTTTATTAGTTAAAGGCAGGGAAGAACTGAGAAAGGGAGAGAGAGAAGTAAAATGCTATTATATAGGAAACATTTTTCTTCCTTTTCCCCCTGAAACCTAGTGGTCACAATACTGAGAACAGGCTCCTGGTCACTGTTCTTGCTGTCTTTTCCAGGGGAAACTCGATCCCCAGAGAGGGCACTCGCTGCTTAATGCTCTAAGTCTAAGGCTTCTGACAAAAGAGAGGGGCAGGAGGTCTAGGCCAGGCCAGGATCCACCAAAGAGAAAGACAGAAACCACCCCCTCCTGGAGAGGCAGCCGGGCGGACAGAGGCGGGGACACCTGGATGAGCCGGCGCAGGCCTGGATTGAAGACACTGTGTCTTCTGCCAGAGACAGCATTCAGGCTGAGAACTGGGACTGATGGGACAGTCTCTTCTTTAACAGCTTTATTGAGATATAACTCATATACCATAAAATTCTCCCATTTTAAAGTGTACAGCCCAGTGGTTTTCAGTATATTCCCAGGGAAATAGTCATTTTACATTTTTTAAATCCTGCACTACATTTTATAAGTACACTAGAAGCCCAGTGCAAGAATTCAAGCACGGGTGGGGTCCCTCTGGGTGGCCTGTAGGGATCGGGCCAAAAGCCACAGTCCAACGCTGCCTGCAGCTCCTACCTGCCGCTCCTGCTCATCCCGGCTCCACTGTGCCTGCCGTGGGCTCCCGCCCAATCAGTCGCGATCCAGAGAGGCTTGCTCTGCTGCAGCAGTGCTCGCCAGCCATGGGCCCTGTGTCTGGCGCCCTCCCAAGGGGAGTGGCCTGCGGGATCGGGCTGAAACCAACTCTCCAACATCTCCCACGGGGTCCCAGATTGCGAGAGGGCGCAGGTCAGGCTGAGGGACCCCACTAGGGCTCCAGGGCGTGTCCAGCCCATCTTGCTCAGGCCCGATTGGCTGGACCCCAGCAGCAAGCTAACCTACAAGTTGCAGCATCTGCCCCCTGGTGGTCAGTGCACGTTATAGTGAGCGGTTGAGCAGCCTTAGCATATCATTAGCATATTACACCTTTGATTGGTTGGTTGTTCTGCCTTTCAGTCTATTTGCAGAGTACCCTTTTATTATATAGGATATTACAAGATAAAACAAATATGTGCATATAAATGTGTGAGCTCACACACAAATAGGCATGCAGACAGTCACATCGAGGGAAGAGCCCAGGGCGAGCACCACTAATGTGTCCTGGACTCCTTTCAATTTTATCATAAACTATTTCACAATGATGTAAAATAAATTGAAAATGCTGCCCCCCATTAACCGTAATCATGCATTGGAAACACCCACGAGACCTCTGTGCCGCCTCTCCTTCTCCCCACAATCCTGAGGAGTCTCCAGGAGGAAGGGTCCACTGCAGACCTGGCATGCACCCTCCCGTGTGGATTGTGGTACTTCCTCCATGAGCTCAGAATCGCTCAGTAGCCTCAAAACAGGACTCCAGGCAACATTACCGAGGAACACAGGTTCAAACTGCTGTCCCTAAATGAGATCCCATCCACTGTTTTCAAATTAGCAAAGATCACAGCAAGTTAACAAAGCAGCTTTGAGATAGTACTACTCAGTGAAGATATTATGATTAAAGTTTCCTGCAGATATACATTTCCATGTAAAACATAATTTACAAAGAATGCATCCACAGGAGAGGGAGAAAAACAGGACGTTTACAGCGTTAACGTGAACTTATGAAGTCTAAGATAACGCAGAGGCTCCTGGTTAGCATGGGAAAGGCTGGATGGAAGCCACTGCATGTTAACTGTCCTTTTTTCCTTCCAGTTCAAAGATGTCCTTTATGGAAACGGAGAGCAAACAGGAGCTGATGACAGCCCAGGAGAGTCCATCGCTCAGCTATTTTCAAACACTTAAGTGCAGTCTGGGTGAGAGCAAGGAGTGTGGTGAGGGCGGCAAAGCCAGGAGAGGTAAATGGCAGCCAGGGGTCATCCTTTGAGGGCGGAGCTTCCTGGAGGATTTGCCTAGTTTACCACAGCAGGAAGCACAGGTGGTGCACTCAGCAAGGGGCACTGGGCCTGACCCCCGTGTTGGGGGCAATGCAGGTGGTGTGGTAAAGGGAAGACCAGCCAGGCCTGGTCTGCCACATGCCACACATCCATGTGTAGGTACCCACACCAGACCAGGCAGGGGAGGGAGGAGGCTGAGCTGGATTTGAAAACTTGGTGGCCAGGGGCTCAGTCGGGGTAGTTTGGGTCATTCTGATGCTAGATGGAGGGGGGATGGAACTGGAAGTGATTAGCCTTCTGCCACCAGACTTTTGGCATTCTATTTAAAAAAACAAAAACACACATTTAAAGCTGTTCAGGAAGCTGTTCAAAGAAAGTTACAAATAGCAACTCATTTAATCCCCACAGCCTATAGCAGTGATGGCAAACCTATGACACGCGTGTCAGAGGTGACACGCGAACTCATTTTTTTGGTTGATTTTTCTTTGTTAAATGGCATTTAAATATATAAAATAAATATTAAAAATATAAGTCTTGTTTTACTATGGTTGCAAATATCAAAAGATTTCTATATGTGACACGGCACCAGAGTTAAGTTAGGGTTTTTCAAAATGCTGACACGCCGAGCTCTAAAGGTTCGCCATCACTGGCCTACAGGGTAGGTACTATTGCTGAATCTGTTAGATGAGCAAACTGGCACACACAGAGCTTAGTAACATGCCCAAGGCTGGTTACACTAAACCACCTTAAAAGGAACCTCCCTGCATCCTCTCTGCAGGAGGCAGCTGGAATCCTTGTTTTGATTTGTTTTTTTAAACAATGCAAATCTAATTGGTCCTCAGCTGAAGGCCCTTTGGGGGCCCTTTAAGGCTCCCAACTATTCTTAGATGAAGCCCAAACTAGTTCCCAAAGCCCTACCTGGGGCTGACTTTCCCTGTGTGAGGCCCCTGAGGGCCACAGGTCTTCAGCCACTCAAGGCTTCAGTCTGGTCTAGTCCCTCTGCAGGGAGAGCTCTCAGCCCCTGCATCCCCGTGAGTGTGGCTGCTTGAGGGAATTCTAATAGTTATGACTACTAAAATTTATTGAGTGCTCACTATTGTGTGAAGCATTGTGCTAAGCTTTCTAAGTATGACACCTCCCTTAAAAGTCAGTTTTTAATAAAATTCAATTAAGCAAAGTTTCAATTAAGCCACCTATAAAAGATGGCTGCATCATAATGTACATGATTGACCCTTAACAAATTAAAGCACAAAGGACTACAGACTCAGCTGGGATAAAGGTAGTGTAGTGTGTGTACAATAGGCGGACCAGGGTCAGTTAAGGTTGTGGGTCTAAAGGAAAACCATGCCAAGGCTTTCGCCCGAGCCTCCAAGAGGCACTCACATCCTGTGCCTTGGGACCAATACAAGCGGTGGGGGCTTCCCATAACTGCATGGATTACTTTGGTAGCCATGCCAGTGAAAGTTAAAAAAAAAAAAAAATCCCCAAACCTAGGACATTCAACAGATTCAGAAGGTGTGATGAGGGAGTGTAAATAATTTCTGAGTAATGTTTAAAATAGCCATAAACAGTTCCCTAGAGAGTATCCACACACCTGCATTAGACAAGCTGACTGTAACACTTAAGGTCTTGGAAACATAAAAATAACTTAATTGGGAGACGTGTCCTGGCCCAAATTTCCAAATGATATTGTTAGAAACTGATTTTTTAAACATTAAATATTACAAAAATCAGTTCCCCAGCCCACCTCCTGCCCTGTTAAAAAACCACCGACCTCCACCATAATGCTCAGTGTCGGCAGGGAGGTGGTGAGGGGGCACTCTTGCTGCTGGGAGCTCACATTTGTGAAGCTTTTCTAGGAACTCACTTATGACATGTAGCCAAAGCATGAAAAATGGTATCCTTTTATTCAGTAGTTTTATTTCCAATAATACATCCTAAGGAAAGATTTAATTCATAGCAGCATTACTTGTAACAGTGAAAAACTAGAAGAACTAAAGAACCCAACAACATTGGACTGGTTGAATTCATTATGGTTTATCCAACAGTGTGAATCATATAAAAAAACCATTTAATAACACAGGAAAATACAATGCAACATTAGTTTGAAACATAAGGTGTAAAACTATATGGTCCATGTGATTTTAATTTTGTATGCACAAAAAAATACTGGGAATAAACTTTACGAATAGTTAGCATATATTATTTCTAGGAGTAATTTAAAATGTCTTCTTCAAAATACCTGTATTTCTAAAGTTACAATTACTATATCTTACTTTTATCATAAAATAATGTTTTGTAAAATGAAATGACTTACTTTAATTTATGAATCCCCCCCCCCCCAATTCCCTAAAACAAATTGCTATGGAGGGCCATACGAGTTTTATCCCTGGATAAAATAAGCATGGGCCCTGGGAAAGAACATAGTGAGACTTGGCTACGGTTAGATAATTTCAAAACAGACACCTTAAACTTTAGACCTCCAAATCTCTCTTTTAAAGCAAACTTAAAGGGGGAGAGGAGGTAGGAAGAGGTGGAGGAGGGTATGGGGGGACAAATGGGGATGGGAGACTTGAATTGGGGATGGGAGACTGCAGACACACAATACAGTGTACAGATGATGTGTTCTGGAACTGCGCACCTGCAACCTGTATAATTTTGTTAACCAATGTCACCTTAATAAAATTCAATAAAAAGGAAACAAACAAACAAAAAAAAACCCCTTAAAAATTGATAAGCACTTACTGCCAATAATAACATTTTTACTGCCATCTAGTGGCAAACAGTCTAAACACAAAACCATTAAATATTCTGTAGGCATTGGCTTCTGGACAAAAATTAATTCCTACAGTCATATAATAGATTTTATGATAAATGCTGACAGAACAAACTTGGAGACACTCTACTTCAATTCCCTCACTTTACTGATGAGGAACTGGGGTTCTGAATACATGAATCTATAACCACAAAAAGCAAGTAGGTGTAAATGAATTTCAAGGGCATAAAGAAACATGCAAATATATCACCCTGACTTGTGATCTAAAATCCTTCAAGGATGGAAAAGTGCGGGAACCAATACAACTATATGTAAAACATTTTAAGCCTAATTTTGATTCATGTAGGAATTTTGAGAACTCTGCTAATGGTTGAAAAGTCATTTAAAAATGCTTCTACCATGAAGGTGAACTTTCAAGGAGAAGTCTTAAATCAGGGGAAATCCACTGCCTTGCTTTCATGTGTTCTTTTCTGTCCTCGCCTCACCATAACTGCTCCATCTTGTACCAGCAGCAGGCGTTTAGGAAAGCTGGAGCAGGGAGGCGGCTGTGGTTTGGCACAGGGTCTGGGTGTGGAATAAAGGCTGTGCTTTTGCTCAGGCAACGGACTAGGAGAGCCAAACTGTGGTCAATATTCTTGAACTGAGACTGAGCACATATTTTGTGCTTCTCCAAACAATTTCTTCAGCTAATCATTAAAGTCTTTTAGAATTGCCACCACTTTGGTCTCTAATGCACCTATCTCTTTATACATAACTAGAGGCCCGGTGCACGAAATTCATGAGCGGGCAGGGGGGCGTCCCTCAGCCCAGCCTGCCCCCTCTGACAGTCTGGAAGCCCTCAGGGGAGGTCCTACTGACAACTTAGGCCTCCCTCTGCGGTAGGCAACCGGGCTGATCAGGGGAAGGCGCCACCCCCATCACCCCGCTGCTACTGCCACAGCCAGCTGCTGCAGCCACCAAGGTGTTTTCATCAACACAGACTCTAGTCCCTTCACCAAGAAAAAATGACAACTTTCTTTAGGCATTTTCAAGATGTCTCTTTCATAGGATATGACATTTCTTTCTTTCTTTTTTTTTTTTTTTTTTTTTATCTTCACATGAGGATATTTTCCCATTGATTTTTAGAGAGCGTGGAAGAAAGAGGGAAAGACAGAGAGAAACATCAATGTGAGAGAGGCACACTTCGATTGGTTGCCTCCTGCATGAGCCCTGACCTGGGTCCCGACCAGGGAGGAGCCTGCAACCTAGGTACATGCCCTTGATCAGAATCGAATCCAGCCCCCCTGGGAGTTTGTGTCTCCACTCCGGCCCCAGCATCCTAGCGCTGCGACCACGGGGCTGGGGCTGGGGGCCAGCCCCCCTCCAGATTTTTCTCTCTGGCTCCGGGCTTGGGCCACCCTGTCTGTTATTCTCTCAGGCTCTGGGCCCATGCCAGGCCCCTCCTCCTGAGCTGGTCATGACCATTATGGTGTCCTGGCCTAATTTGCATATATATATATGGTGACCTTGTTTGTAAACACGATTGCTTGTTCATTTATTCAACAACATGAGTTGATCTGTATTTAAGCTATTGGAGCAAGAACCCCTACAATATGATGAAGTGAGACAGTGATGGAAACAGCCATAATGTAAGACAGAATGTAGTATGTGCTATGAGGGGGTAAGACAGTCACTGTGAAAACAGAGGAAGTAATGATTAATTCCAACTGTAGGGTTTCAGAGTGCTTCCAAGGATGATTTCTGAGCTGATTCTGACAGACAAGGAGAGAAACAGTGAGGGAAGCAAGTACAGGCAAGAGAAAAGGACTGTGTGCCTGATGCTGGCTGGATGGACAGAGAAAACAAACTGAGAGGCAGGAGGGAGAGGCAGTGGGAAAGGGGCCATAGTGGTCAAGCAAAGACATGGAAAATGCTCCTGTCGCCCAACTACTCCAAGCTTTACTGGATTGGATAAAGAAGATACAGTAAATATATACAATGGAACACTAGTTGGCCTAAGCACACCCTGCTTCTACAGGCCTTCAGCCCACCTTCAAACTCTCCCAGTCTTTCCCTTTGAGCCTGTGATTTGGTGACATCAGACTCCCTGGTAGTCACCTAATCCATTTTCTCTATCCCTTTCTCACCCCCATACTATTCCACCTTTCCCCAGAAATCCAACAACCCCACCCATCCCTAGCTGCCAAAATTACACCTATCTTTCAAAATCCATCTTTCTCCAAGTCCCCTGTTCAGTTCCCAACTGGATGAGATGAGATAGTGTTCTCCTGAGATCTCTATGGCATCCTATTTGTATTTCTCTAACAGTACCTTCCAAGGTCTGCCACGTGCTTTAGTTACAAGTCTCATCATTCTACTTATTAGTCCACAGGCTCTCCAAGCAAGGGACTGTCTTTAGAGCAACTGTGAAGTAGCCCATGGCATTTCACATAATAGGTGTTCAATAAACACTAGACAGTCGAGCTCAACAGAATGGGTTGCTCGTTTATAGTTATTAAACAATATAATTACTGCAGATTCCTTTGTGGCCTTGTTACAGTATAAAATGATAAATTTTCCTTTTCACAATTTGCCTTCTTAAGTTTCAATCCATAAAATACCCACAGAATACTGGAAAAAATGACATTACTATGTACTATTATTTCAAAGAGTTTTACTTAATTTGGTAAAACTGACTGGAACCTGGCAACTGATTTGGATGTAATTTCACTGAACAATATGTGCTTTGGTGCTACTCAGCCTGTGCCGACATATGGGGACACCACAAAATCAGAGCACTCAGAAGGGACAAGAGCAGCAGTGGCAAGAACCATCTTGCTGGCGGGATGCTGGAAAATTACAGTCTCAGCTATACATACTAGTAAATACAATCAGACTTGGTGTACCTAAATAAAAATTATAATAATACTAGTGGCCTGGTACACAAATTTGTGCACATTGAAAGGAAATTAGAAGAAATATTTTAATATCATTATTTGCCTTTTCTCTATAATAGAAGTGTCAACCAAATTCATGACTGACAATGACAGATCGAAACACACGCAGGGGGACTGGTGACAGTGAAAGCTTTATACTAGTATATATGGATAAGCTTGCTGAATTAGACTTGCTTTCTGATGTAGCTAAATTTTTTCCAGTCCAGGGAAGCACCCCAACTTCTCTGTCAGGTAATTGTCAGCAACACAGCAATAAATATCAACATGAAGCAGATTATTATTGTAGATCACACAGGGAGGACAAAGGGTAAAATATTTAACTGCGCGCATGGAGGTGAAGTCGCCGGTGCCTGCTTTCCCACCGGCCTGAGCCCCCAAGCAGCCAGGGATGAGCTAGGTATCCCAATGGCCAGCCAGCCAGCCCGGTCCTCCTGCCACCCATCCCCCGTTCCCCCATCCGCCATTCACCATCACTGATCCATCGGAGCCTGTGGACCTGGGGGAGGGACCAAGAGGTCAGCTGTTCCGCCTGCTTGCCAGTCCCCAGTCCCACCCCGCCACCACCCACCCGCTTCCCTGTGGTTCCTCATTTGCCTGCGGGCAGGGGTCCGGAGTAAGGGAGGTGGGGGAGGGGAGGGACCGAGAGGTGGTCAATGCATCTCATGGCGACTGGTCGAGTGGTCATTCTGGTCATTCTGCTTATGGTTCCTGGCCTTTTATTATATAGGATAGATTTCCACATTTAAAAAATTTTCCTGCAAATCTGAATAGCAAAACTGAATAGTTCAATTCAATTTATTCAATTATTTTTGGCCAAAAAATTTAATCCTTGGACACATGTTTAATGTTCTCTTCCCCAAGCTTCCACAGAAGTAAGCACATGGTCTATTCAGTCCTTGGTCACCAGAAATACTACCATGTTGAATATGTGGCAGGTTCTTTTACCATGTAAAATACTTGCACCCAAACACTGGATTAGTGACTTCCCTTTTTATGCTCCCATTGCGTTTTTTTATACATTCAGTAAAACATTTATGTTACTATCCTGAAACTATTTACTTAAGCAATATTAAAATTTCCAAATTAATTAAATCATCAGCAAGTGATTTACATTTTTCTAAACAATAAATTTTCTTAACAACAAATCTTAAATGGTCATTTCCCCCTAACAACATAGAAGAAATGGTTAGACTTTTTAAGGAATGAAAACAGGCTTAGGCTTATTTCCTTCAAACACAAAATGGCAGTCTAAATAAATGAACGGAAACAATGCTGTGGAAGCAAATAATGCCTCAATTCCAACCTGGAACTGAACAACTTGTTTCTAACAGCTAACAATCTTGCTCCTTAATCTTATTAGGGCATAACAGGGTCAATCTAATAGATGTGCAATCACCACAGTTCCTTTTATTTCAATCCAATATATAAACTATTAACCGATTTACAATTTTACAAACTCTGTATCTACTTAGCTAAAGTGGAAAAAGTTTAACTCAGTAAACAATTTACCACTGAAGGAAAACTAACCATATAAAACATGCATTGAAAAACATTATTCCCCACCCTGGCCGGTGTGGCTCAGTTGGTTGACTATCGTCCCATGCACCAAAAGGTCACCAGTTTGATTCTGGGTCAGGGCACATACCCAGGCTGTGGGTTTGATCCCCGGGGGGCTGGGGTACATGCAGGAGGCAATTGATTAATGTTTTCCTCTCTCCCTCCCTCTACCATCCTCTCTCTAAAACAATGAAAATATTTTAAAAAAATAAACATTTCCCCCCATTACGTGGTTAGAAAACAAGATTCAGTAAGTGGTTAGTCATTGATTATTTTGCTACTTTCATTGGCCACATTGAGATGTTGAAGAGTTCAAATATGATTTCAAATCTGGGAAGAAGTCAGAGTATAAATGTTTTTTTCCTGAGGAAACTTGAAATCCCATCATTTAAAACAAGTGGATTTATTGCTGACCACTCTAAGGTAAAGGGGAGTGCTGAGAAAATGTATTGATCAAGGCCCATCATGGGGCTGCTGAAATACCCTTAAGATAAGTAGGTTCAAACCAATAAAGTTTTCCCAGTCTCGGCACTATTAACATTTGGGGCCTGATGATTCTTTGGTGGGGGACTGCCCTGCACACTCCTGGTCTCTACCCATCAGATAGAGTAACAACCCCTCCAAGTTGTGACGACCAAAAATGCCTCCAGACAGTGCCAAGTCCCTGAAGAGCAAAGCAGTCCTGGCCAAGAAGCTCTGGTTTAGACACATACCTGCTTCTGAAAGTTAGTTTGGGTTATAGTTTTGCCTCTGGTATAAAGGTGAGTATTGGCAATATAAAGAAGACTTTTGTGACTGATATGAAAGTAATTCCAGGAGACAGTATTATGTGAAGAAATTAAGTTGCAGAAAAATACATACTGCATAATTCCAGTGTAATGCTGTTTAGACTGTTTAATATTTTTGTGTGTGTGAGACTACATTTAAAGTATTATTTGTATAATTTAAAAAAATAAAGGAAAAGAAAGAAAAAAGGTCATGGAACTTTAAAGTTAAACAGACTCTGATTTGAGTCCTACCTACATGACCTTGGGGTAAAATTTTAATAGTGTTAGGCCTCCCAGTTCCCTCTTCTATAAAATCCTATATAATAAAAGGCTAATATGCAAATTGTCCCCACAGGTGGGAGTTTGACTGACCCAGAGTTAGATGTGCGCTGACCACCAGGGGGCGGCACGAAGCATGGCAGGCGTCAGCGACGCAGTGCTGGCAGCAGTGGAAGTGTTGCTGGCCCCAATGGGCCCTGACAAGAACAGGACCACAATGGGATGGTGGAGCAGGTGAGCGGCAAGTGGGTGGCGCCAGGCCAAGGCGGGTGCGAGCGGGGGCCCCGATTACCCTGCTGGTAGCCCCACAGATCGGCCCTCATCGCTGGCCAGGCCTAGGGACCCTACCCGTGCATGAATTCCGTGCACCGGGCCTCTAGTGTAGATGATAATTGATTTCATAGGTTTGTTACGAAATTAAGTGAAGCCCATGCGTGGGAAGGAGCCAATACGGTGTGCTGGGAGCTCGCAGCACCTCCTCGATCATCAGTAGCTGCTATGTCTTAAGTCTCAGTTTGGGTAAGGATGGAATACAATCTGAAAGCCAGGTAACCCTGTTCCTGGGCTCTAGGTACCTTTAACCTTCCCACTCTTCACTGTCCTGGTTGAGGTTCATTGCCTGCTCTCTGAATCATCACCAATCCCTGGTCTCCCATACACTTATCTGGCAGTGAGGGTATCATCTCTAGGTTTACCATAATCAAATAACAGGTATAAAGAGACGAGGAGGAGCAATGCTGAAAAACTGGGTCACCTACCGTAGTGTTTCTCCTGGTGTGATGTGGAGACACCTAAATCTGAATCATCGGGGTTCTTCTTACTGTGCAGACCCTCTGCTGAATCAAAGCCTCTGAGCGTGAGACCTAGAATCTGTTTTTCCACCAGGACTACCACCCACCTCCCTGCACTGTGAAGTTTGAAGGTCACCACCTTAGCACCTGACCATGGCCCAAACACTATGTATATTTATCTCCTGTGTACTGGGGGAAAAAGAGAGAACAGAGAGAAGCCCGGGTCATTCTGAAACCTCGCTACCTTTGCTGGAGCTAATCCTTCCTCTGGTCCCAAATCGACTGTCACAGTGGTCCAGACAAGCCTAGAGCACCCTGTGCAGTAGGATCACTCGAGGTGCTAAGTTAGAACACTTCCAGAGGAAACATCCCATGACGTGAGTCCTGTCACTCAGTGGAGAAAATCACTTCCAGTCACTAAGCTTCAGTTTCTAAACGATCTTTAAAATGAAGAAAATACTACCTCACGGTTAGGAGTACTGGAAGAAACCATGTATGGAAATCACCTGACTAGAGAGCTGGCCCAGAGCAGGTGCCAAGTAAATCTTAATTCCCAGGGCTCAGTGTCAGGGCTGCCCCAGTTTCTCTGAGATAGGCCCAATGTCCAGAAGCTACCTTAGGAGGAGAGAGATGCATTCTGATTCATACTTCTATTTGCCTGCAAGTCAAACATTACAATTGCTTATACTAAACTTAAATATTTAAAATTTTCCCCAAATTAGGACATGATCTCTACTTTCTCTCCCGAAGGCCTGTTTCCCAGGAAGACAGATGTGTCACTGTGGCCACGGCATCAGGATGCATGCAAGCTGACATCTTCCATACAGTCCTCTCCATAAAACTTCCCCTTGGCTCTTGCCTCTGCCTCCCATCGTGACTTCATATTAACCCCCCCCCCACCACCCCGCCCGCTCCCACCACCACCACCACCACCACCACCACACACACCGCCCAGCACTGGCTCTGCTTCCAGGGTCAGGCCATCAGCAGGAGGAACCACGGCTCGGAGCTCTCACTCTCAGTCATCCCCATGAAGGTCAGGCTTCCTGGGAGGCGGAAATTCCTGCCCAGGGAAAGGCAAACAGTTTTTATTTGTAGGTATTATTCCTGTCCATACCCTAAAATCTTCATAATCAATCAACTTACATCCCTGGAATTACTGTTACCTGGCAGTCTAAAACAAACAAGTGTTTGGGTCTGTTTTCTCTATAGATATCTCTTTGCTTCCTACTTATTTCCACTCCCGCGGTTTCCTGTTTCCTTGTATTTTTATGTCCCCCTCGCATCCCTCAACTAATAACCCTTCCCATGTGACCTGGGACCTTGTCTCCTGCCCTAAAGCCTAATTCATCCTAACCTTTTTCTCACTTCACTTTGGATACGTGGAATTATGGTATGAATGGTATGATATACTTCCACAATTTTAAAAAGTAGTATTTCAAAAACTTATAAATTATATTTAAAATCAAATTTAAAAAAAATTTAGTTTACAACTTGGTATCTGTAATATTCTCATGATGGCATATATTTGTGCATTATGATATGCAATTATTCACATCCTTTGAGCACCAATTAAATGTGCCAATTGCTCTCACTGAAAAGATGGAACAAAGTTATTGCCATCTCTTTTGCGCATTTACCTAACTGCCAAAACAAATTACTGCAGACAGATTTCTGTTGCTTTTCCTTCAAGTTCCTGCTTTCAAAGTTTTTTTTCTTTTTAATATTTATATATCTCATGCAGTTTAAATGAAGTGATCCTATATAATAATCCTAGATAATAAAAGGCTACTATGCAAATCAACAGAACAGCGGAACAACCAGTAACTATGACATGCACTTACCACCAGGGGGCAGACACTCAACGCAGGAGCTGCCCCCTGGTCGTCAGTGTGCTCCCACAGGAGGAGCGCTGCTCAGCCAGAAGCCCTGAGCTGGGCTCAGGGCTGGTGAGCGTAGTGGTGGTGGCAGGAGCCTCTCCTGCCTCCGTGGCAGCGCTAAGGATGTCCTACTGAAGGCTTAGGGGGAGCAGGCCTAAGCTGTCAGTCGGACATTCCCCAAGGGCTCCCAGACTGTGAGAGGGCACAGGCCAGGCTAAGGGAAACCCCCTGAGTGCACAAATTTCATGCACTGGGTCTCAAGTCTACAATAAAAACCTAAGTGGCCTGGCATTTTTAGAGCCCTTTTTACTATGAAATAAACACGCAGAAATCTGGAGAACTGCAGTGGTGAAATCTGTGGGCGAGAAGGAAGGCTGCTCATTCACAGAACTGCCCAACACCCATTGTTTACATAGCCTATTCCCTGAGCAGGATGCTGACATAACACAATTCACAAAATTTCCAAACACAGGTCCAATCATAACAAAGTCTGCAATTTTTACTTTGCTTACAGAACCTTTTGCTTGCTCACTCGTTAGTTCCAGCAGAGGAGGGGGGAAGAGAGTTGGTTTTCCAAAATCAAAGGGCTTTAGAAAATAAGCTTGAACTGAACAGCAGTATGAGGGATTCAAACAATGCTGCTGAAACATATCTAGAATCATGTAATACACAAAGACACAGGTAAACAGACCTAGAAACATGTGCTTTACAAAATACACTCACTAAGCAGGCCATGTGTTTGACAAATAACTTTGCCAAACATAAATGATCATTCCTTTGCAAGCACCTCCTGAGGCTCCCTGCTTGCGCCCATTCTAAGGTGCTATAGGGCGCGCCTTATAAAACCGGACCCTTGCAATTTAACTGTGCACTTCTCCTCACCAGTGCCCACGCAGCTGACACTGCGGAGAGCATCGAACACACCAGCCGGTCGCTTTGGCCCTGCTTTCATGACCCTGATCCTGGGATGGGCTCAGCACTGCCTCACACCCCTCCCATGCTTCCCTAGTCAACTTGCTTGGCAACTTCCTGAGCAATTATTTCATTCTTCTCTCTTACCCCATCACTGGCCCTTCCCCACGACTCCTGGCTAAGGACCTGGTCTCATATATTGTTGACTAAACAGCAATTAGTGGAAACTCTCTCATCTCATCACCAACCAGTTTACACAGCTACGCACACACCACACATACCGCCGTTTTCCATCTTCCTTCCTGATGGAAGAAGTGTCTGCACCTATAAAGTGAAGTTACCACATGGGTTCTCACAACATCTCCTCCGATTTGTCAGTGACCCAGCTCTCCCTGGCAGCCTCACTGGGTTACCCACATCAGTTTACAAACATGCTCTAAGATCTCCCTAACTTAAAAAATGTCCTCCTCCATCCTGCACTTCCCTCCTTCTAGTTATTGCCTTTTCTTTGCTCTCCACCTCGCAGTGTCCTGAGAAAGTCATCTCAACTTGCCTTCTCTACTTCCCCACTTCACATTCATTTTTTTAAAAAATTTATCTTTATTGTTTAAAATATTACAGAAGTCTCCTCTGTATTGTTTAAAATATTACAGAAGTCTCCCCATCCCTTCCACATGATCTCACTCATATGTGGAATCTAATGAACAAAATAGATTCAGAGACACAGAATCATGGAACAGACTGAAGAATTTCAGAGAGAAGGCAGGAGGGGGTGTAAGGAGGGGAAGTGGGTAGGGGGAGATTAACCAGGAAATTTATATGCATATACGCAAGCCCAGGGACAGAGACAATAGGCTTGGAAGGGATGGGTGCCGGGTGGGAGGGGTCAATAGCGGAGGGGGCTCCCCCAGGCCTACCGCACTGTTACCTGTGTCCACGGGTTATGTATATACATGCATATACGTTCTTCTCCTCTATGGCTTCTTTCCTACCAATGCACTCGTCAGAATCCATGATGCAAACCGAGGGATCCGCCTCTGCCCGCTCCCCGCTCACCCCCAGCAGTACCTGGTGTTGATTTTTCTCAGGGCCAACACCTGGCACCCCCCCTTCATGCACAGGCGCCACACAGCCTGGCGCTGGGTGGCGCACAACCCGTGCAGGTGCACATGGTGTCCTGACTATTTGAAACGTCTGTCTCAGCAGGTGGTCCATAACGTGTTTCTCCCTGATTGGTCTAATTTGCTGGTCCTCTCTCCTCTACCTGATTTTTAAACATTGGAATCTGAGTTCGGTGATCCCCCAGCAGATCTTTCCTAGTCCCAAGGTTTTTACATACCATCTACTGCTGACATCTTCTGCGTCTTCTGTCATAGCCTAAATCCACTTTTGGTCTAACTGCTGACAGCTTTCACGTCCCACAGCTCCCCCCGCAACCCGCTCCGCCCCCCCTGCCCCGGCCCACATCTGCACAAGTGATAAGGAAGCTGATGAGAAGGTCTGCTAGTCCCTCCTGTGGCACCAGAGGGAGATTCAAACCTCAAGGCCTACACAGGGCAACTATGGCCCCAAACCCCATTCTCTAACCACCATCAAAGCCAATCCAGCCTCCTTTCCCACCAGATGAGAAGTGCTCTGCACCAGTGTGCTTCTCCCATTGCCACGCCTTTCACCCCCACCCCAGCCCTGTCATCTCCCTCCTGGGTTCCTTCTTTATTCTTGCCTCCTCCCCCAAGGCCCCATTTCCATAGGCAGCAAGAGGAAGGAACATCGGGGGTAGCTCTTAGGGGCAAGGCAATCTGTGTGGGTGAGGAATTCTGTGAGTTTTGAATGCAGTGATACTGGTTTCCTATTCGAGAATAGAGGACTAGGGAAAACCGAGGATGTGACAATCTGAAGCCCAGGTACCAATGGACAAGCCCACTTCCTGGAGCAGCAAGAAGCTCTGGCAGAGGACACTGAGGAAGTTACTGGCCAGACATCACACGGTTCACACTGCTGCCTTGCAGCAGTCACCTTCACTTACTCCCAGGTTTGAGGACAAGCAAGTGTGTTCACTATCCAGTTCCCGCTACAGATACTTTCAGCTGAAACTTTACACCCAGTGACGGGAAACCCAGTAGTGAAACAGAAAGTAAAGTTCAAAGACCTAGGTCCCAGCCAGCTTTCTAAACGCGTAACTAGTCACTCCTTTCATTTTCAAAGTGACGATACAGTATTTTTCACAAAGGGCTGCTAAATGTATGTATGTATGAACAAATTATAGAACAGCATACAAATATAAGTTCTTAATATAACTCATGTTTAGTACACCCTTTGACATGCCCTTTAAAGAAAAAGTACTTTTAATTTGACTGAAGTGTTTTATTATTACTATAATTATAAGAGCCACAGAGTAAAGATCATGAAAATTTCAAAGATATAGAGCTATGCTCGTTAGCTAAAGATTCTTGGATTCTACAGTAATTGCGGACTTCTATTTCCAGCCTGTTTTCCTCTAGATATCAGTAATTTCCTCCACAGTCTCATTTTCCATCACCTTCTCTAGCCTCCGTTTACCCAAAGGTTACATGTAAGAATAGGAATAGGCAGAATTTCATTAAACAACCATAAATTAATATATTATTAAAATCAATGGAAAAATAAGATTCTCTTGTCAGAGTGTTGCTTTACTATGAAAACTGTACCATAATGTCTCTATATTCACAGTGAAGGAGAGCATCTACTTGGTGCCTCGCTGGGAGACGCAGCCCTGAGGGACAGTTTAGGCGCTGCACCCCTGGAGTGCACTTCCCAGCGAGGGGAGGGGGAGAGAGAAGAAATGAATAAAGAAGCAAGACAATGACAACGATGAGTACTACAGAGGAAGTGATCAGGGTGCTCTAATTAGAGAAAAACGGGGAGAAAGAATGGATCTACTCTGCCAAGTAAGGGAGGGTGACTCTGAAGACTGAGCACCGGATCAAGAGCTGTGGTGAGCCCTAACCGGTTTGGCTCAGTGGATAGAGCATCGGCCTGCGGACTCAAGGGTCCCAGGTTCGATTCCAGTCAGGGGCATGTACCTGGGTTGCGGGCAAATCCCCAGTAGGGGGTGTGCAGGAGGCAGCTGATCGATGTTTCTCTCTCATCGATGTTTCTAACTCTTGATCCCTCTCCCTTCCTCTCTGTAAAAAATCAATAAAATATATTAAAAAGAAAAAAGAGCTGTGGTGAGCAGAGGGAAGAATGGTGAGGTGGATGAAGACGAAACAGGGGTCCAATCGAGCAGTGTCCGCAGACTATGGTAATGGGGACTGTGAATGTCATTTCAGGTGCAAAGGGTGGAACTAAAGGGTATTTAGAGAGAAAGTCAGTCCATTTGATTTATATTTTCAAAAGCATTACATGTGAGGAGCAATGCAAGTGTTTCTGAGGAGGGCAGTGGCATGAGCCCTACTTTGTGAAGATTAGGTTAGCAACACAGTTTAAGATAGCCAGGAAGAGGAAGAAGATATTGAAGATAGAGACACCACAGCCGCCATTATATAGAGTCAAAATGTACTAAGTGCTTGAACTATAATGATAGCAAAGGACTGAAAGAGAAGGAAAGAATGACAGGGAGATACACCACACAGGTGGAATGAACAGGACTTGGCTTGACTGGAGCAAAAGAGGAGGAGTCGGAAATGTGGACTGGGCTTTCAACCAGAGGCTAAATGGATGCTGCTGTAAGGAAGACGCACTAGTATAAAGGCAGGGGCCTGGGTGAAGGGAAGATCATGCATTCAGTTTTAGCCAAGACCCCACTTCCTTCTCATTCTGCAGTTACCACCCCGCAACCTCACTGTATTATTCCAGCCCAGCATTCCAGTGCTCCTCATCCAAGGCTGGGCACCGACATCATCAGACCACGCCACACACCACGCCACACACCACGCCACACACCACGCCCACTGGAGAAGGATGTGGAGGCTATTTCTTTACAATACCATTGGGGACTCTGACGTACGAGGGCTGAAACTCATTGGCCCGTGCAGAGTACAAAAACAAGATTGATTTCTTGTATTATTTGGGTGGAGGATTATTTGGGTCATTTTCCTTATGCTTGAGGAACTTCAGTATTTCCTTTACCAGACTGTGGTTCTGCTGTTGATAAATTCCCCACTTTTTGTCTTTAAATAGCTCATTTTTTAAAGAATGACAGTGTCTCCTCCCCCCTGCAGCATTTGAAGATACCATTTCACTGTCTCTGAGCTTTCATTACTTCTGTGATAAGTCCCCAGTCTGTCAGTCTAGTGGTCAAAGCTGGTACTAGAGCGATGCAAGTAAGGCCCTTGCCTTGAATGCAAAACTATACCCACTGTCACATTCCTACCAGAAATGTCTGATACTGCTCCTCCACATCCCCACCAGCGTTCAGTGCTCCCTGTGCATTCTAGGCATCCAGACAGGTATGTAGCGACAGGTCACTGTGGTTTGGTTTCTTGCATTTCCCTGGTGGCTAATGGGACTGAGCATCTTGTCATGTGCTTACTTGCCATATGCACCTCCTTGGTGGTCATGTCTTGTGCCCACTGGATTATTTATGTTTATACTGCTGAGCTCTGAGAGTTTATATAATCTAGATCCTACTCCTTTGTTGTTTGCAAATATTTTCTCCTAATCTGTAACAAGTATTTTCTCCCTTTGACATTGTCCTTCACAGAGCAACAGTTTTTGCTTTTGATGAGGTCTAAGTGGCCAATATTTCCTTTTATGGACTGTATCAAGTCTAAGAACTTGTCTAGCTCTGGGTTCTGAAGATTTTCTATCTTTTCCCAAAAGTTTTACAGTTTTACATTTAAATACCTCATCCATTTTGAGTTAATATTTTATATAAGCTGTAAGGTTTAGGGTGATATTCAATTACACCAACATCATTTGTTAAAATTTCTCCATTGAATTGCTTCTGTACCTTTATACAAAATCAGTTGAGCCTATTTGTGTGTGTGTGTGTGGGGGGGGGGGGGGGGTGGTGGTGTCTATTTCTGGAGTTTCTGTTCTGTTCCATTCATTTATTCATTTATGTGTTTATGCCTCTGCCAATATCACTTGCTCTAATTACTGTAGCTATTATAGTAAGCCTTAATGTTAAACAGAGTGATTCCTCCCACTTCATTATTTTAAAATATATTTTTATTGACTCTAGAGAGGAAGGGAAAGAGATAACACATCAATAATGAGAGAGAATCATTGATTCGCTGCCTCCTTCATACCCCCTACTAGGGGGATCGAGCCCACAACCTAGGCATGTGCCCTGACCAGGAATTGAATTGTGACCTCCCAGTTCATAGGTCAACGCTCAACCACTGAGCCACGCCGGCTGGGCAATTCCTCCCACATTATTCTTTTTTTGTCAAGATTGATATAATTGTTCTAGGACTTGTGCCTTTCCAGACAAATTTTAGAATTAGTCTATGTCTACAAATAACCTTGCTGGGGTTTTGATAGAAAATGTTTTAAACTTATAGATCAATCTGAGGAAAACTGACATCTTTACTATGTTGAGTCCTTCAATGCATGAACACTATATGTCTCTCCATTTATTTAGGTTTTTATTTATTTATGGTGCACAAAATTCGTGCACAAGGGGGGGGGGGGGTCCCTCAGCTCGGTCTGCACCCTCTCCAATCTGGGACCCCTCAGACATTCCTCTCACAATCTGGCATCACTGGCTCCCAACCACTCGCCTGCCTGCTTGCCTGATTTTCCCTAACTGCTTCTGCCTGCCAGCCTGATCGCCCCCTAACCACTCCCCTGCTGGCCTGATTGACGCCTAACTGCTCCCCTGTCGGCCCAATCGCCCACAACTGCCCTCTCCTGCCAGCCCAATTGCCCCCAACTGCCCTCCCCTGCCAGTCCGATCGCCCCCAAATGCCCTCCCCTGCCATGACCTGCCTCCTCCACGGTGGAGATGCTGAGACTGGCCTCCTCCTCACCATGTGGAGACACGGGACCCCCAGGCCTCACTGTGCGGAGCAGCCACCGGGCCCTGTCTTCTGGCCTGCAGAGTTTCTGTGGAGAAATCAGCTGACAGTCCTATGTGCGCACCCTTGTAGGTAACTAACTGCTTTTTTCTTGCTGCTTTTAAGATTCTCTCTTTGCCCTGACCAGTTTGGCTCAGTGGCTAGAGCATCGGCCTGTGGACTGAAGAGTCCCAGGTTCGATTCCGGTCAAGGGCACGTACCTTGGTTGCGGGCACATCCCCAGTAGGAGGCGTGCAGGAGGCAGCTGATCGATATTTCTCTCTCATCGATGTTTCTGGCTCTCTAGGCTTCTCCCTTCCTCTCTGTAAAAAAATCAATAAAATATATTTAAAGTCTGAGTCTTACAATGCTAGTAGTATCTGGGGCCCTTTAGTATCAGTTTTGTTGTCTTTCATTTCTACTGATCCCATTTCTCCATCTTAGTTCTTTGTGTGCCTAGTTATTTTTATTTTATGCCAAATACAATATTTGAAAAAGCACTGCTAGAAATAATTTGAGGCACTAAGATGACATTAGCTTCCTCAACAGAGGACCTGCCAGACCTAAAGCACTAGTTGATCCAGGTCACCTTCATCCAATTTAAGTGACTGACATCATCCAAAGCTAAGCTGCACTCCTTGGGAGGGCCTGTTTACTGCAGTTCACATTTACTCTTTATTGTGTGTGTGTGTGTTAATCCTCACCCGAGGATATTTTTCCATTGATTTTTAGAGAGAGTGGGAAGGGAGAGGGAAAGACAGAAACATTGATGTGAGAGAGACACCTTGATTGGTTGCCTCCTGCAAACACCCCACCCAGGGCCGGGGAACCTGCAATTGAGGTACATGCCCTTGATGGGAATCTAACCTGGGACTCTTCAGTCTGTGGGCTGACACTCTACCCAAACCAGCTAGGGCCACACTTACTCTTAAGGTACATCCTTTGAGGGGCTCAACCTAAAGCGAAGGGTTCACCAGGATTCCCTCAGTTGGCAGGACATGGACTCTAATTCCTGTCCTCCTAGTCCTGCAATGCTATCAAAAGCACTCAAGGTTGCCCCCTTTGGAATTGGAAGACACTCCAGCCCCCAAAATGGGTTCACCTCTCTTGGCCTCTGTCCTTCCTTGGATCCTGACCTGCAAGGTTTTCACTACTTTACTAGAGGCCCGGTGCACAAATTCGTGCACGGCTAAGGTCCCTTGGCCTGGCCAGCAATCGGGGCTTATTGGGGGGCTGGCTGGCAGGGGCGAGGGACTGCAGGAGGATGGCTGGCTGGCTGGGGGGCAGGGCTGTGGGAGGTTGGCCAGCCCGGGTAGGGGTGGGGAGTGCTGTGGAGGTCGGCTGTGGGAGCACACTGACCACCAGGTGGCAGCTCCTGTGTTGAGCGTCTCCCCGACTGGTGGTCAGTGCGCATCATAGCGACTGGTTGACTGGTCGTTCTGGTCGTAACGGTCATAATGGTTACTTAGTCTTTTATATATATACACTAGGAGCTCAGTGCATGAAATCGCGCGGCCCGCCCACCCACCCACCCACCCACTGCTCTGCCTTGACACTCGAACCTCTCCATGCAGAGCTCCAATGCACCTGGCCCAGCCCCCCGACCCCTCTGGCCTTCTCTGGCCACTTCAAGCCCGCCCTCAGTCCCTCGAGTCGCCTCGGGCTGGTCCTGCCTTCTCTGGGTGCCTCCCTGTTTCCACCCTGTCTCTGGAGCAACGCGGTGGCTCCGGCCTGTCATGGCGCCGGAGGAGAGCATGGAAACCTCCCACCTGCTGCACTGTGCTCCTTCCCCAGGCAGGTGAGTGGTGGGCCGCTCTGAGTGCGAGCGGTGGGTGGTGAAGGACTGGTGAGGGGGGCACAATGGGCTCTCACCCCCACCCTCCCGGGCACGGGCCTCCTCCGGGCACCTCCCCACTTCCACCCTGTCTCCGGGAGCAACGCCCCACTGCACATGCGCAGGCAGCCTCCTCCTTAGCGGTCATGACTGTGACACCGTTAGGACCAATTAGCATATTACCTCTTAATATAGATAGATAGATGAGCTTTTTCATGCCTTCAGCCATGCTTTTAATACATTGTCCCAGTTTTCTCATCTGATTTGCAATTGCTAGAAACAGAAATCCCTCATGACTTATTCTGAGTATTTGATGAATGTTGTAAATCCTTTTCTACTATACAAACTTACAACATTTTAATACAAGTTCATTGAGTTTGCTGACCCCCTGAAGCCCACCTATGAATCTCAGGGTTCAAGGTCTTCCAGTTAAAAAGCCTCAGATAGTTAAAAAAAAGGGGGGGGGAGGGGGGCTATGCAGTAATCATAGTTAACATGTACTGATGGCTTTCTCTGTGTGAGGCACCATGCTAACAGCACAGCCCTTTAATCATGCTTATTTTTGCACACAGCCCCCTACAGTCTCTGCAGGAAGCATGGCTCATTGGTATTGAAAATGCTGGGCTGGTTTGTGAGGAAAACCAGTGGTGTCAGGGCCAGGAGAATTTTTTGCTGCTGCTGCTGGTGCTGGGATGATGACCCCGAGTCAACATAAAGAAGTTACTAGGCAGAAGGCCAGGGAACAATGTCTCAAATCTGGGCATGCTGTGAATGGATGGAGCCATCCAAAGGGACCTTGCTGGTGGGTGGCACAAAGCAGCAGAGGTACCTGTAGGACCCAAAAATTGTAGTCAAGAGGGCAACAGTGGCCAATTGCCAGGAGTCCCTACAGGAAGGGGCCAACCTCAGCAGGGGAGATGACCTACAATCAAGAATATAATCAGAGGTTGAGACTCACTCCTAGAATGGACACATGGGTCCACACCAGAGGCAACAGCCATAGCTCAGTAGGCCTAAAGGTCTGCTAAAGGCACCCTCTGCCAGCACTCACAGGAGTGAGACATGCTTCATGACCCAGATGGCGATGATAAGAGTATCTAGAATGCTACCACACTTAACTAGCATTAAAAGTTATAGATTTTGACAGAAAAGGGCTATTGAACATAAATGTAGTTCTCAATGGGGCCACTTAGTATGTATGACTCTAAAACACCTTATGACGATGAACTGTCACACACAATTTTTAGGCGTCCCACTGTACCCTCATGCATGTAAAACCTGCTCTCAGAGCCTAAATCTGTTTTGCACACAAACACAAAGCATTTTTGCATGTTTTGACATCTCCTGACTTCCTCAAAAATGTTAATTACCCTGTCTACTGGGGGAGATGTTGCTGTCAGAGCTTTATCAGGTGCTATCACTTTGGAAATCTACCCCCCAGAAAACAAGACTGCTCAGTGGTGTTTGCCTCACCAGCACATTCCCTTCCTCTGTCTGCATTTGTGGTGCTTACATTCTCAGAGAACTGATGTGTAGATGCATATATCAGCCTGTTTATTATGTCTTCCAGGGTTGTAATGTCCAAGTATTTACATTTTGAAATGTACAGTGGGGCCTTGACTTACGAGTGTCCCGGCTAACGAGTTTTTCGAGATACGAGCCATCTCTCGGCCGATTTTTTGCTTTGAGTTGTGAGCTAAAATTCGGGTTACGAGCCAGCTTCAGATACCCCACCGCTAGTTGGCGCAGCAAACGTCACAGCGAACACCACATCAGCCCAGCATCACATGTCTCACTCGTTCACTTTATGATTTGACATATGAGTAATTTGAGTTACGAGCTCTGTCACGGAACGAATTAAACTCGTAAGTCAAGGCCCCACTGTATATTATTTTATATTATTTCCTTGTATTTTCCTTTATAGTATAATAAAGGCTATACACTGATTTATTTTTTTTTTTAAGGAAGAGTACTTATGAATTTCACTTCAGCTAAGGAGGCATATAAAAGATCTATTGTAAAAACTGGGTGCTGGGTCTGAAAGGGTTGACAATCTTGCTCTGCCTTTAAAACCACCTGTTTCACACACTATACTCAGGCCACTTTCAAAGCCCTTCGCCTATTTAAAATCCCTTCCACGCCCTCCTGGTGCTCAGATATAAGCAAGCTTCCCCAGAATCAGCCTCCACAGCCCCACCTTGTACCTCACATCCCTCAGTCTCCTTCAACCCCTCATATTTGCCATGTTCCCCACTTCCTATATCCCCTTCCCTCTGGTCCTCGCCTACTAAACCCCTAACCCCTCTTCAAATGGCAGCTACAGCAAAGACCACTTCATGTTTACTTGCCACGATCCTCCCGGGCCACCCTTCTCCCAGGCACCGTCCCTTGGTCTGCATGAGCACTGACTGATGCAGTCTGCCCCCTGGACAATATGCTCCACAGGGCAGGGTCTGGGTTAGTTCAAGCACCACTGTATGTTCAGCAGAGCACAGGCATTCTGTTTGGTGAGTGAAGAGATGGAAGAACAGAGAAGGAAACAGCATAGAGGCCCGTTTTTATTCCAAGAATGAGCATGTGTAGCAATGACATCCCCCCAGGGTTCTGGGAGGTACGCATTAACTCTGGTACAGTGACTCTTATTTAGATGAGACTCTTCCATATTTCACTTCCCCCTCAAAGTTTTATAAGAACCCTTTATACATGAGTGAGAACATCTATTAGGTAAAAGTTTTCACAGCTCATATGAGCCTTCTTTCTTAGCAAACATTTGTCTTATTTTAGAATAATTTATACTAGCTGACATCTATCTATACGCTACATGGATTATAGCTACTCACAATAACAGATATTTTTTAATGTTTTCTCTCTTCATTTGGTGTAAATCTAGACAATAAAACCTCTCATTCTAAAGTTTCATTGTCAAATCTTCAAGATTATAGACAAATTCAAGTAGATGCTATTAGAAAGAGCAGTGAATGAAATCGGTGCAGTTGAACCATTATCGAGAGTTAAGAATCCTGAATCTTAGAGTAGAAGTGCTGTGGTTCATATTGATGCTTACCACTTACTGGCTTAGCCCTAGGAAAGCTACTTAATCTCTCTGTACCTTAGTTTTTTCATCTAAAAAATAGTGAGGTTGCCCTGACTGGTTTGGCTCAGTGGATAGAGCGTCGGCTTGCAGACACAAGGGCCCCAGGTTCGATTCCAGTCAAGGGCATGTACCTTGGTTGCGGGCACATCCCCAGTAGGGAGTGTGTAGGAGGCAGCTGATCGATGTTTCTAACTCTTGATCCCTCTCCCTTCCTCTCTGTAAAAAATCAATAAAATATATTTTTTAAAAATAAAAAATAGTGAGGTTGTTGAAGGGATTAAATGAGACAAGACATTATCTCAAACGGTGTGACACTTTGTAAGCAGTCAACACATGTGCAGCACTCACAACATTCCTGCCGCTGTTCGCCTATGCGTCACTGTGTAAACAGAAAGGAGATCTGACTAGAAGCCAGAGTGCTGTCTCACTTTCACAGAAGAGCAGCGAGGTGTTTACTGGAGAAGCTGCACTGCCAAATGAGGAACTTTAGGTAAATTCCTATGTCACATCTCATGCATGGCATGGAAGTAATTATACCTGCCCTAAGGTATCACAAGATTATTGTAAGAATTAATTGAGATAATATATGAATTTGCTTTAAAATCTACCAAACAATATCAAAATCTAAAATCCTCCTATCTAATAATAGATAAACATGGTAATTGACCGTACCTTTGCTACGCCTCCCATTGGCTAATCAGCAAGATATGCAAATTAACTGCCAACAAAGATGGCGGTTAATTTGCATATGTAGGCATGAAGCAGCAGAGCAAAGACTGAAGGCAGCTCCGGCTAGAGCAGCAAAGACTGAAGGCGGCTCCGGCTGGAGCAAAGGCCTGGGTCCTGGGTGCCAGAGGAAAACCGGTGCCGGCAGCCAGGGGAAGGGAAGGCCTATTGCACGAATCTTTTCATGCAACAGGCCTCTAGTATTAATATAATTGTTATTTTCATTAGAAATTTACTATTCCTCAATAACTTGTAGGTATAATAAGTAGATCACATATAAATGGCAAATCACTTTTTTTCTTAAAAATATAGCAATCTAAAGATTAAAAGGCACCTATTTTACCTTCAAGATATTTATTGAACTAAGAATAAACCTGTCTCAATCTTGAACATAGTCACGTGTTTTTTTGCTTCATACAATCAAAATGTGCTCTCTAGAACCAGCCAACTAAGATTACGCTGAGCTGTACCCTGTAGTCCATCTCCCAACCAGAAAGCAAACCCACACAGTGCAATCTGTTACTATGCAATATAAGACATAATTAATAAAAAAGAGATCATTTTTGAAAGCTTTTAATAATGAAGTATTAAGCATTTATGGAATCATTTGATTTGCTTCCTTTTAAAGCAATAGGTAAATGTTAATTCTACTAAAGCATTCTTTTCTACACAATTAAGAGGGGGAAAGCCTACATCTAACACACACATACTCCCTTGTACTGCTGGTCTCTCATCAAGTCTAGCTCAGTTAACCTCTGTGAAACTGGTAAAGGGAAAAAAAAACCTGTGCTGCTACTGTGGCTAAGACCACAGAACTTTTTAATGAAACTGTTCCACGGCTTTAACTTCCATTTAAAAGTCACTAACAAAACCTCTAGAAATGTTTAAAAAGGAAGAAAAAAAAAAGCCAAAGAATTGAAGGTCTGGCAAGCCCAGGAGCCTATGCTTATCCACACATAGGAAAAGTAATCACAGGTCCCCTTCTCTCCTTCCCTCTGCATTTTCTTCAAAGCAATCCACTAACAAAATTGCTAGTTCTTTTTTCAGTGAAAAAAGGATGAAGGAACAGAGACAGTCTGTGTAAACTAAATATGAAAACAACAACAACAAAGTTTATGCAACCACAGAACAAGAACTACAATAGTTCCTAACTAATCCACGCTGAAATCTATTGGGTTAGCACCTAGTGACTTAAATGTGTTCCTTTATGTGTAAGAAACACCACACTCTAATACCAGCCAAGACACAGAGGCTACCTACTTAGACAGTTTTATATGCTTATTTTTAAGTGATAGGTAATAGCATGTTTAAAAGGTTTCCAAGTTTAAGAAGATTTCCAGAAACCGAGTCCCTTAATAGACTCCAAACCTCAGATTAGCAATGTTGTATTACTTTCTATACTAAGATATACAGCTACATTTTGCTCACTTAAAGAAGCATTTACAGCTGTCTCCATGCAATATAGAAAGCAGATGTTTACTGACTACTATAATCTTGGAAGAAAATGGAAAAAAATCAATTCGGTATTTTGGCAGAACTCAACAACCAACAAAATAAGTTCATTCTCATGCAAATCACCTCCAATGCCAAATATATAAAACTGCTGTATTAAGCTCAGAGAAGGAGGAGTACTTCTTCTCCACCCACATAACTGGAGACTAAATGAAGAATGCAGGGTGCTGCCGGCTGTGTGCAGAATGGGGAACTCCCCCAGCAGAGGCGGAGATGTCCTAGCAGAGTGGACGGGTGTCAATGAAAGAACCGAGGACGGCCCATCTAAGAGTCAGTTCTCCCAGCACCAGGCCGAAGGGGCAGGAGCTCACAAGCAGATCCGTGACCAACCCTGCCATAGTTGCCACTGGACACTCTCTGCTTCTGGAGATACTTAAAAGATAAGCCATCAATCACTTGTTCTAAAGACTTAAGATAATAATTATAAATAGAAGCAAAAAACAGACAGACAGGTAGAATTTTACCTGACTCCATTACCAATACTAAGTTTGCTTAGGATAGGGCAGTTAACCCCTTCCAAATCAGAAGGAACCACATTCTAAAGGATTAGTTACAAAGCAAGATAAACTAAAAAGAGAAGAGTTAAGGTGAGAATAAAGGCAAAAATAATAGTTATTTTTCAGGTTATTTTCTTTTTTCTACTTCATCCCCAAACTAAAAATCCATTGAAAAATAAGAAAACATTAGGTAACTGAGGCAAATGTGATTAGAAACATCACAAATACACATAAGAACAAGTATTCTATGCTTATTACAGTTCTCATAGATTCTATTATTGCCATGGACTCATATATAAAAGATGGCAACCTACCATGTTTGTTAAAAACCATATATTAAAATACAAATGGGTTTAGATTATGTCAAACTACACAGAAATATCAGTTAAATAAAACCTTCTTAAGTTTATAAGAGGACATTGCAGCTTTGCTTGATAGACACTACATTTATAAAGACACATCATAAAAATGTCCTGAAAATTTAAAGAGATAGTTAATTAAAACCTCATGATGGTGGCTAATTTTGTGTATTTTAGAGGCTCACTTGGATAAGACTCTCAAAGAAACCAACAGAAGACTGATTTGAGGACTACAGCAATAGTCCCAATTATTTATAATACCAGTTCTTAAATTTTCTAGTCATAGGATTCCAAAGAGATTTTGTTTAATTGGGTTTTACATATTGATATTTATACAATATTTTTATAGTATTAGAAAGTTTGTAAAAATCAGAAATTTTGCCGTAACCGGTTTGGCTCAGTGGATAGAGCGTCGGCCTGCGGACTGAAAGGTCCCAGGTAAGATTCTGGTCAAGGGCATGTATCTTGGTTGCAGGCACATCTCCAGTAGGGAGTGTGTAGGAGGCAGCTGATTGATCTTTCTCTCTCATTGATGTTTCTAACTATCTCTCTCCCTTCCTCTCTGTAAAAAATCAATAAAAATATATTTTTTAAAAATCAGAAATTTTTACAGTATTATCTATTAATTCATTAGAGATAATATTAAGCCTTTTACATTGTTACCAGAAATATTATTTATGAGAAAAAAATATATTTTCCAAAACAAAACATTTTGAATAGAGTGCCATGATTTTACATTTCTTCTTTTTTTAATCTCTTTAATGTCTGGCTTAATAGAAGAGAACTGTGTTCTCATATCTGGTGCTGCAGTCACCCTGTTGTGATATGTTGCTTTGGTTCAACTTATGAAGAAAATTCAGCATCACTAAGACAGCTAGAAAGGAAGGACATAGCAGATATCCTGAAAGGGTCTTAGAGACCAGGGTCCTTGCACCAAACTTTGAGAGCTGCTAATTAATAACACAAAAAATAGTGATGAATATTTATGCTTAGAATAGAGTAAGGGGGGTAGGGGACTATAGTTATCACCAGGAGCATATAAACACGATGTTGGTATATGCTAGTGTTCTTTATAAACCAAAGGCTGGGAAAGGAAATTGATTTCAAGAACAGTAGTCTAAATCCATGTAATACATTCGTGCTTTGATTTCATTCAATAACCCACAAAAAATTATATACAGAAACAGTTTTCTATTCTAGTCTTCATATTACTCAGGTCTCTCATATTGCTAGGTATTTTTTTATGAAAGGAGTTCAAGGGGCTACATCTGTATAAACCCATGAATTCCTGTCATGAGGATATTATCAGCTTAATTAGAAATTGGGAACTGGGGGAATGTTTTGAAAGCATGTCTGTGAATAAAACCTGCTGAACCTCATGCAGCCCATTCTGTGGGAACCACAAAATGACCCTGAAATGAGGCATTAAGGACTCTAAGGCATATTTTCTGTGAAGGGTTTGCCCTGGTGTCTTGAGGCAAATTCTGAGACCCATCAGGAAGCTCATGCCATAAGCATGTTAACCAATAATATCAAAATTTAAAATGTCAATATCCCTGCTTTTGATATGGTTACTAAACTCCAAATGGTTAATTTCTAAAACCAAAACCAACCTACCTCACCCCTGCTTCATTTTAAATTAAATGTAATCCTTCAATTTATACATGAAAGACAATTCCAAAAGAAAGTTAGAGTCAGCATCCTTAACTTGTCCCAGTTGCACCCAGATTCTGAAGTTCCAATCCCCTCTGCCAGAGGGTCCCACATCAAACGCCCGATGGCTCCCCATAAACGGACTATAATGTACCATAGAACAAAGGGTGCCCAAAATAGCTCCAAAATACCAAAGGGGATTAGCCAACAATTTTTTCTTAAATTAAGCCTTTGTGATCTAAAGCTTGGCAAGCAGCATCAGAACAGAGAATTAGATTAGTTTTATCATAAATGAAAATGACTAAAGTATTTTTAAAATGCTTTCATGAACAATAATAAAATTCTCCAAAAATCTATGTATAGCACTGGATTTTTACAGGTATGATTTCAAAAGGAGGTTATTCCTTCTAAAATGTATAACTACTATACTTCTTTTTAAGTTGGTTTTGACAATGTCATTATAAACTGTAATTGTAGACAATTCATTTTTTATCAGCTTATGGGAAAAAAGTACAGTAAAATATGACTATTTTAGGGATTATGTCTTCTGATATACAAGTATGCAGACTATTTTTTACATACCTCCTTATATTAACTATGTATGCTAATATAAAATATCAAATAAAATTCATGTTATATAAAAAATGATTGACTAGGAACATTCTGTCTATAATTTTATATATGAAGACAAGGAACATCCTATTGCTAATTTTATATGTGAAGATTAGGAAGAACCTGTCTATACTTGTAAGCAATAAGAAAGTATCCCCTCAAAGAAATCAAAGGAGGTAAGGGTACACATTTATAAAATTAACCTGCTCTTTTATTAACATTTATATGTATATTTTCCCAGTCTTCCTTTTAAAAATCACTCTTTCAGGGAGGAAATGTTAAAGCCTGAGATAAAAAACTACCATTTGTACACATCTATCATTTAAAATACCCTCCCTAGAGAAATTGACCAAGCGTTTTAATAAACCCCATAATTCTCATGAATTGAATGGGCAAAACCCAGTGACTTCACATTTCCATAACTTGTTTCTTTCATCAATATTCATAAGAATTAGAGACTAAGACAATTAACAACTTATGAAAAGGGAAAATAGAAATTAAAGAATAAAATAGACTAGCAAGGACAACATTTTTGAATGAGGAAGAAAAACTTTGCTAATGATTCAAATTTTCATTCAGTCAAACATTAAAGGAACTAGTTAAGGGGCAGAAGTTAAATGCTTTTAAAAATAAAATAGTAAATTGATTAAATTCTTTTTACGAAGGCTTACTATGATAAATGGCTAACTTCTGATGATCACAATATCCTACTGATCATTTTCACCTTTTGTGCTGAAATAGCCTTTTGAAATGCTGAACATGTTTTATTATTGCAAAAAAATGATGGAAAAAGAAAGCAAAAACATACTCAGTAAGATTTCATCTGATAAAAGCTAACAGTCTAAACAACAATTTAAAGGAGGAGGCTGGAGAAGGAGAGAAAGGTGAAAAGCAACCTAAAAGCAATGCTACACTTTCGTAAAATGAAAATCCTGAAAAGCCTGTGGAATGCTGTTTAATTGCTCTACTTCAAAATCCCTCTCGCAGGGGACTGGCCTGCCTGAACCGTCTGCGGACCGTGACCACCCACACTATGGGAAGCGCCATGATTAAAGAGAGCGCTGTGCTCCAGTATCTGCCAGCGCGGTCTGTGCCATGCTGTAATTATTAAATTTGCAGTCTTTTTATAATCTGTTGCATGTGTTGTGGCAAGTCCCCTACATTGTCTAACAAGAAAATCACTGAACATGAATAGCAAGTTATTTTCAATGTGCACAAATGGCTTGAAAACAAAACACTTTTAATATTACACATTCAACGTTCACAAAAATAGTTTAACTTAACCATACATTTAATGCTACAATGAAACCAAATATGCCACTCCAATTCCCTTTCATTCCTCTTAAAAAAGAGATACAGCCCAAGTTAAACCCCTTAATAAGTTGCTAGGATGTAGATTAAACATACACCAAGGAACAATTCACCCTTACATCTGCCCACTGTTTAATTAAAACACAGGAGGATACCAAAGAATATAGCAGTTGTAAAATTCTGCAGGTCTTTTTACCCCCCAACTTTGTTTTCTATCAAGTTTGCTTTCCATTCTAATTTTTTTTCACAACAGTAACGTGGCTTATAAGACCATATAGATTTCAAGAAGCATTATTCCAGTTGGTGCGTGAATGTCAGTCAGGACAACCAGAACAGGCATTCAGAAAAAGATGTGAATTAAATGAATGGGAGTGTGGCCAAGTTCTGGCTCAAAAACTCCCCTAACCCCACTGAGGAAGCCATCACTGCAGCATAGCAGGTCTTCTCTGTAGGAGCCAAGATAACATAAAGTTTTTAAAAAGTATTTTTTTGAAGAGGACAAGTCAGCTCAACCAGAAATTGGGAGGTGGGTTTGGCCCAAAGGCGGGTAAGGAAGACCTCCAAACCGCCACCTAGACCCCTCTACCTCAGAGCCTCTACCTTGGGAGGGTGTGCGAGGGAGCTCACACAGACAGCTGGCCGTGCCTTCTATCACTAAAAAGGAAACAAACAAAAAAGAATAAAAGAAAATAAGCAACCATACAAATTTTTTAAAAGATCCTTTCTAGGAGCATAAAATCAAAACATCCAAAAAATCATAACCCATCTCTGTACGGCTCCTGCCTCGAAGAGCCTTTCATCTGGAGGACAGATGACAGTCTTGTCCCCTCTTCCCACTGATCAAAGTCCCTGAAGATTGTTTGCATAGGTTAAGCAAGGAATGGGGATCCTTCTCTCCCAAACATACCTCAAACAGTCATAAAGTCCCCAAACCGCAAGAGTCAGACTGAGAAAACCAGCTTGGAACTGTGCTGGCCTCCAGGAGACCGCACTTCCCGTTCCTCCTGGAGGTGTGCTATGGACCATGGGCCGCGGGGAGAAGGGACGATCCCACGGGTCTCTGTGTGTCCACCTCTATCAGTGTTACCGCCTTCCCACCCCACATACCTCAGTATGTACTTTACCTACGGCAAGTGCTGCGAGGAGGAGAAATGACACACGGCTGTGTGAGCCACGAGGCGACCTTACAGCCATGAAGCAGGTTGTGTCTAGGCTTAATTTAACAAATTTACTTTTCCAAGGATGGGAAAACAAAAGAGTAAAAGTATACATCTTAGGTTATAACATTATGCATTTGGGTTAAGGCCTCCGGTGTGCGAGATCATTTTCTGTTATTTTTCAATTTCGCTCATACAGATTATTGGACTGCGTTTAAGAGTATGACACTATGTCTCTGACTGCAATATTTTAGTGTGGCTCTTTATCTCCATCTTCTAATAAACTTTTGAGGAAGGGGACAAGGGACAGGAAAGTATTAAATTTAAAGAGACAAGTCACTCATATATATGCCTTATTATACTGCCATCATCTTATTGGGAGGACATTTTCTTTTTTTTTTTTTAATAAATCTAATACAATTTCAAGTTTAAGGAGTTTTCAATAGAGCCCATAAAGTTACTGTCCCCAGTAGCTAGCTGAAAACATTAAATAGGGATTAGAACCTGTGTAACACATGCTTTAAATATCTCATTTATACACATTATACAAAATGTGCTACAATTCATACACATCTCCTGAATTTTAAGGTGCCTTATTTACAGACACACAGATAAAAGATTGAAGTGGATTATGAGCCTTTAAGTGTCCTCCTGTATCATATATTGACTTCACTGTAAATTACAACAAAATTAACTCCTGCAACATTTACAACATTTCTATTTTTTAAAGTCCTCCAAAAACACTGTTCATCTACAGCAGGGGTCCTCAAACTATGGACCACAGGCCACATGCGGCCCACCGAAAACATTTATCCGGCCCGCAGGGTGTTTTTGTGGCCGCTGCCTGTTGCTTAGCAGCCGACTCGTCCAGGGCCCGCAGTGCGCACATGTGGAATGTGCGCTGCACTCTCTGACTCCCAGCCTTCTCTCTGTCTCTCGACTCCTCCTCTCAGTCTCAGGTGTGATCGGACGAGTCACGAGCTTGCCTGTGCAGAGCCTGCTGCTGCCTGAGGACCGAGGTAAGAACAAGTTAGGATTTTTTTTTTTTTTTTTTGAAGTTAGGAGGTCTATTTTTATTTTATTTTGCAGTTAGTAGGGCCTTTTTTTCTGAAGTTAGGAGAGCCTTTTTCCAGAATGAAACATCTGAAATCTCCAACCAGATCTAGACTAACTGATGCACACTTGCATCACTTGTTACAACTAGCAGTGACAAATATGGAACCAGACATTGACCATCTCATTAGACAAAAGCAGGCCCATAGTTCCCATTGAAATACTGGTTAAGTTTGCTGATTCAACTTTACTTGTTCTTCATTTTAAATACTGTATTTGTTCCCGTTTTGTTTTTTTACTTCAAAATAAGATATGTGCAGTGTGCACAGGAATTTGTTCATAGTTTTTTTTTAAACTATAGTCCAGCCCTCCAATGGTCTGAGGGACAGTGAACTGGCCCCCTGTTTAAAAAGTTTGAGGACCCCTGATCTAGAGAGATGGGTGTTGCTATTATTAATGAGTGAAATATGAGCAAAAAGGGATAACAAGAGAGATAGCAGTCTCAGATGACTGGTTGGCTCTGAAAATGGAGGAACATGGGGCGGCCTGAAAGATTCGAGGAAACACGCCTAGAGCCTCCAGACTCAAAGATGTTAGTCATGGCATTGTGCTGTTAACAGCAAAAATGACCCACTAATGGGAGTAGCTGGCTTCATAGCTCAGGTGATTATCCTGAACCATCCAGGCCAAATCAGTGCTGGATACGCACCTGTGCTGGATTGGCACACAGCTTGCAAAGCACACACATTGCTTACAAATTTGCTGAGCTGAAGGAGATGATTGACTGTCGTTCTGAGAAAAAGCTGGAAGATGGCCTAAAGCAGTGGTTCTCTACCTTGGCTGCACATTAGAATCACCTGGGAATCTTTGTTTGTTTCTTTGTTACTAATGTTACTAATGTGTAACACCCGCACCCCATAACAAAGAAACAGAATTTCCGGAGGATGAGGCCCAGAAATCAGGATTTTAAAAAGATTCCCAGGTGATTCTAATGTGCAGCCAAGATTGAGAACCACTGAAGTTTTTTAAATCGTTGATATGGTTCCTGGCAAGGCCCTGTGTGTTGAGAGCTCCTCTGACTGTTCTCCTCTGAGCTGTTTAGCTATTGGTGACACAAAACAGACAGATGCTGTGGGTGCTAACAAAGCAGTGGACAAGAAGGCAGCTGGAACTGGCAAAGTTGCCAAGCCTTACCAGAAAGCTCAGAAACTAAATGAGTATTATTCCTAATACCTGCCACCACCCCGCCTTAATCAGTGGTGTAAGAACAGTCTCAGGACTGTTTGTCTCAATTGGCCATTTTAGTTTAATAGAAAAGGCTGCTTAATGATTACAGTGCATCATCGTAAAACATTCAGAAGAGGAGAATGTTTTGTGGACCATTTGGGTTTTGTATGTATGTGGTGGTTTTTAAGCCATTAATTTTTTTGTTGTTGTTGTTAATCCTCACCCGAGTATATTTTTTCCACTTATTTTTAGAGAAAGTGAAAGGAAGAGAGTGTGGGAGAGACACATTGATTGGTTGCCTCCTGCACATGTCCCGACAGGAGCTGGGGAGAACCTGCAATGCAGGAATCAAACCCAAAACCCTTTGGTGCTCAGTCTGACAGCATAATCATTGACCACACTGGCCAGAGTGGTCAACATTATTAGTTTTTAGAATCAGTACTTGTAATGGAAACAACTTGACCAAAAATCTGTCACAGAGCTTTGAGACACATTAAAACAAAGTTTAATGAGGAAAAGAATGAAAAGCTGGGAGACAAAAAATAGATATAAACTGCTGAAAGTCCTAAAATCATATGTATGTATGATTTTACTACATACTATACTAGAGGCCCAGTGCACAAAAATTTGTGCACTCGGGAGGGGGGAGTCCCTCAGCCCAGCCTGTGCCCTCTCCTAGTCTGGGACCCCTCAGGGGATGTACACCTGCTGGCATAGGCCTGCTCCCTGGGGGACTGGGCCTAAGTTGGCAGTCAGACATCCTTCTGGCAGCCCGGGAGCCCTCGGGGGATGTCCACTTGCCAACAGGAGCAGGCCTAAGCTACAGTCATCCTTAGTGCTGCTGAGGAGGTGGGAGAGCTCCCACCACCACCGCTGTACTGGCAGCTGTCAGCCTGGCTTGTGGATGAACAGAGCTCCCCCTGTGGAAGTGCAATGACCACCAGAGGGCAGCTCCTGCATTAGCGTCTGCCCCCTGGTGGTCAGAGTGTGTCATAGTGACCAGTCATTCCCAGTCATTTTGCTGTTAGGGTCAGTTTGCATATTACCCTTTTATTATATAAGACAGAGGCCTGGTGCATGGGTAGGGGTTATCTGGTTTGCCCTGAAGGGTGTCCCGGATCAGGGTAGGGGTCCCCGCTGGGGTGCCTGGCCAGCCTGGGTGAGGGGCTGATGGCTGTTTGCAGGCTGGCCACAGCCCCTTCAGGGTGGGGGTCCCCACTGGGGTGCCTGGCCAGCCTGGGTGACGGGCTGAGGGCCGTTTCCAGGCTGGCCACATCCCCTTCAGGGTGGGAGGTCCTGCTGGGGTGCCTGGCCAGTCTGGATGAGGGGCTGATGGCTGTTTGCAGGCTGGCCAAGACCCCCAGCGGGGACCCTCACCCCATGAGGGTGTGGCCAGCCTGGGTGAAGGGCTGATGGCTGTTTGCAGGCTGGCCGCGTTCCCCAGCCACCCAAGCTCCCAGTGTAGGCTGGCTGGAAGCAGGTATCTGGGATTTATTTATCTTCTATAATTGAAACTTTGTTGCCTTTTGCAGAGGCCACAGCTGGCCAGGGCAGGTGGGAAGCTTGGCTTCCTCCATCGCCAGGGCAACCAAGCCTCCTGCTTGCTCCAGCTCCGTGGCTGCCGGCCGCCATTTTGGTTGGGTTAATTTGCATATAGTCCCTCTGGTTGGCTTGTGGGCATGGCTTGTGAGTGTAGTGGAGGTACGGTCAATTTGTATGTTTCTCTTTTATTAGATAAGACTAGAGGCCTGGTGCACAAAAATTTGTGCACTTTGGGGGGGGGGGTGTCCCTCAGCCCGGCCTGTGCCCTCTCGTAGTCTGGGACCCCTCGGGGGATGACCACCTGCTGGCTTAGGCCCTCTCCCCGGGGGATTGGGCCTAAGCTTGCAATCAGACATCTCTCTGGCAGCCCGGAAGCCCTCGGGGGATGTCCACTTGCCAGCGGGGAGCAGATCTAAGCTGCAGTCGGACATCCTTAGCACTGCTGAGGAGGCAGGGGAGGCTCCCACCACTACCGCTGTACTGGCAGCCATCAGCCTGGCTCGTGGCTGAGCAGAGCTCTTCCATGTGGTAGCTCACTGACCACCAGAGGGCAGCTCCTGCATTGAGCGTCTGCCCCCTGGTGGACAGTGTGTGTCATAGTGACCAGTCATTCCCAGTCTTTCTGCTGTTAGGGTCAGTTTGCATATTACCCTTTTACTATATAGGATAGAGGCCTGGTGCACGGGTGGGGGCCGGCTGGTTTGCCCTGAAGGGTGTCCCGGATCAGGGTAGGGGTCCCGTTGGGGTGCCTGGCCAGCCTGGGTGAGGGGCTGATGGCTGTTTGCAACTGGTCACACCCCTTTCAGGGTGGGGGTCCCCACTGGGGTTCCTGGCCAGCCTGGATGAGGAGCTGATGGCTATTTTCAGGCTGTCCACAACCTCTTAGGGTGGGGGTCTCCAGTGGGGTGCCTGGGAAGTCTGGATGAGGGGCTGAGGGCTGTTTTCAGGCTGGCCAAGCCGGCGACAGAAGCTCCCAGCCTCTATTTTTTTTTTTTTAATTTTGGGATTTATTTACCTTCTATAATTGAACTTTGTTGCTGCTCCAGCTCCGAGGCCACGGCCTGCTGAAAGCAGGTATCTGGGGTTTGTTTAGCTTCTATATTTGCAACTTTGTTGCTTAGAGTGGAGCTCAGAGCCCAGCCGCAGCAGGGAGGAAGCTTGGCTTCCTCCATCACTGGAGCAAGCAAGCCTCAGCTGTGTGGCTGCTGGCCCCCATCTTGGTTGGGTTAATTTGCATATCCTGCAGATTAGCCAATGGGAAGCGTAGTGGAGGTATGGTCAATTACCATGTTTGTCTATTATTACATTAGATACTATACTTTCAGTGATACAGTCTTCTGTGATACAAAATATGAATACTATAAATCCTGGAAATGTGAGGCCCAATACATTAGCCCCTAGCCACATGTGGCAAATGAGAACTTGAAACTTGTCTGAGTTGATATTTGCTATAAATATAAGTAAAAAATTTCAAAGACTTAGTATGGAGAAAAAAGAAAATCTCTCTCTTTTTTTTTTTTTTTTACAATGACTACATATTAATATAATAATATTTTGGCTTTTATTGTGTTAACTATAAATATTTTTATAATTACCTTCACTTCTTTCTTTTTTAAATATATTTTTATTGATTTCAGAGAGGAAGGGAAAGGGAGAGAGAGAAGCATCCTAACTAATAAAGAGTAAATATGCTAATTGACCCTCACACCATTGCAAAAATGGCAGCACCCACAGCCAATAAGGAGGGAATATGCTAATTGACTGTCCAGCCCTCAAAGATGGCGGCGCCCCCAGCCAATAAGGAGGGAATATGCTAATTGCTGCCTCACCCTCAAAGATGGCAGTGCCCATAGCCACAAGATGGCGGTGCCCAGTCCCCTCAGCCCCGCTGGGGCAGCAGATACGCAACAAGGTCGGAGTTCCCCAGCCTTACAGGGCTGTCCCGAGGCGCAGGCAAGCCTCAGCTGTTGGCTGCCCAGCCGCCCAGGGCTGACCGAGGCTTGCGCTGCTGGCAGTGGCAGCAGCAGAGGTTTGATGGGGTTGTCACCTGCGCCTGATCACCCCTGAGGGATCCCAGACTGTGAGAGGGGGCAGGCCGGGGTGAGGGACCCCCCCCTCCAGTGCATGAATTTTCATGCACCAGCCTCTAGTCAATGATAAGAGAAAATCATTGATCAGCTGCCTCCTGCACACCTCCTACTGAATATCGAGCCCACAACCTGGGCATGTATCCTTTTTTTTCCCCCCTGATACTACTTTTTATTTTCAAGCATTTTGAAATTCCTCCTTAAATGAACTTCACAAGTCACAAGTTTGCAAGTGTTCTGGTGGTTCAAAAAAAAAAAAAGAACAACGAACAAACAAACTACAAGTAGTAGCTGACAAAGGCATTGGAAACACTAAGAATACATATTACATAATTTCATTTAAAATCTTCATGTTTACTCCATCAGTCAAGATTGAAGGATCGGAACTCAGGGGTGGCTGTGGTGCTTACAAGGTGCTCCTGCATCCTTAGGAGGTGTGGCCCTTTCAGTGGCTCTCCTATGTACCTTTAATCAAAGTAATCTGGGTTCCATATTTTTCAGGAATTTTGCATTTTCTCAAAAACTGCATCTGTGTGGATGGCAGTCATTCCACAGTTGACTGGCATATGTTCTCCAATTTCAATTCCAAAGACATAGCAGAGAATAACATTTATTAAAGTGACTCCATTTTAAGTTATATCCTTCCTGTGAGAAGAGTTTGATCCTACCCTGGTCTAATTTCCTATACGATATAGCTTCCTATTTGACATAATTCATACATATTATAGGACTGGGCATGTATCCTTGACCAGAATCGAACTCAGGATCCTTCAGTCCTCAGGCCAATGCTCTATCCACTGAGCCAAACAAGCTAAAGCTCTCTTCTTTCTTTTTAATTTTTAATGTGGCTATTGAAAAATTAAATTTACATATAAGACACAGCATTATGGCTCACCTTATATTTCTCTTGGACAGTGCTATGCTAGAGCAACCATTATAAGATACAATAAAAAGGTATAGCTATTAAGCTAATAGTGGAGATGAAATGGAATAGTAAAACAAATGTTTTAAGAAACTAAGAAAATGGGGGGGGCGGGGGGGGCGGGTGGAGGGAGAGAAAGAACAAATGAAAAAAATGAAGACAAGAAGCAAAATGCTAGCCAGATATGGCAGTCTTAAAACATGGTTTTAAAAACCTTTGAGACTCTTCACATTCATAGGTGGAGTTTCTGTCTTCTTCCCTTGAATCTGGGTGGGGACTTGTGACTAATCCTACTAAGAGAGCCCAGTAAAAATAACACTGATTTTCAAGGGTAGATTACAAAGAGTAGGTAGCATCCACCTGGTTCTTTTGAAGATATTATCTTGAAACTCAGCCACCATGCTGTGAAGAAACCAAGAAGCCCCATGAAGAGGATATGTGTAGGTGGGTTTCAGCTGATAGGCCCAGCTGAGATACCAGCTGACAGCGACATTAACTGCCATTAATGGAGTAGACCTTGAGATGATTCCAAACCCAAGTCATTCAGTCTGGCATCCAAGTTTTCCCAGCTGAGGTCTCTGACAACAAAGAGCAGAGCAAGCCATTCCCCTATATATTCTTTCTGAGTTTCTGACTGACAGAATCCCCACAAGCATGAAAATTATTATTTTATGCCACTAATTTTGGGATGGCTTGTTACTTGGCAATAGCAACTGGTACAAAATCCAGCACATCAATAGTTACATTAATTAGAAATGTTTAATACTCCATGAAAAGGCAGCAGTTGACAGAATGGATAAAAACCAAGAACCAACTACCTATATGGTACCTACAAGTAACCCACTTTAAATATAAAACCACGAGCCCGACCTGCATGGCTCAGTCGTTGAGTGTCGACCTATGAACCAGGAGGTCACAGTTCAATTCCAGGTCAGGACACATGACTTGAGTTGCAGGCTTGAACCCCAGTGTGGGCCATGTAGGAGGCAGCCGATCAATGATTCTCTCTCATCATTGATGTTTCTATCTCTCTTCCTCTCCCTTCCTCTCTGAAATCAATAAAAATATAATTTAAAAATAAATAAATAAATATAAAGACACAGATAGGTTAAAGGTAAAAGAATGGAAAAGGATATACCATGCAAACACTAAGCTGAAAGAAGCCAGGGTGTTTTTTTTTTTTGCCTTTCTATTCGAGAGAAAACAAATTTCAGAACAAAAAGTATTACCCGGAAAAAGAGAAATTTCATCAGTAATAAAAGGGTTAATTAATCAAAAAGATATAATTATAAATGTGTTTGTGCCCACTAACAAAGCTTCAAAATGAAGAAAACAGAAAATGATAGAGGACTCACTTTATGTGGAATCTACAGAACAAAATAAACTGAAGAACAAAACAGTACCAGAGGCACAGATAAATGAAACAGACTGAAAGATCCCAGAGGGAAGGAGAATGGGAAGAGATCAACCAAAGAATAAATATGTAGACATGCATAACCCCTGGACACATACAATAAAGTGATAAAGACCTGGGGGTGTGGGGCCAGGGTTGAAGGAGGCAAAGTGGGGGATGAGGGGGGATTGGCGCATCTCTAATAGAGTCAACAATGAAAAAAACAAGAAAATGACCCTAACCGGTTTGGCTCAGTGGATAGAGCATAGGCCTGCAGACCAAAAGGTCCAGGGTTCGATTCCAGTCAAGGGCATGTACCTCGGTTGCAAGCGCCTCCCCAGCCTGGGCCCTGGTCAGGGCTCATGCAGGAGGCAACCAATCAATGTGTTTCTCTCACGTTGATATTTCCTTCTGTCTTTCCCTCTCCTACTCTCTCTAAAAATCAATGGAAAAAATATCTCTGGGTGAGTATTAAAAAAAAAAAAAAGCAAGAAAACTGAAATAACTTTAATTATAATTGGAGACGTTTTTGTGAGCAGAGACTCTGATGGCCTCTGTGTTTGAATATCTTTACAAGGATGTTTCTATAGCAAACAGCTTTGGAAAGGAGAGAGATAAGGGTCTCAAAGGACAGGTTTTTTTACATCCAATATAATATCTCTCCAGCCTACTATAGAAGATTCCTCAGCTGTGACTCAAACTCACATATGACCAATATTTACCCAGACTCTGCATTTCCCCCATGGGACACGGCGGACATGGGGAATAGACATGAACATCAAAGTTTGTTGTGCTGTGAGTAATGAAATCCTGTGTCTTTGACAAAGGAGTTCCATTTCTTCTCCCAGCAGGCATAAAACAGGGGCAAAAAAACTTGTTAGGACAAAACAATCTCAGACCCTTCACAGTCTCTAACAACTATCAACCACCATCATGGCCCAATTGAAATCTAGAAAATACCAAACCAATGTTATTTTCGATTATACATGAAACAGTCACCAAGGCAGACCATAAAACAAGTCCCAGAAAATTAAAAAGGATTGATATAGTACAAATATTTATTCAGACACAACTGAATTAAGTTGTACATTCCTAACAGAAAAGTTATCTGGAAAATCCTCACATAATTGGACATTAAATAACATTTTTCTACATAACCAATGAGTCAAAGGAAAAGATACATGGGAAAATTAGGAAATATTTTCAGAAAAATGAAAAGAAAAAACACAATGTATCAAAAATCAGGAGAAACAACTAAAGCAGTGATTAGAGGAAAATATATAGCTTTAAGATTTACAATATAAATGGAGAAAAGTGTCAGATCAAATATTTAAGTCCCAGTTTGTGAACCAGAAAAAAAGAGAGGGATCCAAGCTGGTGAGTAAGTAGATGTTACATTCACCTCCTCCAAGAACAAAATGAAATTACAACTGAAATATACAACAATCATCCTGACTAACCAACTAATGACTAGCTGAAGAGAAGTCTTATAAGCAAGGATTTACAGAAGAAGCCACATGGAGACTGGTAAAAAGGGCAGAGATGTGAAAAGGCCTGGCCCCACCCCTGCGGGTGGCAGCTGAGATTTTGGAGTGATCTCTCAGCACAAAGGTTCCCTCTGAGAAGCACGGGGTATTAACCCCAAGCCAAACTCCCAGCACAGAGCACCAGAGCTGGGAAGAGATGCCCACATGACGCCTGGCTTTGAAAATCAGTGGGGTTTCTGCCCAACAAGGAGACAGCACTACACTACAGATACAGGAGCTCTCTAAAAGGGACAACACAAAACCCTGCTTGAAGCCCTTACTCTGGGCTCTAGTGGAGGGAGGCAGAGCAGACTAGGGATCCAACAGGAGACACTGGGGTTTGAGGCTCTTGGGAGAGAGCTGAAGGGACAGCCACAGGATCCCTGAGCTGAGTTCTTTGCCTACACTGCAGATACCATCTTTCTTGGGTGGAGTACTCCCCTCCATACGGCTCTCAGCCTGGAGAATGCAACAGACCCACTCTCTGGACTTCCTGTACCCCCACTATGTGAAGCTCACACCCTGCTGAGAAATCAGCTGCCTGGGCCAGGATACAGAGGTCTGGACAGACTCAGGAGGTGTGAGGCCTTGGGACAAGAGCCATTTCTTCCACTTCCCCTTGACTCTAACTGGTTCCTTCCCCTCATGGGACCTGGAAGTATTATGCTAAGCGAAATAAGCCAGACAGAGAAAGACAAATATCACATGATCTCACTCATATGTGGAATCTACTGAATAAAATAAACTGATGAACAAAATAGATCCAGAGACATAGAAGCATGGAATGGACTGCTGAATCTCAGAGGGAAGGCAGGGGTGGGTGGGTGATCAACCAAAGAACTTGTATGCATATATGCATAACCCATGGACATAGTCAGGTGGTGAAGACCTGGGGTGGAAGCAGGAGTGGGCTAGAAGAGGTCAATGGGGGGAGACATAATACTTTCAATAATAAAGATTTTAAAAAATAGCATTCAACTATATGCTGTCTGCAAGGGACTCAATAGATCTAAGGACAGGCATAGGTTGAAAAGCAAAAGGATGGTAAAAGATTAATCATGGAAACCATCAGCAAAAGAGAACAGGGGTGGCTATACCATATTAGACAATATAGACTTTAATTCAAAAACTGGTACAAGAGACAAAAAAGAATATTATCCACTAGAGCAGTGATGGCGAACCTATGACACGCGTGTCAGAGGTGACACGCGAACTCATTTTTTGGTTGATTTTTCTTTGTTAAATGGCATTTAAATATATAAAATAAATATCAAAAGTATAAATCTTCAGAAGAGACAAGATGGCAGTGGAATAGGCAGACGTGTCCCAAGGCTTGTCCTGGAGCAAACAGAATGAGCAGCTGAAACGAATAATATCCACCCCGAATTGGCGAAGCAGACTCAGCTGGTGAGACAGTTTGCAGCCGAGAAGGGAAGAGTTCCCCTGGAACGGTAAAAACCAGGGTTCTGGGCAGGAAAGTTTGCCAGATCTCTGAGTCCAGAGGGTCAGAGGGAAACTGCTCGGAACCTAGCAGCATCCCTTGGGACAGGCAGAGCCTCTGTCAGTGAGGGGGGAGTGGGGGGGGGGGGGAGCCGCAGGACTGTTGGTGCCGGGGGATTTGAGATCTGGACTCCATAATTACCAAAGACCGAGCCCAGAGGGGGCAGCCTGAAGCGCTGACCAGACCATGCAGTGCAGGTAAGAGAGGAGCTCACAGAGACTCAGTCTTCCCCGTTTCTGCAGCCGACGTTTGTTTGTTTGTTTGTTTGTTTCACTGAACCCTGTACATAGGCCATTTCGGATACAGACACTCACCCGTGCTGAGGAGCAGGAAAAGGTACAGACAAGTGGAATCTGGGGAGAGGCTGGGGAGAGAAGGGGGTCCAGGAGAGGTGGCAGCAAATTGAGTGCTGAGTCACACCTGAGCCCAGGACCTGGGCAGCCATTTTCTCCTGAGGATATAACTCCTCCCTCCAGCCCCCAGGCAAGGAATACAGCCACACCCAGATTCCACCCTGAATGGTACAAAGGATTAAAATAATATGATTAGACCCTGGGAGTTAACAGGGTCTGGCTTTCAATCCCAGAAACAGAAAAAAATCACAGACATTCCAGAAAACTGGGATCTTAAGTCAGCCAAAGGATTGACACTTCAATTTTCCATTTTTATTTTTATATTATTATTTTGTTAGCTTTTTCTTTTGCTTTTTTCTTTGTTTTCCTTTTTTTGTTTGTTGCTCTCTTTTTTTGCTTTTTTTTGTTTTCCTTTTTTGTTTGTTCCTTTATTTTCTACTTTTCACATTATTTTTTCATCATTCAATTTTATTTTATTTTTACTTGCTATTTCTATTTTTATACCATTTTTTAAATCAATTTTTTTGTAAATATATTATTTTGTTCCCCTTCTTTCTCTTCTTATCCACTCATCCTTTTTTACTTCCTCTATACTGAATTGAGGTCCTCCCCATATTTATCCAATTCTTTATATCAGCTCAGCCTCTACAGATTCTGCCTACCCCCTTTACTGAGTGTTTGGTGTTTGTATTTGTTTGGTTTATCTATTGGCTCTGTACTGTTTTCTCCATAAATATATATTCTCCTTTTGCTTTTCTCTCCTATCTTTTTTTCTCTCTCTTAGATATCATTTGTGCTCTCTTTTCTCTCCCCTAATTATCTTTTTTCAGGTGGTTGCTTATATTGGGGTTATCGGTGCCGTAAGTACATTCATTCTTTGTTCCCTTTGGGTCATGTCTTATTAAGGTGAATATTCTGGGATTAGTGTTCTACAGTCTATTTTCATCTTTCCTTTAGCAGCCTTTTACTCTACCTCAACTTTACCTTTATGCTAAAACTCTCTTCCTCACTTTTCCCCTTTTGTTGTCCTGTTTCTCTTACCCTATTCCTGCTTTAGATTTTCCCTATTCGTTATTTTTAACCCCTGTTAAAATTTCACCCTACTTATATATCTAATTTCCAATCTCCTGCTCTAAATCCATATACACCTCTCTTTCTTCTCTTTCTTCATTATCCAATGTTTTTTTTTCCCCTCTCTGTTGTTTTGTTGTTGTTGTTTGCTTGATTGTTGAGTATATTGGGGGTTTTTATGCTTGTTTGTGAGATTGCCTTGCTTTTTATTTTTATTTTTCTGATGGTTTTTCTTTCCCCTGGTTATTTTTTAGCTTCTGTGTTCCCTTGCCTTGCTTGATATTAGTTGTTGTTTGTAGTTTGAATTAATCTCCAGGGATCGGTTGCTGGAATTTGTTCGGCTTGGTGGCTGTCCTATTAGAGTTTTCTCCCCATATAAATAGTTTCTTCCCCTCTTCTATTTCATTCTCTTTCTTTTCTCTCTTCCTTTTTTTTCCTTTTCCCATTTCATTTTTGCACTCCTTTCTTTTTTTCTTTTTCTCTTCTTTCTTCTTTATCCTCTAATTCTCTTTACTCTGGTGGTCACCTTTATTTGGGGTTATTAGTATAGTGAATACATTTGTGTTCTATGCCTTGTGCGTTGTGCTTTGTTGTGTTGTATTTTGTGCCTTTAAATCAACGCAGCAGAGAGAGAACTACCTAACCAAACATCTGGAGAAGAGAGATCCTGGGGAGACAAAGAAACATCCCGCAAATGAAAGAAAAACAGCCATCACCAGAAAAGAAAGCAAACGAAATGGAGGCAACGGAGGCAAGGAACCTGTAAGAGAAAGAATTCAGAGAAATGGTCATAAGGTGGATGAATAGAATGGAAGACAAATTCAACAATATGTGTAAGAAGCAAGAGGAAATGAAGAAGAACCAAGAAAAAATGAAAAATGACATCACTGCTATAAAGAACTCAATAGAAAGCATCAACAGTAGACTAGAAGAAGCAGAGGACCACATCAGTGAGCTAGAAGACATGGTAGGAAAAAATACCCAAATAGAGCAGCTTCTAGAAAAAAAAAATTAAAAAGCAGGAGGAGAGCCTAAGAGAACTTTGGGATAACACGAAACAAAACAACATCCACATAACAGCGGTGCCAGAAGGAGAGGAAACTGAGCAAGGAATAGAAAACCTGTTTGAAAAAATAATGACAGAAAACGTCCCTGATATAGGGAAGAAAAAACTCACACAAATCCAAGAAGCTCACAGAGTCCCAAACAAATGAACCCCAAAAGACGAACACCAAGGTACATTATAATTAAATTGGCAAACACCAACGACAAAGCAAGAATCTTAAAAGCGGCCAGAGAGAGACAGAAAGTTACTTACAAAGGATCCCCCATCAGACTAGCGACAGATTTCTCAACAGAAACACATCAGGCAAGAAGGGAATGGAATGAAATATACAAAGTCATGCAAAGGAAGGGTCTGAATCCAAGAATACTGTACCCAGCAAGGCTATCAATCAAAATTGAGGGTGAAACCAAGAGCTTCACAGACAAAAAAGGACTACAGGAGTTTATTACCACCAAACCAGCAATGCAAGAAATGCTAAAGGGTCTGCTGTAAAAAGAAAAAAATAGGAAACAAAGAAGGAACACAGGGGTAAAGAATAAAAATGGCGACAAACAAATATCTATCAATAATAACTTTAAATGTAAATGGATTAAATGCCCCAATCAAAAGACATAGGGTAACTGAGTGGATAAGAAAACATGACCCATATATCTGCTGTCTACAGGAAACCCACCTCAGAAAAAAAGATGCACACAGACTGATGGTGAAGGATTGGCCAAAGGTTTTTCAGGCGATTGGAAATGAAAAAAAAGCTGTGGTAGCAATACTTATATCTGACAAATTACATCTCAAAGTGAAGGACATAAAAAAAGATAAGGAAGGCCACTTCATAATACTAAAGGAAGCGATCCAACAAGAAGACATAACTCTGGTAAACATATACACACCCAATATAGGAGCACCCAAATACATAAGAAAACTTCTGGAGGAGATCAAGGGAGAGATTGACAGCAATACAATCATAGTAGGGGACGTTAACACCCCACTATCACTATTGGACAAATCCTCTAAACAAAAAATCAGCAAAGAAACATCAATCCTAAATGACTCACTAGATCAGATGGAATTAATTAACATCTTCAGAACATTTCATCCCAAAGCCACAGAATATACATTCTTCTCAAGTGCACACAGGTCATTATCAAAGATAGACCATATACTGGGTCAAAGACAAAGTCCCTTCAAATTCAAGAAGATAGAAATCATATCAAGCATCTTCTCAGATCACAACGGCATAAAACTGGAAATCAACTACAATAAAAACAATCCAAAAAAGTCAAACACATGGAGACTATATAGCATGCTATTAAACAATGACTGGGTTATCGGAGAGATCAAAGAAGAAATAAAAAACATCATAGCAACAAACGACAATGAAGACACAACAATCCAAAACCTATGGGACACAGCGAAAGCAATCTTGAGAGGGAAGTTCATAACTCTACAAGCCTACTGAAAAAAACAAGAAACAATGATAATAAATTACCTAACCCTACAACTCAAAGAGTTAGAAAAAGAGCAACAAGAAAAGCCAGTGTAAGCAGAAGGAAGGAAATAATAAAGATCAGAGTGGAGATAAATGACATAGAGACAAAAAAAAACAAAACAAAACAATATAAAAGATCAACAAAACCAAGAGCTGGTTCTTTGATAGGATAAACAAGATTGATGAACCTCTAGCCAGGCTCACTAAAAAACAAAGAGAGAGGACCCAAATAAACAAAATCAGAAATGAAAGAGGAGAAATAACAACAGACCCCACAGAAATACAAAGGAATGTTAAAAAATACTATGAACAACTCTTCTCCAACAAACTAGACAACCTGGAGGAAATGGACATATTCCTAGAAAAATACAACCTTCCAAAACTTAATCAGGAAGAATCTAAAAATCTAAATAGGCCAATAACTATGGAAGAAATTGAAGCAGTCATCAAAAAGCTCCCAGCAAACAAAAGCCCAGGGCCAGACGTTTTCACAGGGGAGCGATCAGACAGGAAGAAGAAGAAATAAAAGGCATCCAAATTGGAAAAAAAGAAGTAAAACTGTCCTTATTTGCAGATGACAAAATACAGTACATAGAGAACCCTAAAGACTCCATCAAAAACTATTAGACTTAATAAATGAATTCGGCAATGTAGCAGAATACAAAATTAATACCAAGAAATCTATGGCATTTCTTTACACCAATAGTGAACTTACAGAAAGTGAGACTAAAAAAGCAATCCCATTTAGCATCGCATCAAAAAAATTGATACCTAGGAACAAACTTAACTAAGGAGGTAAAAGACTTATATGCGAAAAACTATAGGACACTGAAAAAAGAGATAGAGGAAGACATAAACAGATGGAAGAACATACTGTGTTCATGGATTGGTAGAATCAACATCATCAAAATGTCCATACTACCCAAAGCAATCTATAGATTCAATGCAAACCCCATTAAATTTCCAACAGCATATTTCACAGATCTAGAGCGAACTCTCCAAAAGTTTATCTGGAATAAAAAAAGACCTCGAATAGCTGCAGCAATCCTGAGAAAGAAGAACAAAGTAGGTGGGATCTCAATACCAGATATCAAGCTGTATTACAAAACCACTGTTCTTAAAACAGCTTGGTACTGGCACAAGAACAGACATATAGATCAATGGAATAGAATAGAGAACCCAGAAATCAACCCAAACCACTATGCCCAATTAATATTTGACAAAGGAGGCAAGAGTATACAATGGAGTCAAGACAGTCTCTTCAATAAATGGTGTTGGGAAAATTGGACAGATACATGCAAAAGGATGAAACTAGATCACCAACTCACACCATACACAAAAATAAACTCAAAATGGATCAAAGACTTAAACGTAAGACGGGAAACCATAAAAATACTAGAGGAATCCACAGGCAGTGAAATCGCAAACATATGCCGAAAGAATTTCTTCTCTGATACTGCTCCTAGGGCAATGGAAACTAAAGAGAAAATAAACAAATGGGACTACATCAAAGTTAACAGCTTATGCACAGCAAAGGAAACCATCAACAAAACAACAAGAAAGCCCACTGCATGGGGGAACATATTTGCCAATGATATCACCAATAAGTGTTTAAACGCCAACATTTACAGAGAACTCATGCAACTTAACAACAGGAAGATAAACAATCCAATCAAAAAATGGGCAACGGACCTAGATAGACACTTTTCGAAAGAGGACATACAGAAGGCCAAAAGACATATGAAAACATGCTCAAAGTCACTAATCATCCGAGAGATGCAAATCAAAACGACAATGCGGTATCATCTCACACCTGCCAGAATGGCTATCATCAACCAATCAACAAACAACAAGTGCTGGAGAGGATGTGGAGAAAAAGGAACCCTTCTGTACTGCTGGTGGGAATGCAGACTGGTGCAACCACTGTGGAGAACAGTATGGAGCTTCCTCAAATAACTAAAAATGGAACTCCCATTTGACCCAGTGATCCCACTTCTAGGAATATATCCCAAGGAATCAGAAACACCAATCAGAAAGGATATATGCACCTCTATGTTCATAGCAGCTCAATTCACCATAGCTAAGATTTGGAAACAGCCTTAGTGCCCATCAGCAGATGAGTGGATTAAAAAACTGTGGTACATCTACACAATGGAATACTACGTTGCGGTAAAAAAGAGGGAACTCTTTCCATTTGCAACAGCATGGATGGAACTGGAGAGCATTATGCTAAGTGAAATAAGCCAGTCAGAGAAAGATAAATACCACATGATCTCACTCATTTGTGGAATATAGAGAACAACATAGACTGATGAACAGGGACAGATCCAAAGACAGAGAAACAGCGATCAGACTATCAATCCCCAGAGGGAAAGTAGGGGAGGCCGGGGGTAAGGGGAAGAGATCAAATAAAGGACTTGTATGCATGCATATAAGCCAAACCAATGGACACGGACAACAGGGGGATGAGAGCATGAGTGGGGGGGGGGGGGTTAATGCGGGGATGAGGACACATTTGTAATACCCTAACCAATAAAGAAATTAAAGATATATATATATAAATCTTTGTTTTACTATGGTTGCAAATATCAAAAAATTTCTATATGTGACACGGCACCAGAGTTAAGTTAGGGTTTTTCAAAATGCTGACACGCCGAGCTCAAAAGGTTCGCCATCACTGTACTAGAGGCCTGGTGAAGGAAAATCGGAGGGACCTCAGCACAGCCCACGCCCTCTCACAGTCCAGGAGCCCTCATTCCTTACTGCCCGCCTGCAGAAGAGGAAGAAGAGGCTCCCGCCACTGCTGCTGTGCTCTCCAGCTGTGAGCCTTGCTTTTGGCTGAGCAGCGCTCCCCCTGTGGGAGCTCACTGACTACTAGGGGGAAGCTCCTGTGTTGAGTATCTGCCCCCTGGTGGTCAGTGCTCATCATAGCAACCAGTTGTTCTGCCATTTGGTCAATTTGCATATTAGGGTTTTATTATATAGGATACTAATAATAGCCCAAGTGGCGTCACGCCCTCACGCATCATGCCCTAACGTCGTCACAAGATGGCTGCACGCACAGTGGAGGCAGGGCCTGGTGGCTGCTCCACACAGTGAGGCCTGGAGGTCCCAGGGCTCCATGCGGAGTGGAGGAGGCTGGTCCCAGTGTCTCCATCGCCTCGTGCAGAGGAGGCAGGTCGCAGCAGGGGAAAGCAGTTGTGGGCAATCAGGCTGGCAGACAGAAGCAGTTAGGGGCAATTAGGCAGACAGGCAAGTGGTTAGGATCCAGCGGTCCCAGATTGTGAGAGGGATGTCCAACTGCTGGTTTAGGATCGGGCCTAAACTGGCAGTTGGACATCCCCCAAGGGGTCCCACATTGGAGAGGGTGCAGGCCGGGCTGAGGGACATTCCCCCACCCCCCGCAGGAATTTTGTGCACCAGGCCCCTAGTATAATAATAAAATGGCCAATTCACCAAAAAACATAACAACTGTAAACATCAGAGCTCCTACATGAAGCAAATTATCACTGATAGAACTGAAGGAAGATAGATAGCTCTATAACAGTAGTAAGATATTCCAACATCCCACTTTCCCTAATAGACAGAATAACAAGACATAAAATTATTAAGGAAACACAGAACCTGAAAACACTACACTAATGGAACCTCCACCCAACAACGAAGAAAACACATTTTTTTTCAAATGCACATTCTCCACAATAATTCACACATTAAGCTAGAAAACAAGCCTTAATAAACTTTAAAAGAGAGTGTGTGTGTATGTATATGTGTGTGTATGTGTGTGTGTGTGTGTCTGTGTGTGTGTATATATATATATATATATATATATATATATATACCAATACACATATACATAATTTATACACCCACCATAGAATATTTTTTAGTCTTAAAGGGAAGGAAATTCTGCTCCAGTTGGGGCACACCTATGTTTTGGGTTTGATCCCCGTTCAGGGTGCATACTGGAGGCAACCAAACTGTTTCCCCCTCTCTCTCAAGTATCAATAAAAATGTATCTTAGGATAAGGATTTGTTAAAAAAGGATGTTGTGCACCGGGCCTCTAATATATACACTGAGTGGCCAGATTATTATGACCGGCCAGATTATTATGACCACCCCATCAGTACTTCGTTGGGCCACCTTTTGCCTTCAATACTGCGGCGATTCTTCTTGGCATTGACTCCACGAGATGTTGAAAGGTGATGTGAGGAATCTGACACCATTCCTGATGAATAGCACTGTCCAGTTCTGTGAGATTTGATGGTTGTGGAACCAGCTGCCTGATGGCTCTTTTAACTTCGTCCCACAAATGCTCAATTAGATTGAGATCTGGTGATTGTGGGGGCCACCTAAGCAAGGTAAAGTCTCCCTCATGGTCTTGAAACCACTCCTGCACAATATGAGCACCGTGGCATGGCGCATTGTCTTGTTGGAAGAAGCCATCTCCATTGGGATACGCCATCAACATGATAGGATGAACTTGATCAGGAATGATACTTAGGTATGTTGTGCTAGTTAGACGTTGTTCCACATGAACTAAAGGGCCCAAATCATGCCAAGAAAACATGCCCCAAACCATAACATCGCCCTACAACCAGCTTGAAGGGTTGTACTCATGTATGTGGGGTACATGCTTTCATGCTGTTTCTGCCAAATTCTCACTCTGCCATCTGCATGATGCAACTGGAAACGTGATTCATTAGACCACATGACTTCTTTCCAATGCTCAACTGTCCAATCCTTGTGTTCCTGTGCAAATTGGAGACATTTTATCTTGGTAACTGCAGACAGCAAAGGTGTTCGTCCATATCCCATAAGATGCAGTGTACGGCTAATTTGCCTACAAACGTCAGGTGGTCATAATAATCTGGCCACTCACGTTCAAATATATCCCACATTCAAAGGCTATTAAATCGTGTTGTTTACCCACATCTTCAGAAAAAAATCACTTCTACTGTCGTGGTAAACAACCTGCTTCCCTATTTATAATGGTCTGGCCCTCTACCAACTTGACTGTGAAATTATAGCTAGTTTGCCTACAAACGTCAGGTGGTCATAATATTCTGGCCACTAAGTGTATATTGATAAATGCTATATCTTCTGATGAATTATCCCCTTCATCATTATTACATTTCTATCATTGTTTCTTGTTAACATTTTTATCTTGAAAACTATTTTGTCTGATATAAGTATGGCTACACTAATTTCTCTTGGGATGCCATTTGCTTGGAGTATCATCTTTCACCCCTTCGCTTTGAGCCTATGTTTGTCTTTGTAGCCATGATGGGTCTGCTGAAGGCAACATATAGTCCAGTCTTATTTTTTAACCCACACTGCTACTCTGTGCCTTTTCATTGGTTAATTTAGTCCTTTTACATTTAGGGTGATTGTTGGTATATAAGGACTTACTACAGCCATTTTATCTTTGTTTTCTCTATATCTCCTTGTTTCTATTCCCTTGTATTGGAAATGTTTCATTTCTTGATTTCTAGTAGTGGTTACAAGGATGTATACATTTGTCAAAATTACCAAATAGCGCCCTGGCTGGTATTGCTCAATGTCAGAGGGTTAACCTGCACACTGAAAGGTTGCAGGTTCAATTCCCAGTCAAAGGCATGTACCTGAGTTGCAGGTTTGCTCCTTGTTCCCTGGTCAGGGTGCGTGCAGGAGGCAACCAGTTGATGTGTCTCTCACATCAATATTTCTCTCCTTCCCCCTCTCACCCTGCCTTCCACTATCTCTGAAAAGCAATGGAAAAAATATCCTCTGGTGAGGATTAACAAACAAACAAATAAACAAACAACTACCCAATAGTACACTTTAAAAGGGTACATTTTATAGCATCTAAAATTTGCCTCAATAAAGCTGATTTTTTTGCCCTAGCTGGTTTGGCTCATGGATAGAGCATCGGCCTGCGGACTAAAGGGTCCCAGGTTCGATTTTGACCAGGTTGCAGGCTCAATACCCAGTAGGGGGCATGTAGGAGGCAGCCAATCAATGATTCTCTTGCATCATTGATGTTTCTGTCTCTCCCTCTCTCTTCTTCTCTGAAATCAATAAATTAAAAAAAATTTTTTTAAAATAAAGTTGATTTTTAGAAGATATTATAACCACAATAATACATCATAATTCTATGTAATAAAATCAACAAATAAAAAACATTTTTAAAAAATCTACCTAGATTCCACTATCCTAACAAAGCTTTTTTATTTTCTGTGTTCCCTTCTAATCTTGGTTGATGTATGTATATTTTGCACAGCTATTAGTTACCATTTTATATAAACAATTTTACATGCAACTTTTTATTTATGTTATACACGTTTATCACATTATTTCATTGGCTATACAAAATGACAACATACTATTTCATCAAGTTCACATGCTATAATTTGGTTATTCACTGATGCCTAGACATTCCAATTGCTTTCCATTATTTCAAATTATGAAAATTATTATAATAAGCATCACGTGTTAAAGATCCTTTTTTAATTTGAATATCACTTGGGATAAACTACCAGGAACTACAGCTACCCCCCCCCCCCATTTTTTATTTTTATTTTAAAAGTTTTATTAGAGTGCTAGGGCTGTGTAATAAAGTACCACAAACTGAGTGGCTTAGATAGACCATAGAAATGTATTATCTCACAGTTCTGAATGCTAGAGGTCTGATATCAAGATGTCATCAGGGTTGGTTCCTTCTGCGATTGTGAAGAATAATCTATTTCATGCCTCTCCCTGGATTCTGGTGGTTTTCTGGCTGTACTTGGGATTCCTTGGCTTACAGAAATATCACCCCAATTTCTGCCTTCACCTTCACATGAGGTTGTCCCTCTGTGCATGTCTCTTTTTCCAAATATTCCCATTTTATTTAGACACCAACTCATATTGGATTAGGGGCTTAATGTACTCCAGCAGACCTCATCCTAAATAATTATATGTGCAATGATCATATTTATAAATAAGGTCAACATTCCAAGGTACTGGGGTTAAGGCTTTAACAAAAGAATTTGGGGAACACAATTCAACCCAAAACAGAAGTTACACTTGTTATTAAAAAACAGAAAAAATACAATGAAAAAGTGAAGGCCATTATGACTCTCTATGAACTCTTTCCAAAGAAGTAATCACTATTAACACCTTAACTTTTCTAACATTTGAACAACATCTTGGCCTCCCATAAACACCATTTGGTCCTGCTGTACAAAGACTAAATCTAATATGGCAATTTTTATTTACTGTAAATGATAAAGGGGTAGCTTCTGAACACCTAAACCTTTAAACTTTTTTCTCACTTGGAGAGTCTCTGCAGAATCATAGAATCACATATATCAGTGCTAAAAAGACTTCGAGGTAGCCTGGCTTAAGTTTAGATGGTGGTAATATATTTTTTGAGTGGCTTTAGAGTCACATCTAGGTCCAAAATGGTCTGCCATTTACTAGCTAGTACATTACTTCTCTAGACCTAAGTTCTTTCACCTATAAGGTAATATTACCTACCTTCATGGGCTTATGAATATTTAATGAGGTAACACATTGAAGGCACAAAAAAAGCACTTAATTAACAGTAACACTATCCAGTTAAAAATGTATTCTAAATTGTGGTAAAAACATATAATAGGAAACTTACCAGCACAACCATTTTTAATTATACGTACATGCAGCAGTGTTAAGTATATTTGCATGTTGTGTAAAAGATCTCCAGAACATTTTCTTCTTGTAAAACTGAAAGTACAGGCCCATTAAACAACTCTCGTTCCCCCCTCTCCTCCAGCCCTTGCTCTACTTCCTGTTTCTATGAATTTGATTACTTAGCTACTGCATGTACATGGAGTCATATAGTACTTGTTATCCTTTTTTAAAGAGATGTCAATGAGAGTATGTAACTTATGAAAGATCTCACTAGCAAAGCCAGAAGAGATCTGGATTTTCTGATTCTTAAAACAGTGACTCATCTGAGGTTACTTTTTAGTTCCAGTTGAAATATGAAAGCCTTCTGATAGCCAGGATTTTCACAAGTACTGCTTCTATCTACCATAGAGTAAACCTCTATTTAAACCACAAAGCTTTTAAAAGACCTAGAAATCAAGATTTATGGGTTCAAATATGCCAGGTTCTTTTGCCATGCTGCTGATTTATAAAAAACCCAGTGTTGCCAATATTAAACAGAACTAGAACTAATAGGAACAACAGTCAAACCAAGACGAAGTATAACAAATCTCTAAGTCAAAAAGAGTAAGCCAGTTACAGTTACCAGTTTACAGTGCCTGGATTCTGGGAGGGGTGGATGTCAGCCCCTTAAAGAATGCACATGTGGTCTTGGCAACAACTGAACTTCAAAACAGATGTAGAGATCATGCTGCCACATGTAGTACAGACATCCACATAGCCCTTACCAGTGGCGGTTCACTAAGAAATATACCCCACTGTAGACATTACTGTTTAAATTTACTTTTCACAGGGATTTAGCCCTAAAGGTCCCAAGGAGCACTATCCAGGCAATTTAGATTGAAATACAGTGTGCCTGTCTTGGAAACATATATCTGAAAGGCACAGACCTAAGAATTCCCTTCACTCCATGCCGAGGTTGGGACCCAATAGGAGAACTGGGGGTGGGGGTGGAATACGGAGAGACTGGGACTTAGAGAAGTGGATCTGGTCAATGTTCTATTAACTAAGACAACTCAATTAAGGTTATAGTTTAATGGAAAAGCCAACATGATCATAAAACAAAAATAAAACAAAATAAACAGAAAACAGGTCATCCGGAGAACATCACTAAACATCTCAAACATCCTGTTCCTAATTGGCTATAAATGTCTTGATCTGGCCTATTTGAGCAGTGGCAATTTACTAAAAAACAATCTGATACAATTTAGAGTTATAATAAGCAGACCTCCATCTAAATGAAATGAAAAAAAGAAAAAGTTAGCCAAGAACACAAATGGTATCTCATTTTGCCCCATTTTCATTCTGGGAAGTTTAATAATAAGTTCAATGCATTCACATTAATGACTCAGAAGACAGTTACCACTCCCCAAAAACATGCACACATAGACATAAAAACATTCACAATTAGGCTTCACGTAGGGAATGAACTGCTGATCATATTATGAACTTAAAAGACCTGGGAATGAGAATAGCAGTGATTTCCACACATCCCAAGCCCTGCAAAATGCTTAATGCCATATTTATGCTGCAAAACTATGAAATGCTGAGAAAACTTTATCAGACAAAATTAAAATAGGATATTTAGTAAGGTGGCTGCCATTTGATGGCTTTACTTAAGCACTTGTAGAGCTGGGTAGCCCACTGCCAGACTCCACTGTCCTCACAGTATGGAGACAGCTTTGGTGGTTTCCAAAGCTCTGGGGAAAATATATTTACAAAACTATGGAAAAATTGTACGTGCTTTTTTTTTCTCTATTGCTGGTTCCCAGGAAGTTCTATTCAATAATAGACAGGCAGAGAAAGGGAGGAGGACTCAATTTGCATTGCATCCACTGAGCAATGGTCCCAAGGATGTAAAGGAACACCACAAGGCAGGCAGGAAGGAAGGAGAAAAGACAGTCCTAGAACATGGTACAGAAGAGGAATATGGGATAACTGCTGGGATCACTTGGTATCCTTCTCTCCCTTTTGTACATTCTTCCTTGGTTTATTTCAAGGATCCTGCCACCTCTCCCCCTTACATTTCTCAGTGAATGGTACTACCATCCAACTTGACGCCCTAGTCCAAAAACTGTTCTCTCTTAGAGGGAAACAGAATTGCCCAGGGTTTTGGTTCCAGAGAAGACACAATGTCAAACCGAGTCCCCAGCAGAGAAAAGAAGAAAGAGTTTGGGTGTTTCTGAAGGATGTTGTAAAGTCACATCCATATCAACCTCAGCTGTCTCTACCTCGCCCAAGATGACACCCCCTTCCCAGGTGGCCACATCGCAATGACTGACAGATACAGAGGTATAAAGACCCTGCCCACCTGTCCCAATGTGGGAAAGCAATAAAGGGTCTCCCATCTCTGTCCCTGTAGGCACAGAACAGGTTCCTGAAGAAGTGCTCTGCAGCTAACCTTTTCCCTCTACACAATCCTGCCTCATTTCCCCCCCCACCCACAGCTGTCACTCCGCACAGTACTCCACACAATCCTGCCTCATTCCCCCCCCACCACCACCACAGCTGTCACTCCGCACAGTACTCCCTGCACACTAATCTCCATCTCAAAATCGTATTTCCTGAGAGCAACGTCACATCAATCTCCTCACTCACTTCTCTCCAGGAACAAAACTCACCTAGTTGACCAAAATGCCCAGCTCCATACATTCCTCCTCTCTGGCTTTCCAACTTGCCTTACTCATAGAAAGGATGAGCTCTGCTCTACTCTTGCAACATGCTCAGTCACAGGCTCATCCCATGCCTGTCGGGTTCAGTTTACTGTGTCTGGATTATTCATCTATCAAATCTACAGAGGCCCAATGGAACCACGGACACAAGTCAGATTCCTAACTTTGTTTTAAAAGTTAAAGGATGAATGCTTTGATTTTCAACTACCTATCTCCAATATGTTGTATCAACTGGTTCCTAACTAGGCAGAAGACAGAAGTGTTATTAGTCCTTTAAAATCTCCACATTTTCCTTAACTGCTCCCCTCTTCTTTCCCAAACAAGGAATCAGTACAAGTCCTGCCTTCTTGTATTCTAAAAGGCATTTTCAATTTCAAAGCCATTACCCTATTTATTTATCTTTAACTTTATTTTTATTGTTGACACTATTACAGATGTCCCCAATGCCCAACCCTTTGCCCACTTCCACCCAGACCCCACCCACCTTCCTTCTAGCCATCACCACACTGTTGTGTCGATGGGTTATGGATAGATGTTCTTTGGCTAATCCCTTCACCTTCTTTCATCCAGTCTCCCCCTCCTCTCAACAGCTATCAGTCTGTTCTATGTATCCATGCCTCTCTTGTTCATCAGTTTATTTTGTTCATTAAATTCCACATATAAGTAAGATCATATGGTATTTGTCTTCCACTGACAGGCTTATTTCAATTAGCATAGTAATCTCCAAGTCCATCCACGCCGTCACAAAACGTAAGAGTTCCTTCTTTTTAAGAGTTGAGTAGTATTCCATTGTGTAAATGTACTACAGCTTTTTTATCCACTCATCTATTGATGGGTACTTGGGCTGCTTCTGAATATTGGCTATTGTAAATACCACTGCAATGAACATAGGGGTGGATATATTCTTTTAAATTTGTGTTTCCAGCTTTTTGGAAGTGAAATTGCTGAGTAGTAAGGCAGTTCCATTTTTAATTTTTTGAGAAAACTCCATACTGTTTTCCACAATGGCTATGCCAATCTACATTCTCACCAACAGTGCATGAGGGCTCTCGTTTCTCTACATCCTTGCCAAGAGTTGCTGTTTATTTACTGACTAGAGGCCCAGTGCACAAAATTTGTGCACTGATAGGGTCCCTAGTGGCTGGCAGTGGCTGGCCAGGTACTCCCTGCCTTCCTCTGGCTGGTCCTGCCCCCTGGTCAAACTCCCAGAAGAACTCTTGGTCGAACTCCCGGTTGAGGGGACAATTTGTATAATATGCTTTTATTATATAGGATGGTAGCCATTTTGGCAGGTGTGAGGTGTTATCTCATTGTGATTTTAATTTGCATCTCCCTGATGATTAGCAACCTTGAGCTGTTTTTCATATGTCTATTGGCCATCTCTGTGTCCTCCTTGCAGAACTATCTATTCAGGTCATTTTCCCATTTTTTAAAAAAATGGATTGTCATAGTTCTTTATGTATTTTGAAAATTAACCCCTAATCAGATGTATCATTGGCATATATCTCCCATATGGTGGGGTGAGCTCCCTTTCTATTTTGTTGATATTTTTCCCTATGCAGAAGCTTTTTAGTTTGATGTCCTATTTGTTTATGGTTTCCTATATTTCCCTTGCCCTAGGAGATATATCAGCAAAAATACTGCTATGAGAGATGTCTGAGATATTACTGCATATATTTACTTCTAGGACTTTATGGTTTCGAGACTTACATTTAAGTACTGTATCCATTTGAGTTTATTCATCTGTATGGTGTAAGTTAACGGTCTAGTTTCTTTTTCTTTCTTTCACTCTTTTTTTTTTTGCATTTTCCTGTCCAATTTTTCCCAACATCATTTATTGAAGAGATTATTTTACTCCATTATATGCTCTTGCCTTCTTTGTCAAATAGCAATTGGCCATAAAAGCATGGCCTGATTTCTTGGCTCTCTATTCTATTCCATTGATCTATTGCTTGTTGTTATGCCAGTATCAGGCTGTTTTCATTACAATGGCTTTGTAGCATAATTTGATATCAGGTATTGTGATCCCTTCAACTTTGCTCTTCTTTCTCAAGATTGCTGCAGCTATTTGGGGTCTTTTTGTTCCATGTAAATTTTTGGAGTATTTGTTCTAGATCTGTGAAATATGCCATTGGTATTTTAATAGGAATTGCACCGGTTCTATAAAATTGCTTTGGGTGATATGGACATTGTAATGATGTTAATTCTACCAATCCATGAACACAGTATATTCTTCCACTTGTTTGTATCTTTCTCTACCTCTTTTTTCAATGTCCTGTAGTTTGATAAGTACAGGTCTTTTACCTCCTCAGTTAAGTTTATTCCTAAGTATCTTAATTTTTTTGTTGCAATGGTAAATGGGATTTTTTTTTTTTTAAGTTCTCTCTGAGAGTTTATTATTGGTGTATAAAAATGCCATTAATTTCTGCATGTTGATTTTGTATCCTACTACATTGCTTAAGTCATTTATTAAATCTAGTAGTTTTCTGGGGGAGTCTTTAGGATTTTCTGTGTACAATATCATGACATCTGGGAATGAGTTTTACTTCCTCCTTTCCAATTTGGATGCTTTTTATTTTTTCTTCTTGTCTGGTCACTGTGGCTAGGACTTCCAGTACTATGTTGAATCAGAGTGGGTGAAAGTGGGCATCCCCGTCTTATTCCTGTTCTTACGGGAAATGGTTTTAGTTTTTGCCCATCAAGTATAAAATGTTGGCTGTAAGTTTGTCATATATGGCCTTTAATATGTTGAGGTATGATCCCTCTATTCTCACTTTGCTGAGAGTTTTTATAAACAATGGTTGTTGGATTTTGTCAAGTGCTTTTTCTGTGTCTATTGATATGATCATGTGATTTTTGTCTTTCAATTTATGTGATGTATCACATGTATTGATTTGAGAATATTGTAACAGACTCACATCCCTGGAATAAATCCCACTTATTCATGGTGTATGATCTTTTTAATATATTGTTAAACCCGATTTGCTAATATTTTGTTGAGGATTTTATCATCTATGTTCATTGGGAAATCTGGCTAATTCTTTTTCTTTGTAAAAGTGTCTTTATCTGGTTTTGGAATTAGGGTAATACTGGCCCAATAGAAAGAGCTTGGAAGTATTCCTTTCTCTTGCATTTCTTGGGAATAGTTTGAGGAGGATAGGTCCTAGTTCTTTGAATGTTTGGTAAAACTCCCCTGTGAATCCATCTGGACAAGGGCTTCTGTTTGCTGGGAGGTTTTTTTTTTTTTTATGACTGCTTCAATTTCATCAGTTGTTATCAGCCTATTCCAGTTTTCTGATTCTTCCTGATTCAGTTTTAGAAGACTGTATTTTTCTAGGAATTTGTCCATTTGGCCCACGTTGTCCAACTTGTTGGCATATGGTTGTTAATAGTATTTTCTTACATCCTTTGTATTTCTGTGGTTGTCAGTTGTTACTTCACCACTTTCATTTCTGATTTTATTTATTTGTTCCCCTCTCTTTGTTTCTTGGTGAGTCTGGCTAAAGGTTCATCAATTTTGTTTATCTTTTTGAAGAACCAACTCTTGGTTTCAATGATCTTTTGTATTGTGTTTTTGGTTTTTTTTTTTAGCCCCTGTGTCATTTATTTCCACTCTGATATTTATTATTTTCTTCCTTCTACTTACTCTGGCCTTTTCTTGTTCTCTAATTCTTTACATTGTAGGGTTAGTCTATTAGAAATTTTTGTTCTTTGAGGTAGGCCTATAGTGCTGAACTTCACTCTCAGGACTGCTTTTATTGTGTCCCACAGATTTTTGGGTTGTTGTGTGTTCGTTTTCATTTGTTTCCAGGTAATATGTGACTTCTTCCTTGATCTCATTGATAACCCATTCATTGTTTAATAATAGCTATTTAACCAACATGTGTTTGAATATTTTTCAGTGTTTTTAATGTAGTTGTTTTCTACTTTCATGCCAACATGATCTGAGAAGATGTTTGATATAACTTCAATCTTCTTAAATTTGTTAGGATTTATTATGTGTCCTAATACGTGGTTTATCTTTGAAAATGTTCCATGTGCACTTGAGAAGAATGTATATTCTGCTGCTTTAGGATGAAATGTTCTGTAAATATCAATTAAATCCATATGATCTAGTGTGTCATTGAAGTTCACTGTTACCTTGATTTTTTGCAAGACCTATCCATTGATGACAGTGGGTGTTAAAATCCTCTACTTTGACTGTAATGCTGTTGATCTCTCCCTCAAAGTCCAGCAATATTTTCTTTATATATTTAGGTGATCCTAGACTGCTGCATAAATGTTTACAAAGGTTATATCCTCTTGTATGATTGAGCCCTCTAGTATTATGTAGTGACCTTTTTAGACTCTTGCCTTTGTTTTTTTGTTTTTGTTTTTCTTAAATGTATAATTTTTTTATTTTTTTAATAAATCTTTATTGTTCAGATTATTACAGTTGTTCCTCTTTTTCCCCCCATAGCTCCCCTCTGCCGGGTTCCCACCCCATCCCCTTCCCTTACCCCGCCCCCCCCCCCACTGTCCTTGTCCATAGGTGTACGATTTTTGTCCAGTCTCTTCCCACACCCCCCCACCTCCTTTCCCCCCTAGAATTGTCAGTACATTCCCTTTCTATGTCCGATTCCATTCTATTCACCAGTTAGTCTGTTCGTCAGGTTTTTTATTCACTTGATTTTTAGATTCACTTGTTGATAGATATGTATTTGTTGTTCATAATTTTTATCTTTACCTTTTTATTCTTCTTCCTCTTCTTAAAGAATACCCTTCAGCATTTCATATAATACTGGTTTGGTGGTGATGAACTCCTTCAGCTTTTTCTTATCTGTGAAGCTCTTTATCTGACCTTCAATTCTAAATGATAGTTTTGCTGGGTAGAGTAATCTTGGTTGTAGGTTCTTGCTATTCATCACTTTGAATATTTCTTGCCACTCCCTTCTGGCCTGCATAGTTTCTGTTGAGAAATCAGCTGACAGTCGTATGGGTACTCCCTTGTAGGTAACTAACTTTTTCTCTTGCTGCTTTTAAGATTCTCTCTTTGTCTTTTGCTCTTGGCATTTTAATTATGATGTGTCTTGGTGTGGTCCTCTTTGGATTCCTTTTGTTTGGGGTTCTCTGCGCTTCCTGGACTTGTAGTCTATTTCTTTCACCAGGTAGGGGAAGTTTTCTGTCATTATTTCCTCAAATAGGTTTTCAATATCTTGCTCTCTCTCTTCTTCTGGCACCCCTATAATTCGGATGTTGGTATGCTTGAAGTTGTCCCAGAGGCTCCTTAAACTATCTTCATATTTTTGTATCCTTTTTTCCTTTTTCTTTTCTGGTTGGGTGTCTTTTACCTCTTCGTATTTCACATCTTTGACTTGATTCTTGGGATCCTCTAGTCTGCTGTTGGATCTCTGTATATTATTCTTTATTTCAGTCAGTGTATGCTTAATTTCTAATTCGTCCTTTTTCATATCCTTGAGGGTCTCACTAAATTTAGTGAGGGTCTCACTAAATTTCTGAGGTTTCTAGAAGATTTTTGAGTAACCATATAACTGTGGTTTTTAACTCTATATCCAGTAGTTTGCTTTCCTCCATTTCTGTCATTTGTGACCTGTTTGTCACTGCATTTTGGCTGCTTCCCTGTGTTGATAGAGTGGCTTTGTGTGGTAGGTGTCCTATAGGGCCCAGTGGCTCAGCCTCCCTAATTACCTGAAGTGGACACTCTTGGTGCACCCCTTTGTGGGCCTTGTGCACAGTCTTGTTGTAGTTAAGCCTTGATTGCTTTGGTATCACTGGGAGGAATTGACCTCCAGGTCAGTTGGCTGTGAGGACCAGTTGTGTCTACAATGGGAGAACTTCTGTGCTGGAGACATCTTTATGGGGTAGGACTTGCTTCAGTGGGGCTTTGGCGCTCACTGAGTCTGCCCTGAGTGTGTCTCTTATGGATGTGAAGAGTTGTAATCTGGATGGTCTCACTCTGACCACTGGGTAGACTGGCTCTTGGATCTCCAAGGAGGTGCAAAGTCAGCCACTGCCTGAGGCCACCCAGCAGGACCTACAAAGAGATCTGCAGATTCCTACTATTTATTTCGGGTTTGGAGGTGCCCAGATGAGGCACAGCTGTGAAGTAATGCAGGCTGCTGACGAGCCTTAGGCCTTCTTTTGGAAGCTCTGGGGTTCTCTGACCCAGCTACAGTTTGACAGGTTTTTAGGTAGAGAAAGGCCAGGCCATTCGTATGCAAAAGCCTCTACGCACAGCTTGGGTGGGGTTGTAAACTGGGTGGGGCAGGGTCTCAAGGAATCACCAGGGTGGAGCAAACCACAATGGGTGCCAGTCTGCTTTGCCTTGGAGAGGTCCCAGGATCTGTGTCCGCGGCCCTGTACAGGAACAATGAATGCTGCAAGCACCTCTGTGAAAAAGCCACCCTCACGTTCCGGTCCAATGCCAGACAGTACAGTTTCTCTCCATATGAGTCTGGGCCCCCAAATTCTCTCCCGGAACTGGAGTTCAGAGCAGTCGGGAGTTTGTATCTCCGTCCCGATTGAAAAAGACAACAGCATACCCAGCTGCCAGCCCCTTTCGCGTGCGCCTCCATATCTCTACACTTCCACACCTCTGCACCTCCTACCAGACTCAATGTGCTTTTCTCTTTCCTTCTATTTGTAGAATTTCCACTCAGCCAGCCTTCCCATGGTTCTGGATGATACTCGTTTTGTCTTTTAGTTGTAGTTTTAATGTGGTTTTGCGCAGCAGCAAGTCCAGGTGTTTACCTATGCCGCCATCTTGGTTGTCCTGGCCTTTGTTTTAAAGTCCATTTTGGGCAGATATTTATAGGTATTGCTACCCCCACTTCTTTTGTTTCCATTTGCATGGAATATTTTTTTCCATCCCTTCACTTTTAGCTTGTGTATATTTTTTGTTCTGAGGTGGGTCTCTTACAGACAGCAAATATATGGGTCATGTTTTCTTACCTACTCAGCTACCCTATTGATTGGAGCATTTCATCCATTTACATTTAAGGTTGTTATTGATAGGTACTTATTGACTGCCATTTTTTCTTTATACCTACATTTCTCTATTTCATATTCTTCTTCTAGCAGTTACTTTAACATTTCTTACAGTATTGGTTTAGTGGCTCTGGCCTGTGTGGCTAAGTGGTTAGAGTGCCGGCCCGTGTACTGAAGTGTTATGGGTTCGATTCCTGGTCAATGGCACATACCCCAAACATCTCACATCGATGTTTCTCTCTCTCCCCCACCTCCTCTTCTACTCTCTCTAGAAATCAATGGAAAAAAATATCCTTGGGCAAGGATGTAGAGGATATATATATTGCTTGGTGGTAATGAACTCCTTCAGCCTTTTTTCTTCTTTTCTTTTGGTCTGGGAAGCTTTTTATTTTCCCTTCAACTTTAAATGATAGTCTAACCTAGTTGGAGAGAGTAGTGTTGGTTGTAGTTACTTGCTTTTCATTACTTGAAATATTTCTTGCCAATCCCTTCTGACCTGAAGTGTTTCTGTTGAAAAATTAGTTGACAGTCATATAGGAGTTCTCTCACAGGTACTACATCTCTCTTGCTGCCTTTAAAAGTCTCTCTTTGTTTTTCAGCTTTGCCATTTTAATTATTATGTGTCTTGGTGTGAGTCTCTTTGAGTTCATCTTGATTGGAGCTCACTGTGCTTCCTGAACTTGTGTGAAGTTTTCCTTCACCATGTGGAGAAGTTCTCTGCCATTGTTTCTTCAAACAGATTCTCTACCCCTTGCTCACTCTCTTCTCCTTCTGGTGTATAATGCGTATGTTATCACACTTGATGTTGTCCCAGAGGTTTCTTATACTTTCCTCATTTCTTTTAATTCTCTTTTCTTTTTGATGCTCTGCTTTGGTGCTTACTGTTATCTTGCCCTCTAATTTGCTGAATTGATCCTCAGCTTCATCTAACCTGCTGTTGATTCCTTCTCATGCATTCTTCATTTCAGATATTGTATTCTTCATTTCTGACTGGTTCTTTTTTATGGTTTCTAGGTTCTTTTGGGTTCTTAATACCTCTTTAAGTTCTCACAAGACCATCCATTCTTCCATTAAGGTCCTTGAGCATCGTTTCATCCACTGTTTTAAACTCTGCATTTAGTATTTGGGTTGCTTTCATTTAGGACATTTTTCTTTGTCTCTCCATTTTGTCTGTGTATTAGGTAGATCTGCTATGACTCCAAAACTTGTTATGATGGCTTTATGATGAAGATGTCTTTTGAGCTCAGTGGCACAATCTTCCAATCACCTGAGCTCAGTGCTCCAGGAATGTTTCTTGGGGATTATGTGCACCCTCTGTTGTTATAGGTAAGTCTTAAATGCTGTCGGCCCTTCATGAGTGGAGTTAGCCCTTCAGGCTGGTTGACTATAAGGGTAAATCTCCATCATTGTACATGAGATGCTGTGCAAGGGTTGTGCCCCAAGGTGGAGTTGTTCCCAGTAGGATTTGGTACCTGCCGGAATCTCCCACTGGGTATGCTGCTTGTGTGCCTCATTGGGTCAAGTTCTCGTGTGGTCTGAAGCCCACCACTGGTTGTGTTGGTTCTGAGTTACTTGCGTTGGGTTCAGGTATAGGTCGCTGTCAGACATTGTGTGTTACTGGCTTTGGGCTACCTGTCTGGAGTTGCCATGTTGTTCAATGTTTGTGTCTGCATCTGCTGGACCTGGGTGTGTGTGGGAGGGGCTAATCTCTGTACAAAGGTCATCTTCCTCCAGCTGAGAGCTGGGGGCTGACCTGTAAAATGACAGGCTCCCTGAGGTCTGCCTCTACCTATCAGCTATTCTGCTTACCGCTGAGATTTGTTGGTCTTCCTCCAGAGCCTTCTGAAGGAAGACTGCAGGATCAGGTTGGATGCAGCCAGCAGTCCTCTCTGCAGGAGCAAGCTCAGCCACCCTGGGCTCAGGGCGATAGGTCAAGAGTCTTCCATTGGGAATGATACTGGCCCTATCCACATGAGGACCCTAAGCACTTCACCCCTGTCCCAGATAATAGCCTCCAAAGGTCTCTCATTTTTAATATCCCAGCTCTAAGCTACTGTCCCTGTTCCCCATGGAACTGTGCCCAGCAGGCAGGTATCTGGGACTTGGCAGGGTTCATCCAGTCTCCCATGGGGGGTGGGGGGGATGCCCACAATCTATAAGAGGGGGCAGGTACTTTTCCCCCTTCCTGGGGTAGCAAAACCTGAACTCACAGGGGAGATTGGATTTGCCTCCCCACAATGTAGCCACACAGTCCAGCACTCACCCATCTGGTTCCTGGACAAAAGCTTCCTCAGGAGACACAGTCTGAAAATCTCAGCTCTACAGGGCTTTCTGGTTCCCCTGTGCCACTGAACTTGGCAGGAAGGGGCCGAAAGTCTCAGCTCTGTGCAGCACTCTGATCTCTGCATGGCTAAACTCAGCAAGATGGGGTCAGCAAAATGATTCAACAGGTTGGGGGAGGGGCACTGGCTGTACCCTTGAGGTTGGGGAGACTGGCCTTCTTTCCCAAGACATACAGTTCAGTAACGGGGTCTCTGCCAACAGTCTCCCTAGAAATAAAAAAGAGGGCCCCTTAAAGTCACTGTTGGGTGTAGTCAGCAGAGCCCTTTGGGAGACTTGAGTTGAGCAGCATGGCCTCCCCAGCAGCTAGAGTCTGGACCATTCACTCCCAGCTGGTGCTGTAACACAATGAGTGCTCTCAATGAGATTCTGGCAAAGAACCAGGTGGTCTGGTTCTCCCAGGCAGACTGAATCCCCACTGATTTTCCACCACCTGATGCTGTGAAGCTCCTCTTACCACCTCTGTTGCTCTGAGTTGGGGATCCCAGTGCGGGGGTAAGGACACATGCTCCTAGGGGAAGGAGAGTTTGGCAGCCACCATAACTCTCCGGCTGCTCAGCTACCGCTGCACCTGAGCATGGAGTGGGGTGGGGGTGGGGGGTATGCGGGGGTAGAGGGGATATAGGGGTTGAGGGGGGGGCTATGTCTTTCCATGTCTGCACCCTTCTTACCTGTCTTGATGTGGCTTCTTCTGTTAAGTCTTGGTTATTACATTTCAGTTCAGCTAGCCTTCAATGGGTTATTCAGGTTGATTCTGTAATTTAGCTGTAAATCTAGTTTGGTGCCAGGAACAAGTGGATGTAGCTTCTACCTACTCTGAAGTCATCTTGGAATCCACTATCTTATTTATATGTATATAATCCAAGTGTCTCCCCCTCAAACCCTGCAACTACCATTTAAACTCTACTAATTAAAATCCTTGCCTTCCAGGTTAAGAAAATATTTTTTAGTATGAGCCATTTTGCCTATATCAGAATCTACCTCTTTGTAACTCTCATGTACCACTAGTATGTGATAAATGGGACAGCCCATTCTTATTATCATTAACAAAAAGACCTTTTATAGCTTTTCCTCTGTCTACTTTCCTACATGCTCCTCAAATTACCTTCGGTTCTCCAAGTTCCAGGCATGCCCTGGGCTTCTGCTTACCTGGAAACTCATGCTTCACGATACAGTATCGTGAGGCCACTTTCCCCTCATCTTCTGAAAGCATTTCTGACCACCCCTGCATATTTCCTAATCTCCTCTCAACAAAGCTTTTCCTTCTTTCTGTGGGCTCCCACAGTACCTTCGATATGCTGTCCTCCTTTTCTTGTTAAACTGTAATAAAACAACTTGATCCTTGAAGGCAAGATCTTCACATTCCCCCAAATCTGCTTGTAAAGAGTTGGTATTCAGGATATATTTAAGGAATATATGAATAAAGGAAAGATTAGGAAAAACTAGAGAGCAAGGGAGAAAGTGGGAAGGCATGCTAATCATGACAAATACACCTCTCTCAATGCCAATACTTGCAGTAGCTCCTTCAATTGCCCTATACCACTAATTTACGAACAAACTCACAAGTTGGCACTCATGGCCCTCCAAAATATCTGCCAAACCATTTTTCTAATCTTAATTTCTAATTCCCTCCACAAATAACTTAGTTTTAGGCCTAACTAGAATAATAATTTTTCCTTCTGTCTGTTCATTCACTTCTTTCCAAGTGGAAACCCCACTATTTTTTACTCCCTTATTTACTCATTTAGCAAATAATCACTGAATGTTTACTATGTGCCAGGCACTTTTTCTAGGCTTTAAAAAAGTCTCTGTTCTCATGGAACTTGTAACCTATTTGGGAGGTAATGAAAAGTTAGAAAAAAATCGTTATGTCAGGGGTGGTCAGCATTAAGAAGAAAAATAAGCCAAAATAAAGACAGTGCATTCCTGAGACTGGGTAATGAGGAAGGCCTCTCAGAGAAGGTGATATTTGAGCAGTGCCCTGAAAGAGGTACAAGAAGGGGTCATGTGGCTCTCTGGGGAAGAGCTGTGAGAACAGGTGAACAAAGGTGAATGCATAAGCCCTAGGCAAGGTTTCTGGGTACCAGAGGAGCAGCAAGGAGGCCAGTGTGTGCTGGAGTGAAGTGAGAAAATGGGGGGAAGATTACCCAGGTCACATGGGGTGAGGTTGTGGAGGTCCTCATAAGTCAAGTACAGACTTGTCACTGGAAGGTTCTGAGCAGAGGCACCTTCTACAAGATCTTTCGGATGAAGAACATAGGAGAGCGAAGGTGAAAGCAGGGGGCAGATGAGGAAAACTGCAATGGCCCTCATGAGGGGTGATAGTGGCTTGAATGGAGGTAGAAGCAGTGAAATTGGTGAGCAGTATTCAGATCCTGGCTATATTTCAAAGACTGAACTGACAGACTTGTTGATAAACTAGATGTGAGATATAAGAGGACAAGGATCACCACAGATGATTCCAGAATTTCTGACCTGAGAAACAGGAAAAATGAAGGTTGCTTTTAATGAAAAAACTCTCAACGAAGCAGGTACAGGAGGAACATATCTCAACATAATAAAACCAATATCACAAACCCACAGCTACTATCATACTCAGTGATGAAAACCTAAAAGCTTTTCCTCAAGATCAGGAACAAGAAAAGGATGACCACTAACACCACTAATCAACATAGTACTGGAAATCCTAGACACAGCAGTCAAATGAGAAAAAGAAATAAAAGGCATCCAAATAAAAAAGGAAGAAGTAAAACTCTCATTATTTCAGACTACATAATACTTTATACAGAAAACCCTACAGACTCTACCAAAAGCTACAGAATACAGAATCAAATGCAGAAACTAGCTGTGTTTCTAAGGCAAAATTAATACTGGAATTTACAATTGCACCAAAAAACAAAGTACATAGGAATAAACTTAACTAATGAAAGAGGCGAAGTACTATGAGACACTGAAGAAAGAAACTGAAGAAGGAATGGAAGGATACACCTTCCTCATGAATTGGAAGGATTAATATTGTTAAAATGTATTTACTACCTAAAGCAATACAGATTCAATGAAACCCCTATAAAAATACCGATGGCATTCTTCTCAACATTAAAATAACTAATGCTAAAATTTATAGGAACCACAAAAGACCTGGACTAGCCAAAGAACTTCTGAAAAAGAACAAAGTGGGAGGTTATCATGCTACCTGACATCAAACTATACTACAAAGCTACAATAAACAAAATGGAACAGTGGTGGCATTAAAACATATATGTAGAACAATGGAATAGAATAGAGAGCCCGGAAATAAAACCTCACTTATACAGTCAATTAATCTATGACAAAGGAGATGAGGATATACAATGTGTTAAAGACAGTCTCTTCAATAAGTGGTACTGGGAAAACTGACAGATACACGCAAAAAATTAAAACCAGACCACTTTCTTACAACATATGCAAAAATAAACTCAAAAGGGATTAAAGTTTTAAATGTTAAGACCTGAAACCATAAAACTCCTAGAATAAAACATAGGCAACCTCACTCTTAGCAATACCTTATTGGGTGTGTCTCCTTAGGCAAAGGCAACAAAAGAAAAAATAAACAAATGGGACTACGTCAAACTAAAATTACTGAATAGCAAAGGAAACCATCAACAAAAAAAAAGACCATTTACTAAATAAGAGAAGATATTTTAAAATGATACATCCAATAAGGAATTAATATCCAAAATATATAATGAAATGATACAACTTAACAAAAACAAACAAACGATCTGATTTAAAAATGGGCAGAGGACCTGAATAGACAGTTCCAAAGGGGACATACATATTAGCCAACAGGCCTATGAAAAGATGCTTAACATCACTAATCATCAGGGAAATGCAAAATACATATCAATTACTTATTACCTCACACCCTCAGGCTGGCTATCAACAAGAAATCAATAAGTAAATGTTGGCTAGGATGAGGAGAAAAAGGAACCTTGGTACACTGCTAATGGGACTGTAAATTAGTGAAGTCACAATAAAAAACAGTATGGAGATTCCTCAAAAAATTAAAAATAAGGCTGTCATGTAATCCAGCAATTCTATGTCTGTGTATTTATACAAAACAAAACCAAAAACACTAATTCAAAAAAAAAATAGATGCTGCCCTGTGTTCATTGCAGCATTACTAGCAATAGCTAAGATATGGAAGCAACCTAGATGTCCATCAATAGATGCGTGGATAAAAAAGATGTGAGCCGAAACTGGTTTGGCTCAGTGGATAGAGCGTCGGCCTGCGGACTGAAGGGTCCTGGGTTCGATTCCGGTCAAGGGCATGTACCTGGGTTGCGGGCACATCCCCAGTGGGAGATGTGCAGGAGGCAGCTGATCGATGTTTCTGACTCTCTATCTCTCTCCCTTCCTCTCTGTAAAAAATCAATAAAATATATTTAAAAAAAAAAAAAAAGAAGATGTGAAATACACACACACACACACACACACACACACACACGGATGGGAAATAAGTAAATAAACAGTCACATAAAAATAGTAAAAAGAAAGAAAGAAAAAGTAAAACAAAAGAGAGAGCATTCGTTCACAACTGGCAGTGTTTTACAAGAGTGGAGCTTTGGAAGAGGAATCTTCAGCTCCCTGAAGGAGTACCTGCCTTGTCCCTGAATGTCACCTTGCCTCTGCTGCCTTTCACTAACTGGCCAGGAATGATGCTCTTTTACCTTTTAAATGATCATTCTATGTGCTGTAATAATAGTTATGTGAATCTCTCAAAATCTCTTACTGTACTGTAGTCGCCATTCTTCTTGTGATGATGTGAGACGACACAATGCCCGGGTGGTGAGAAAAAGTGAGGTGAATCCACTGGACAAAGGGACGATTCACATCGTAGGTGGAGTGAAGTAAAATGGCACAAAATTTCAACACACTACTGAGTACAGCATGCAATTTAAAACTTATGTCTTGCTTATTTCTGGAATGTTTCATTTAATATGTTTGGATGGCCACAGTTAATTGAATCTGCAGAAAGTAAAACCGCCAATAAGGGGGACTACTATAACAACAGAAATTAGCAACAGCCGTAGACATAATCATGTTTCCAAAATATCTGTGTCTGCCCCTTGGCTGACCAATCCCTAGTGCCATTTTGCCAGCATCAAACCTACTGTCTACTTCTGAGTCCACTGCCTGTCTTGAATCTCAATGTGCAAACACCATCATCTCTGAGACAACTGGTTTTGTAAAAATGCAGGGCACTCTCTGTAGAATGCTCTGGCAATGATGTGTTACACTAAAAATAAAAGCAAACATACAATTTGGAGTTCACTCAAGGACCAATGTTTATTAGAGTCCAGTATAGAGAAAACCCTTATTGTTCTATTCAGGCCATCAACTAATTGGGTGAAATCCACACACATTAGGGAGGATGATCTGCTTTACTCAGCCTATCAGTTTAAATCAGGGGTCCTCAAAGTTTTTAAACAGGGGGCCAGTTCACTGTCCCTCAGACCGTTGGAGGGCCGGACTATAGTTTAAAAAAAAACTATGAACAAATTCCTATGCACACAGCGGCGGCAAAAACACCTGGCGGGCCGGATAAATGTTTCGGCGGGCAGCATGTGGCCCGCGGGCCATAGTTTGAGGATCCCTGGTTTAAATGTTAATCACATCCCAGAATAATGTTTGACTAAACAGCTGGCACACCATGGACTAGTCAAGCTGACACATAAAATTAACCATCATATACAATGAGACTAATCAAGAGATTTAGGTTCATACTTGCACCTAAATACAAATACACCCTATTTTTTATGAAGGTAGCAAAATAGGGCTTATTCCCTCAGTGAGGAAAGGATTTTGAAATAATGGTGCTGGGGCATGGGGTATCCATATGGAAGCAAAATAAATATAGACACCCACCTTAGACCATTCAGTAAAACTGTTACAGGTAGATCACAGACCAAATGGCAAAGGCAAACCAATATACTTTTAGAAGATGGAAGATCTTCATGACCCTGGAGTAGGGAAAACTTTCTTAAATAAGATAGGAAGTTATTAACCACAAAGGAAAAGATTGATAAATCTGACTATAATAAAATTTAAAATATCTTCCTTGAGCCCTGACCGGGTGGTTCTGTTGGTTGGAGTGTCATACCGTGTACCAAAAAGGTTGCACATTTGATTTCTGATCAGGGATCATACCTAAGTTGTGGGTTCAATCCTAGTCGGGATGCATAAGAGAGACAATTGATCAATGTTTCTCTCTCATGTCGCTGTTTCTCTCCCTCTTTCTTTCTCTCCCCCCCCTCTCTCTCTCTCTCTCTCTCTCTCTCTCTCTCTCTCTGTCTGACTCTCTCCCCACTTTCCTCTCTCTCTAAAATCAATTTTTTAAAAATCTTCCTTAAAAGAAAATGAGAAAATGTAAACACAAAAACATAAACCATAGTGTGGAAAAAAATAGCTGCAATACATGCAATACAAATGGTACCTATATTCAACACATATAAAGAATTAATACAGCCCTAACTTGTTTGGCTCAGTGGATAGAGCGTCAGCCTACAGACTGAAGGGTCCCGGGTTAGATTCCGGTCAAGGGCATGTACCTTGGTTGCGGGCACATCCCCAGTAGGAGATGTGCAGGAGGCAGCTAAGCGATGTTTCTAACTCTCTATCCCTCTCCCTTCCTCTCTGTAAAATATCAATAAAATATATATTTTTAAAAACAGAATTTCTACAAATCAATAAGAAAAAGAAAGATAACCAAGTAGAATTAAAAAAAAAAAAATTAGGGCTGAATATCCCACAGGTAGTAGGAGAACCTCCATGAGCAAGGAGACAGGCTTTTGGATGCAGGATGGAGTGGCAGAAGTCAGAGTTCTCCCCCCAAAAGAGAGAGAAAGAGAGAGAGGTTGAGAGAGAGAGAGAGAGAGAGAGAGAGAGAGAGAGAGAGAGAGAGAGTCATAGATGCTGGAGAGAGGCACTGATAGGCTGCAAAAAAAAAAAAAATAGGGCTTATTCATTCAGCTAATTTAAATCTCTCCTAAAAAGTCACCTCCTTGGAGAGCATTTCTAATCATGAAACGTCATCATCTCTTTCCCTTCCTCGCCTTTATTTTGGCATATGTGACTTTTTTATTATTATTGAGATATAACAGTTGACATATAACAGTTTCAAGTGCACATTATTTGATATTTGTATGTACTGCAAGTTGATTACCAAAATAAGTCCAATTAACATCCATCACCACAACTGCAAAACAGTTCTTTTTTCTTATGATGAAAACTTTAAGACTTACTCTCTTAGCAACTTTGAAATATACAATACAGTATTATTAACTATAGTCACCATGCTGTACATTACATCCCCAGTTATTTCTCTTATAACTGGAAATGTTTACTCTTTAACCCATTTTCCCCACCCAACCCTCCACAACCACCAGTCTATTCTCTGTATCTATGAGCTTGTTTGTTGTTTTTTATATTCCATGTACTAGGTGTACCGGTTAATAAGGCAGATTTTTTTCACTAGATGGAGTTACACATATGTTGATATATATGAGATTTGAGATGTATGCTATTTTGTTGTATTGACAACAAGCTTCAAAACTTCTTATGTTAAATTTGCTGAAGGGGTTAACATCATAGATATTTTTATGCTTAAAAATGTCAAATTTTGTGCCAAAAAAAGAGCATTTGCAGGAAGTTTTAATTCATTATTTTGAAGAAAAAGTTATCATATACTTCGGGAAGCTTATGATGAACATGCTCCATCTCAAGATACTTGTGAATGCTGGTTTAAATGCTTTAAAAGTGATTTCAATGTGAAAGACAAAGAACATCCAGGTCAACAGAAAAAGTTTTAAGACCAACAATTACAAGCATTATTGGATGAAGATGGGTGTCAAACCAAAAACAACTTGCAGAAAGATTAAACACTGCTCAGCAAATAATTCCCGATCATTTACAAGCAATGGGAAAGATTTTAAAGGAAGTAAAATGGGTGCCACATCAACTGAACGAAAGACAAATGGAAAACCAAAAAGTCATCAGTAAAATGTTGCTTCAACTGCACGAAAGAAAGTCTTTTTTGCATCGAATTGTTACTGGCGATGAAAAGTGGATTTATTTTGAGACTCCCAAATGCACAAAACCAAGGGTTGATCCAAGTCAACCATCAACATCGACTGTAAGGCCAAATGGCTTCAGAAAGAAGATAATGCTCTGTGTTTAGTGGGATCAGGAAGGTATGGTGTATTATGAGTTTCTAAAACCAGGTGAAATCATTAATACTGATAGCTACTGACAACAAATAATCAATTTGAACCACGCTTTAATCATAAAACGACCAGAATGGGCCAGAAGACACGGCAAAGTAATTTTGCTTCATGATAACGCACCATCACACACTTCAAAACCAGTTAAAGACATGTTAAAAGATCTTGCCTGGGAAGTATTAACCCACCCACCGTATTCTCCAGACCTTGCTCCTTCAGATGACCACTTGTTCTGATCGATGGCACATGCACTTTCTGAGCAGCACTTCAAAACGTATGAAGTGGAAAATTGGGTCTCTGAATGGTCTGCCTCAAAATAAGAAAAGTTCTATTGGGATGGTATCCACAAATTACCTGAAAGATGGGGGAAATGTGTAGCTAGCAATAAACATTACTTTGAATAAAGCATTTTTTGATGTTTCTCTTGAAATTATCATGTTTTCTTTGATTACAAAATCTGCCATTATTAACGGGTATACCTAGTAAGTACCTGAGTTCCCCAAATGCAACATTTGCTTTCTCACCACCATGCTTTCTTTTGCACATACGCTATCTGCTGACAGCAATATCACTCCTAAAACTCTATCCCTGCTCTCTAGTCATCTTTCAAAATTCAGCTAATACATCATCTCCCCCAGGAAATGTCTCCAAACCCTGAAATCTGAGCAAGTGTTCCTCCTCTGTGTTGCCATCACACCTATTTACAGCTCTACTAATACCCAACACACTGCCCTTGGATGACCTGGCCAGTCTGAGAGTTCTCTGAAGATAGGAATGAAGTGCTTTTACTTTATCTCCCTGAGTTATACTTAATAATTCCTAAGGATAAACACACTACATTACATAAGGGAAACCCACAGAATAAAATGCAAGGCTAGAACATTTTTAATGGGCTAATAGCGTCAGTAAAATAAAAAAAGTTAACCCAATCATCCAAAAAATTTAATTAGATGGTCTATGTCAGAACGTATTGAGCTAGGCAATAAAAAAATATCCTAAATAATCATTAAAATATCACATACTCAACAGAAGCAACAATTTAAAACCTTAAAGAATAAATATGTTATCCTATAACCTTATTTTTCATATTATTTCAACTCTAATTCCACTTATCCATTCCTTTCTTCAGTTCTTTGCATTAATTTTCCTTCTAATTAAATTTTGCATTCTTTCCTTCCCTCACCCAGTCCTTTCCACTTCTCCTTTCCCTTTCCCTTCTACTCTTTGAATATAACAGGAAATTGCAAATAGTGTCTTTGCCATCTCTGTCTGCAATATTGTATTAAACAAAGGAATGGTCAAAAAACAGTAAATGATAGTATATCACCAGTCAGATTGATAGACAAAACCACATGCATTAATCTAGGTGGGTGATTTCATAATACTAAACAGCAACCTGAGCCATGTGCATTCTAAGTAGTCTGACAGGCCTCAGCGAGTCCTTGGGGTTCTGGCAGCAAGACAGTGGGGAGTAAGAGAAAAGAATAGCCAACTTGCTGGCGTGGAGGGCAGTCATAGCCCAGCCTCACAACAGTCTGCAACTTGTGTCTACCCTTCAAGAGGAAGCAGAAACAGCCATGGTGAATGCCGGGAGCTGTCCGCTATCTGGACTAGCACAGCTGAGTAACCAACTGGCTGTGAGCAACAGCAGCCAACTAGCACCAGGTGCCAGTCTGAGCATACTGGCCTGGGTACCAACTTGGGGGCACAAAATAAAGACTACTATTCCCAGGGAACCTCTGAATTTTAGTTTTACTACAGAATAGATTCTGAAAGAGGCAGAGAAGCACCTGGAGAGGAATTACATAATTACAGTATTTAAACTAGGTTGGTAGGGAGGAACAATTTTTGGAAGGATAGCAATTGCTGGAGGGAAACAGGGTGCATTCTTCTACAGTACCTGAAAGTAACTTTCCAAAACCACTCAACACGAGGTCTTGGAGGCATAGGAAAGTTCACCCTAAAGACCAATGTTTTACAGAATTCACAAACAAAAATAAAATCTCTTTAACCTTACACTCAGCAAGACAATGTAACAGCAAAGGGTATGTTTGAAATGTTTCTAAAACATCCTGGAAGTGGACAGTCAGCCGCACCTTTAAACAATTTAATTCAAAGCAGCGCAGGGCAAGTTTACGCTCTTACCCGTGTCCAGGAGTTCAGTTTCGATTCTCCAGATTTCTGTGGTTCTTTGTTAATCAGACAACCTAAGCACCATGTTAGAATTTTTTGGCTTTCATCTGCAAAGAGAAAAGCTAAAATGAGTAGGTTTAATCAACTAAAAGGGAAAGATAAACAGTATTAAAAAATGTAAAACATTATATTTACAGAAAATGTTTATTATATTTTAGGTAAATCTCAAACTACTAAGTTCACAGAATAAGCATTCAGGACCACGTGTGAAACAACTTGTGGGGTTTTTTCTTCTTGTGGGTTTGGGATCATGTATGCTCAGCACTTGTGTGGTCAATTCCCTTTCTGTTACAGCAGCAACTTTTAAAGCCAAAAGAGAAGGATGGAAAGGACTAAAAGAACTGGGCTTTTCTCAAGATCAGTTCTTTATTTCTCATTTCAAACCATTAGTAGTTTCAACCTCTTTAAGGCAACATAATTACTACAGGCAGCACTCAATCTTTCATATTTAATCTTTTAACTTTCTAATTTGCCAAAACACCCTCCCTTTTTAAAAACAAACTCAACAAAAAGACTGCTTAATACCAAACGGTTTGCACAAAATAGAAGCCTCTTAACATGCTCTTAATTTTTTACTCTGAAATTTAAAACTTTAGTAAATATGTGATGAAAATGCTGAATTTTGAAATCTTGTATTCGATGGGAATAACTGTTTAGTGAGCCTTTTTTTTCTCTTGGAAACTGAATCCATTCCAGCTGGAAATTTTGTAACAGGTTTGAAAAGCAGAAGGAGGGCTAAAGATTGAAGATATCAGTTACCTGAGCTAGAGCCAAGCAGCTATGGACTTTATCACAAGGCCATGGCGGTGAGACTGAGGAAACCCAGCACCTGGAATCAAGCTCTGCAGAACCACCTGATGCCCTGGTGGGGGCAGAAAAATAAATTTCCCTTCTAGCCTTCTAAAGTCTTCTGTCTGGACTAATAATCAAATTAACATGAGACAGATTACCAGGAAAAAATGACCAAACTTATTATGCATGCGCATGTGGGGGTTCCATAAGAATAAGGGACCCTTGCTCTCCCGGAGTTGGCTTAGTGGTTGACAGTCGACCTATGAACCAGGAGGTCACAGTTCAATTCCCAGTCAGGGCACGTGCCCGATTGCAGGCTCGATCCCAAGTAGTGGACGTGCAAGAGGCAGCCCGTCGATGATTCTTTCATCATTGATGTTTCTCTCTCTCCTCCTCCTCCTCCTTTCCTCTCTGAAATCACTACAAAATATGTTTTCAAAAAATAAAAAAAATACGGGACCCAAGGAGAAGTAGGGCAGTTAAGGCTTCTATGCCACCTTGAGCTAAGGAGAGAGGATGATGATGATGGTCTTGGACTTTAAAGGGCAGCAAGACAATTCACATGGAGATGGAAAGTAAATGTTTGGTAAGTAACTGTCTTTAACAAGGGTCACAGAGAGGACTTTGATCAAGGGGCCTTCCTGGGTTCCTCCCTAGCACACTTAGCTCATGGTAAACTATAGCTATCTATAATAGCTTCCTTCCTGGAGCAGGTCCTCTCTAAATCCTTTTAGTAGTTGGGGGAAGGGAGGAGAGGTCAAATTTTTTATCTACGTCTTTTGTTAATTAAAAATAACCAGCTTAAAATAATCAATATTCCAAAAGCATATTTTGGGGTGAAAAACTCAACTTCTCACCCTTTACCTTCTTACCTTTTGTTATCTGATAAACAAAGCATCTCTAAGGGATTCATTAGTAAGAAATAAAGAACCCCTAGCCAGTTTGGCTCAGTGGATAGAGTGTCAGCCTGTAGACCGTAAGGTCCCGGGTTCAATTCCGGTCAAGGGCATGTACCTTGGTTGCAGGCTCCTCCCTGGCCCAGGCCCTGGTCAGGGCGCATACAGAAGGCAACCAATCATTGTATTTCTCTCACATCGATATTTCTCTCTGTCTTTCCCTCTCTCTTCCACTCTCTCTAAAAATCAAATAATCCCCGGGTGAGGATTAATTTTTTTTTAAAAAAAGGAAAATACAAACTACAGAAAACTACCTCTTTATTTTCAACCACACATCACAAGACACTAACAGTATTTTTTAAACCCATAAATATCTATAGGCTTATGATCTAATAACATCTTTAAACAAACTTCATCAGGATTTATTCAGAGGGATTCACTTTTTCCCCTGGTTTTTATGAGCTTGCCTGAGATCAATTTATTTCAATTATCATATAATTTAACCTCTAATGATCCTAGAGTTCTTCAGGTTGAACCAATCCCATTGATTAAAAATGTGACTATTATATGGCCTATGTTTTAAATATTAGAAGAAATTCCATCTTCATATCACAAGTGTGACAGACACATCCAATGATAAGCTTCAGACAGGACAGAAAGAAGTTAGGAAAAACTCCCAACCAGGGGAATGAGGAAGTAGAGGCAACATCACAGGCTGCTAGCTGCTAGCTAGGTCCTCTCATCAAAGCCCCCACCTCCACACATGGTCAAAGGGAAACAGTTAAGGCAGGGAACTCCTGTGGTGTTCACAGGAGTCATCAATAAGTACTGGCTAAAATCAGATCAATCCACGATGGAGGAAAAGATGACCAAAGACCAACCCCATAGTCCATTATACCATCACTAGAGGACTGGTGCACAAATTCGTGCATAGGGCGGGGGTGTCCCTCAGCCCAGCCTGCACCCTCTCCAATCTGGGACCTCTTGGGGGATGTCTGACTGCCGGTTGGACATCCCTCTCACAATCCGGGACGGTTGGCTCCTAACTACTCGCCTGCCTGCCAGCCTGATGCCCCTAACCATTCTACCTGCCAGCCTGATAGCCCCCTAACCACTCCCCTGCCAGCATGATTGACAAGTGCTCTCCTGCAGGCATGACAGTCCCCAACTGCCATCCCCTGCAGGCCAATCGCCCCAACTGCCTTCCCCTGCAGGGCTGTGGGGACTGAGGGACTGAGGCTGGATGAGGTGGGGCTGAGGAGACTGGGGGACTCCGACTGGATGAGGTGTGGGTGCTGCTATCTTGTGAGGATGTGGCAGTAAACTAGCATATTCCCTCTTTATTGGGTGTGAGCGCTGCCATCTTTCTGAGGGTGTGATGGTTAATTAGCATATTCCCTCTTTATTAGATAGGATTACAATGAAACTGACATTACAAGTACGGGGGGGGGGGGGTGTACAGGGGGACAAACACCATGACACTTGCAGAAGGGACCATGTTGGGGACAAGACCCGCTCTCAACCCAAAGGCAAAGACAGAATTTGGTGCCGCAAAGTTCAGAAACTGAAAACACATAAAATCCCAGGAACTAACTGACCACACAAGGCACAACTCACGAGTTCTTCATGTCCACTCAGACATGTATTGTTTCATGTCCATGCCCTGTGAGACTTGCAACCAGGGGGCACCAGGTGGCAGCAGCCAATCCTGAGCTCAACCCCCAATCCTGTCTCCAGGAATCCACATCCAGACCTCTTTCTTTCTCTACCTAAATAAAACATGCTTTCACTCTTCCTGGGATTCGTTCTTGAATTCTTTCCTACACAAGTCAAGAGCCTTAAGGTCCTGGACCATATGGAGGTGGGGGACAGAACCCCTGGTTTGGAACCGGTCCAGTGACAAGCTTACACAAACAGCTTCCTGGGTTAAAAAGGAATGCATTTCCAAAACGCAGACATTCAACACTAAAATAAAAATTAAAAAAAGAAAGAAAAAGAAGAGAATGTTAATGCATGGAGCTTAAATCTAAAATAATACAAAAGATAGGAGTTTTTCCCAGATGTTGAGATATTTCACATATTTAGTTCAAAAGTATATTTATTTTTCTCTCAAAAAGAAAAAAAAGAAACTGGTCAGTGTGTTCAGTGGTTAGAGCATCAGCCCATGCACCAAAGGGCTGCAGGTCTGATTCCTGGTCAAGGGCACATGTCTAGGTTGCAGGTTCAATCCCCACCCCAGTCAGGGAGTGTACGCGAGGCAACCAATTGATGTGTCTCTCTCACATTGATCTCTCTCTCTCTCTCTCTCTCTCTCAAAGCCAATGGAAATACTAGTAAAATCCTCAGGTGAGGATTAACAATAACAAAAAATTAAAAAAAGAAAGAAAAAGAAAAGCCAAAGAAACTTTCACCCAACCTTTAAGTATACATGGTACGTGTAGGACATCCTAATTCAGAATGTTAAAATGTGGGAAAGTTTGTGTTATAGAATTGAAGAAGTAGAATCAGAAGCATCGCTCATTTTGCGCTGATCTCCATGGATTGCACAGTGGATCTAAATGAGTTCTTGATGATAGTCTTGCAGAAAAGGTAATTATGGATTAGAATAAAGAAGACACTTTTCCCAGAGTACAGAGCTAATAAGAGTCAGGAGCCCAGCCCTCTACAGTCTGCCATGTTGTAATGATCTAACCCCCAGTAGTTCACACCATATGATGGAAGCATTCCAGTCCTGGCTTTCCTACTGGCCAGCTTCACCTGAATGTATATGTTCACTGCACAGATATTTACTGAGGTTTTTGTTTTGTTTTTTGTTTGTTTGTTTGTTTTTGTATGCCAAGGCCTAGGAAAACACGGCTCACAATTTCTGCTCACTTTTCAATGAAGGAAAAAAGAGACCAGAAGTCAGAACAAGGATCTGAGGAGAAGAAGAATTTCACAGGGGAGCTCAGGCTAGAGCTGACTCTTGGAGGACAGTAGATGAGATGGGGGTTTTTAAGACAAGTCATGGAACTTTCTGGGTTTCTGGTTCCTTATTTGTAAAAGTGGAGGCTGGACTAATTTTATCCCTTGGGCTTAACTTGTATCGTCTGTGATCTTTCCTTAGCACCTCATCTTCATTACATTGGCCCCCTCTGACAACCAGAAACAAATTCTCCATCTCTCTGTCTCAATGCTTACACTGCCTTTTGAACTGCTCATTAAATTTCAGTTTCCTGTTTGAGGTACATCTTTGATTCTGAGCTCAGAGAAAAGACTGACAGGCATAGAAGGACTTGCTTTATGCTGTTGTTTCACTGATTGGGCATTTTCTCTCAGGAAAGGGTCTTTTTTACAATTACATAACATCAGAATTATTTTTTAAATACAGTAAACATAAACAGTTTCCATTAAGGAAATAAGTTTCCCATAATGTTAAGTGAGAACAGGATCTGAAATAAGAATAATAAGGAAGAAAGAAGTATTTGGAAATGGAGACACCAGAAAGAGAAGAGACAAAGTAGGTAATAATAGAAAGGGAGAGACACCTTTTATTCAGTGGTGTTCTCTGAGTTAGTGCCTTACCTCCTTGGAACCCTTGATTCTATCTCTTTATTCATAATTAAACTTAACAGCTATAACCTCTCTTCCTCACTATTTGCTATCTATTGCTGTGTAACAATTAGCCCCCAAACTTGGCAGCTGAAAAAATATTTATTGTCTCAAAATATGCTGCCTTCATGCTTTTAAACTATAGAATTAAAGTTTAAAGAATTAACTTTTATTTGAAATTTCAGTTTAAGATATAAAAAAATAAAATATTAGGTGGCAAATATATATTGGTATATTCCTTTCATTTACACTCTTTTTCAGAATAAAAACCTTGCACTAAGATCTGCTGTCAGTTTCCCATCTCACTTAATTGCCTGGCTGGATGCTCCAGTCCCAAAGTCAGGACCTCCAGGAAGAATCCTGAGACAGGCCATCCCCTGTAGTGTGCTTGTGGCATCCATGAATAACAAGTGATGGCTTGCATCTGTAAATTCCTAAAACAAAGTAAGCTCATTAGCAGTACATTTCAGTGGCACCACTAAAATATATAAATACAAGACAGGGATGTGCGGCCCTGGTAAGAGTGGCAAGCACAGTGATGGCTGTACAAAGAAGGCTTTGCCATTTCAGGTCAAGAATTTGAACAGGTCCCAGCAGGTTTGGCTCAGTGGACAGAGCGTAGGCCTGTGAACCGAAGGGTCCCGGGTTCAATCCCAGTCAAGGGCATGTACCTTGGTGCAGGCGCCTCCTCAGCCCAGGCCCTTATCAGGGTGCGTACAGGAGGCAACCAATTGATGTATTTCTCTCACATCGATATTTTTCTGTCTTTCTCTCTCTCTTCCGCTCTCTCTAAAAATAAGTGGAAAAATAACCTCAAGTAGGATTAAAAAATATAACTTGAACAGGCTCAGTATCTGAGGTAGGTAGAATCAACTCAAGAGAGAAGCAGCAACAAGAGGCAGAGTGGAGAGGAAAAGAAGTAGATGAGGGTGGGGCCAGAGAAAGTGAGTTTGAGTGTGTTCAATGCACACATGTATGTATGCTCACAGGACCAAATGCTGATGTCCCTTCCCCACCTAGTTTATGTTTCTTATAATAACTTATGTATGTCAGGTTAGAAGAGAGAAGCTGCATAATTCTTTAAAACATCAAAGAGAAATATTCATTTTATTTCTTATTCTAATATCATGTTACACAATGAGTCTTTGACTAAAAATATGAAAAGTAAATATTACATTAGCTAATAATATAGTCAATTCAAGGCAATAAGCCTCAATTGTGCACCTTCAGATGCATCTGCTCCACCCTACCATAGGCCCTAGGACAGGGGTGGGCAACCCCTGGCACGCGTGCCAAACATGGCACGCCAGTAACTTTTGCTGGCAAGCGAAACCCTCTCTTATAATCTTCCATTTACAATTTTTTTCTTAATATGGACTTTTTTATTTTTCAGATAAATTTAGTGTAGGTGCATCTTAGATAAATAAATAATTTTACATAACATGTATACATTAAAAAATAAATGTATGTTTCATCATCATATACTGTGTTTTTGTCGCTCGAATGAATTTTATTATTTCTTCAAGGTTCTTCATATACGTACACCTTAAGAGATAACAAGTAGGCGTAACATGTTCTCAAAAAATTAGGGCTGGCATGCAGAAGAATTTTGAGTCAGAGATTTTGCTGGTTTTGGCACGCACTCACAAAAAGGTTGCCCACCCTTGCCCTAGGACAACAAAGAACTAAAACCACAGTTTCTGCTCCTGAAAGACATTCAGTCTTCCAGGATATCAGACAGGCAAACCAACAATTATAAACAGTGTAGTAAGTGTTACTGTATAATTAAGGGAAATGCTAGTGGATATGGAAATACTAAGACAGGTTTCCAACTCAGCCCCAACAAGGTGATTTAAAAGGTTTACGAGGAGGAGAGAGAACAGAGTTCCAGGCATCAGGAATTGCATGTCACAGGCTCTAACATCATGTACTTCAGGAACAGTTAGTAATCTGACCTGGCTACCACGCATGTGGTGTAGTTGTGGGGAATTAAACAGGAAATGAGGTGGGACAGGTACGCAGGGGATCAGTAAAGTTACACCTCCCCAATGAATACCAAATTCCTCTTAATCTTTGGTAAAACCAAGTTGTCATCCCTAAATAATGGTAGAGTCATGAAGGATTCAGACTCTGAAGACTAATTTTACACATGAAAAACAGTACGTGTGCTAATATGAAACTGGGAAATAAAAATTATTTCATTATTAAAACCATTTTATACTGAATTAAAATTGAGGTTATGATAATCATCAGGGACTTTCTACCCTCTAACACAAAGAATTATATTCCCTACAGATGTGTGTGTGTGTGTGTGTGTGTGTGTGTGTGTGTGTGTGTTTATCTATACAAACATACATAAACATATATAAACAATAAAGGATGCCATTTTGTAATGGAGCAAAGAATATACATTTAAAAATTTGCTTTGTGAAATACAGAAAACAGATTTATAATTTAAAGCTCTGTATTTTATTAAACAATGCAGACTAAAGTTATCATTAGAAGTTTGTGTTTTGAGAGAGCATGCTTTGGATTCTTACCATATGCTAAGATAAAAGGATTCCAGCAAGTTTTTGCCAATAGTTGACCAATTGTGGGAAATCTTTCAATGATTGTACTTGAATCCTGTAAAAGAAAATTATGCTTTGGTCAGTAAAAGGGCCCTATATCACTCAGAAGGACTGAACTGACACTATGGTTTGAGGGAACTTGAATGCTTCTTGTTTTGTATATATTTCAGAAAAGTAAGGAAAATAGAATTAGAAAAGATCTTTCGGTATGTTATTAAATAAAGGTTAACAAGCAACTGTTAGGTCTGATCAAATAATCAAATGGATACCCTCTTCCCTGGGAACTGACCTTTAGGTCATTTCATAACCAACATTCCCTTTTGCTTAGACCACATTCCACTTGCTAAGACCATTATCTTTCCCCTGGGGACTCTCCCAGAGAATTCTCCGCCCAGAAAAGCCCGCCTAGAGTCCTTTAAAATCTCTGACTCCTGTCCCTGGATGCTGGTGCCATTTTGGGGCTCAGTCCATCTGGTTTTCCAGATAACCTAATAAATTCATGATTCTTTACCATTTTGCCTCATGCGTTCCTCCTTCGGCAACCCTAACAACAACCACCATTGTTCATCCTTAAATCAGGTCACCAACACTAAGTAAGATGTACAGCACATTTAGTAACATCAATTTTGTTACCAAATTAACTTCATTCATACTTAACAGTCAGGAAATGCCACCTTATTTAAAAATAACAAAGGCCAAATACAGTGAAAAAACATTATGGGTGATTAATATCTTTATAATCTCTTATCTTTATCCTGAAGTTTTTTTCTAATAAAATAAAAGATGATCCCAACTCAGCTCCAGAAGGGCTATTTCAAAGAAGGTTTAAGAGGACAAAAACTCTGGAACTTATACAAAGAAATAAATGCAGCCAAAGCATAAAGATATTTATCTATGTTTATTACTACTTTGATTACTATATGCTAAATGGCACCAGACTCAGTCTACAACAACCTAAAACCTGAGACAAAAATCGGCCAACTAACTAGAAAACAGCTTAAGATTTAAAAATATGCATGCTGTTGTACAGTGGCCTTTTCCCACTTGTTTATCTTTCAAATAAAGTTCAAAAATGAGACCAAACTGAGATAATGTGCACACAGGGTGAAATGATAAGCATTTCCTACTGCTGCTGCAATAAATTCTTCACATTGTCTCAGCATCGAGGCCAGTCTTAGACTTCCTAGGACCACTTTAAGATCAAGTTACAAAAGTCTTATTATAAAAAACAATTTTGATATTAGCATTGGTTGTTCATACAGACTGCATCTTTCTTTGCAGTGTCAAAAGACATATGAACTCAAACCACCAATATGAATTATCCTTCAAATTTCCTACTTGCTTCTATGATTATGGGAGTAAAAGTATAACACAAGAATGTCTATGTTGAATCATAATTTTGCTTTGCATCTTGAAGTGAGACAATAAGTATAAAACAAATAATATTTTGATAGTATAAAAATACATTAGTTTACAAATATATCTATTAGAATAAAAACAAATCATACCAAAATAAAAATATATCAACTCTTAATACAATAAGTTATATGACAATTGTAAAGACACTCAAAATCTTAATATTTACCAGAAAAGGCCACTTAAAATATTTAAAAGAAGAGATCTTAATATGTATCACTTTCTGGTAGAGCCCACTTTAAAACAGGATTGAGGAAAAGGTAAGCATTTCAGTAAACTCGTCAATATTTAAGAGAGACAACGGCCTTTAAAAGAATCCCAATTATTACCTGAAAACAAGTGCCCAAGTTTTATTTATTAAAAAACAATCGGATGGTCAGGAAGTCTTATGTGACAATATAACTAATCAAGAAGGATAGATGAAGTCATAATGAATCAGAGACCATTATGGTAATACAGACAGGAAACCACTTCCTGTCTGTATTACCTAAGGGTAAAATTCGTCTTTCTACTCCTTCAGTACAGTAGCTCAATAACACAAATTCCTAACCTTGGATAAAATTAAGGCTTGGTGAAATCTGGTACAGTCCCTGCTGGCATTAATTTTGGTCCACTACTTACCATTTCTTTTAAGGTTTCATAAATCTGCCTCAGGAACTCCTGGAACTGAGGTAGGTGATAGCAGATGTCTTGCTGGGTTTCCAAAGTGGAGGCCTGGCCCCATATAGACAGCTTCCGCATCCAAAACTGATAATCAGAAGGAAGTCCTACTGAATCTTGAGCCATCTCAAAAAAGGGGCAAAGGTGATGTACCTTCACTGTTAAGCACTGAAGGAAACAGTAAGCACATATCAAATCTGTAAGAAAGGGGGAAAATGAAACAATTTTTATTGATGGCACTATTATAAATGTCCCCATTTGCCAGTCTCCACCAGACCCTGTCCTCTCCCTTCAGACCTCATCACACTATAGTCGGTGTCTATGGGCTATGCATATATGTTCTTTGGCTAATCCCTTCACCTTCTTTCATCCAGTCCTCCCCACCCACCTCCTCTCACATCTGTCAGTCTGTTCCATGTATCCATGCCTGTGGTTCTATTTTATTCATCAGTTTAATTTGTTCACTAGATGCCACATGTGAGAACATATGGTGTTTGATAATAATCTCTAGGTCCATCCATGTATACTAATAAAAGGGTAATATGCTAATTAGACCGGATATCTTCTGGACGTCCTTCCGGACAAAGCCATGGTGGCGGGGCCGAGGCAAGAGGCAGTTAGGGGTGATCAAGCCGGCATGGGAGAGCAGTTAGGGGGATTAGGCTGGCAGGCAGGCGAGCAGGTAGGAGCCAGCGGTCCCGGATTGTGAGAGGGAACCCTGCAGGATCGGGCCTAAACCGGTAGTCGGACATCCCTCGAGGAGTCTCAGATTGGAGAGGGTACAGGCTGGGCTGAGGACCCCTCCACATGCAGGAATTTCGTGCACCAGGCCTCTAGTCCTGTCATATAAGGTAAGAGCTCCTTTATTTTTACAGCTGAGTAGTATCCCATTGTGTAAATGTACCAAAGCTTCTCTATCCACTCATCTACTGATGAGCACTTGGACTGTTTCCAGATCTTAGCTATTATAGATAATGCTGCTATGAACATAAGGGTGCATGTATTTTGAATTGGTGTTTTGGGATTCTTAGGATATAGCCCCAGAAGTGGAATCTCTGTGTCAAAAGACAGTTCCATTTTTAATTTTTTGAGGAACCTCCATACTGTTTTCCACAATGGCTGCACCAATCCACATTCACACCATATTGCACTAGGGTTCCCTTGTCTCCATATCCTCTCCAGCACCTGTTGTTTGTTGATTTATTGATGGTAGCCATTCTGGCAGGTATGAAGTCAGATCAGATCTCATTGTAGTTTTAGTTTGCATCTCTCAGATGATTAGTGACCATGAGCATTTTTTCATATGTTTATTAGCCATCTGTATGTCCTCTTTGGAGAAGTGTCTATTCAGGCCCTTTGTCCATTTTTTTTTATTGGATTGTGTGTCTTCTTGGTATTGAGCTGTATAGGTTCCATATACACCGAGTGGCCAGATGATTATTATGACCATCTGACGTTTGTAGGCAAATTAGCTATAATTTTGTGATGAAGTTGCTAGAGGGCCAGATCATTATAAATAGGGAAGCAGGTTGTTTACCAGACAGAAGTGGTTTTTTTCTGAAGATATGAGTAAACAACATGATTTAACAGCCTTTGAATGTGGGATATAGATATATATATATCTATATATATCTACATATATATATACTGAGTGGCCAGATTATTATGACCACCCCATCAGTACTTCGTTGGGCCACCCTTTTTTTTTTTAAAATATATTTTACTGATTTTTTTTTTTTTTTTTTTTTTACAAAGAGAAGGGAGAAGGATAGAGAGTTAGAAACATCGATGAGAGAGAAACATCGATCAGCTGCCTCCTGCACACCCCCAACTGGGCATGTGCCCACAACCAATGTACATGCCCTTGACCGGAATCAAACCGGGGACCCTTTAGTCCACAGGCCGACGCTCTATCCACTGAGCCAAACCGGTTAGGGCAGGCCACCTTTTGCCTTCAATACTGCGGCGATTCTTCTTGGCATTGACTCCACGAGATGTTGAAAGGTGATGCGAGGAATCTGACACCATGCCTGATGAATAGCACTGTCCAGTTCTGTGAGATTTGATGGTTGTGGAAACAGCTGCCTGATGGCTCTTTTAACTTCATCCCACAAATGCTCAATTGGATTCAGATCTGGTGATTGTGGGGGCCACCTAAGCAAGGTAAAATCTCCCTCATGGTCTTGAAACCACTCCTGCACAATATGAGCACCGTGGCATGGCGCATTGTCTTGTTGGAAGAAGCCATCTCCATTGGGATACGCCATCAACATGATAGGATGAACTTGATCAGCAACAATACTTAGGTATGTTGTGCTATTCAGACGTTGTTCCACATGAATTAAAGGGCCCAAATCATGCCAGGAAAACATGCCCCAAACCATAACACTGCCCCCACCAGCATGAAGGGTTGTACTCATGCATGTGGGGTGCATGCTTTCATGCTGTTTCTGCCAAATTCTCACTCTGCCATCTGCATGATGCAACTGGAAACATGATTCATCAGGCCACATGACTTTTCCAATGCTCAACTGTCCAATCCTTGTGTTCCTGTGCGAACTGGAGATGTTTTATCTTGGTAACTGCAGACAACAAAGGTGTTCGAACAGGCCTTCGGCTTCCATATCCCATATGATGCAGTGTACAGCTAATTTGCCTACAAACGTCAGGTGGTCATAATAATCTGGCCACTCATAATAATATATATCCCATGTTCAAAGGCTGTTAAATCGCATTGTTTACCCATATCTTCAGGAAAAAATCACTTCTACTGTCGTGGTAAACAACCTGCTTCCCTATTTATAATGGTCTGGCTCTCTAATAACTTCAGCGCGAAATTATAGCTAATTTGCCTACAAACATCAGGTGGTCATAATAATCTGGCCACTCAGTGTATATTTTGGAAATCAGCCCCTTATCAGAGGCCCGGTGCACAAATTTGTGTGCGGGTGGAGTCCCTAGGCTTGGCTGGGGATTAGGGCCATCTTGCCCAGTCCCTATCAGGGGGAGGAACAAGGGGGAGGGATAGTGGGAGGGTTCCTGGTCAGCCCCATTGGGGCAATTGGGGTGGCCAGCTGGAGGGAGGGGCTGGCCAGGGGAAGGGACCATGGAAGGTTGGCCAGCCGGCCAGGCAGAGGGACCTGCTTGGGGGAGGGACTGTGGGAGGTTGGCAGGCTGGGGGGAGGAGCCATGGGAGGTTGGCCAACTGCATGAAGTTGGCTGGTTAGGGGGAGGGGTCATGGTAGGTTGGCTGTGGGAGTGCACTGACCACCAGGGGACAGCTCCTACATTGAGTGTCTGCCCCCTGGTGCTCAGTGTGCATCATAGTGACTGGTCAACCAGTCATTCGGTCATAAGAGTCGCTTAGGATTTTATATATAGAGACTAGAGGCCCGGTGCACAAAAATTTGTGCATTCAGCCTGGCCTGGGCCCTCTCGCACTCTGGGACCCCTCGGGAGATAACGCCCTGCTGGCTTAGGCCTGCTCCCGGGTGGCAGAGGGCAGGCCCAATCCCTAGGCGCAGCCCCTGGTCGGGCTCAGAGCAGGGCTGATTGGGGAGTTGGGGCGCCGCCCCGTCATGCACAGAGCAGGGCGGATTGGGAGGTTGCGATGCCACCCTCAGTCACGCTCAGGGTAAGGCCAATTGGGGGGTTGGGGCACCGCCACTGTCACACTCAGGGCAGGGCCGATGGGGAGGTTATGGCTCTACCCCATCACACACGGAGCAGGGACCGCGGGGGGGGGGGGGGGGTGGTTGGGGGCCGCCCTCTGTCGCCCACAGAGCAGAGCCGATCAGGGGGTTGGGGCGCCGCCACTCTCACACTCAGGGCAGGGCCGATGGGGAGGTTATGGTTCTACCCTGTCACACACAAAGCAGGGCCTGTGGGGGAGGGGTTGGGGCGCCGCACCCTGTCACACACAGAGCCGCAGGGCAATCAGGTGGTTGGGGAGCTACCCCGTATCAGGCACAGAGCAGGGCTGATCAGGAGGTTGGGGCGCCTTCCCCTGTCACGAACAGAGCAGGGCGGATAGGGAGGTTGTGGCCCCGCCCCTGTCACACACAGAGCCGCAGGGCAATCAGGGGGTTTGGGCGCTGCCCCCTGTCATGCTGATCCCGGTGCCAGGAGGACTCTTGGCTCCGCTGATCCCGGTGCTGGGAGGCATATTACCCTTTTACTATATAGGATAGAGGCCTGGTGCACGGGTGTGTGCTGGCTGGTTTGCCCTGAAGGGTGTCCTTGATCAGGGTGGGGGTCCTCACTGGGGTGCCTGGCCAGCCTCAGTGAGGGGATGATGGCTGTTTGCAGCTGGTCACACACCCTTCAGGGTGGGGGTCCCCACTGGGGTGCCTGGCCAGTCTGGGTGAGGGGCTGAGGGCTGAAGATCCCAATTGCTCCTTTTTTTCTTTTTTTTGTTTTTATTCTCGGCCAGCTTTAGCTCTGGCTCCAGCTCTGAGGCCTCTGCTGCTGAAAGCAGGTATCTGGTTTGTTTGGGTTCTATAATCGAAACAATGTATAACTCCAGCTCTGAGATCCCGGCTCGCTGAAAGCAGGTTTCTGGGGTTTTGTTTAGCTTCTATATTTGTTACAATGTTTCAAACTGCAGGCTCAGAGGCTGGCAAGGCAGGCGGGGAACGTTGGGTTTCCTGGGTCACTGAAGCAAGCAAGCCTCATGTTAGTTTCAAGCTGCCTGGCTGTCGGCCGCCATCTTGGCTGGCAGTTAATTTGCATATCGCCCTGGTTAGCCAATGGGAAGGGTAGCGGTCGTACACTAATTACCATGTTTCTCTTTTATTAGATAGGATATCATTGGCAAATATATTCTGTCATACAGTCGGTTTTCTTTTCATTTTGTTGATAGTTTTTGTTTTTGTTTTTTTGCTGTGCAGAAGCTTTTTAGCTGGATGTAGTCCCATTTGTTTTTTTCCTGTTTCCCTTGGCAACAATATTATGAGAGGTGAGATTTTATTGCCTATGTCTTAGTCCAGGATTTTTATGGTTTCATGACTCATATTTAAGTCCTGTATCCATTTTGAGTTTATTCTTGTATGTGGTGTAAGTTGGTGGTCTCATTTCATTTTTTTGCGTGTACCTGTCTAATTTTCCCAACACCATTTATTAAAGAGACTGTCTTTACTCCATTGTATGCTGTTGTCAATTATTAATTGGCCATAAAGGAGTGGGATGATTTCTGGGCTCTCTGTTCTGTTCCATTGATCTACATGCCTTTTTTTTCTGTCAGTACCAGGCTGTTTTTATTACAATGGCTTTGTAGTATAATTTGATATATGGTATTGTGATGCCTCCAACTTTGTTCTTCTTTCTCAAAATTGCTGCAGCTGTTTTGGGTCTTTTTTGGTTCCATATAAATTTCTGGAATGTTTGTTCTAGATCTGTGAAATATGCCACTAGCATTTTAATAGGAATTCCATTGAATCTATTGATTGCTTTGGGTAGTATGGCCATTTTAATTTTAATGATGCATGGAACAAGGTATATGCATCCACTTATTTGTATCTTCCTCAATTTCTCTTTTCAACGTCCTATAGTTTTCCAAGTCCAGGTCTTTTACCTCCGTGGTTAAATTTACTCCCAGGGACCTTATTTTTTGTTGTAGTTGTTGTTGTAATGGTAAACGGGATTGTTTTCTTAGTTTCTTTTTCTGATAGTTCATTATTGGTGTATAAAAATGGAAAATGAAACATTTTAAAAAGGATATTTTATTGGTGCCTTTAAATTCACTGATGAGTAAAAAGGGGATTACTAGGGACTAAAATAGCATGCTTTCTGTGGAGTCATTTTGAATTATTTTTAAATGTGTCACCCAGCTGTAGCTCCAATCATTACCATCTGAACTTTTTATCATGAGTAATATCATTACACTAAAAGTCATTATACCTCCACAGGCACATGCTAATTATGTACAAAAAGCACAGCTGATAATACTTTGTATTTTCTTTTTAAGATTGAGCTATTTTTAAATGTTCAGAATATGAAATTCCTTTGTGTATTTTAATGTAGTGGGAAATCAAAAACATCTACGGGCATTTAATAGTTTGTGTCTAAGAAATGTTTTTGAAGTTCTTATGCTTTATGTGCATTTCTGGCTTCTCATAGGTGTGAAAAAAATCTCTATGCATTACTGTCTAATGAATTTTCTTCCCAGTTTCTCGTTCTTAGAAAAAAGGAAAAGAATTTATTTCACATGTATTGATTTGAACAATCTGCTTAAAGACTGCTGTATATGCTTGATCTCATTGACAAGACAAAAATCATATTTTAGTAAAATATGATAAACTCCAATTATTGAGGGGGTGTACTAGTCCTAAGTGAAAGAAAATAAAACCTCATAACCTTGACTTACCATACCTGAAGTGCATATTAAATAGAACAGCGGAGTCAGGCAGTGAGCATGTGCCTCAGGCAGAGCTAGGGAAGTAACTCCAGGTGCTTCACTACCATCCCAGCCTCCTGGCCTCCTCACCATGGGAAGCACACCAGGCAGAGAAGGGATGGCTGCTTCAACAGGTGCAGGCCTTTAAAGACATACTTTCCTAGGCAGGGATAACACAGCTATCTAATTTCAAAAGACTACTCTGTAAGTGATGAGTTTAAATCCTCATCGGCAAGGAATAACAGATAAAATGCTGCCAATTAAATGTCAAAACATCAACAAAGGAGGTTCTTATTACTAAAAAAAAAAAAAAAAAAAAAAAAAAAAAAAAAATTTAAAAGATTGTATAACTGCCCTGGCCAGTGTGCCTCAGTGGGTTAGAGCGTGGTCCCGTACACCGAAAGGTTTCCTTTCTCTCTCTCTCTCTCTCTCTCTCTCTCTCTCTCTCTCTCTCTCTCTCTCTCTCTCTCTCTCTTTCTCTCATCTTTTCTTCTCTCCCTTCCTTCCTCCCTCCTCTCTCTCTAAATTCAATAAAAACATATCCTCAAGTGAAGATTTTTTTAAAAAAAAGATTTGTACAATTTGGTTGCTGTACAAAAAATTTCTAGACCAGGAAAATTAAAGTTTTAAAATGGTACTAAAATTTTAATTTTAAAATAGGTTCATGTTTAAATGGGGGGGGGGAGTTTTAAGAATAGAGGGAATATATGCATATTGTCAAATGGCATATAATAGCAAAAATGATTCTTCCCCTTCTCTTATTGTCCTCCTCATCCAGTCATCACCAATACCTGTCAATTCTATCTCCCTAATTTTATTGCTCTCCACTTTATTGTGCTTCCAGAAACTGCACTTTCATCAGCACTGAGACAAGACTTCCACCCGTGAATCATAATCTTTTTCCACCAGCCAAAAGATTATGATTCACTAAAGGCTCAGATGGTGGTTAGCATTTTTTAGCAATAAAATATTTTTAATTGCACACTTAATAGACCACAGTGTAGTGTAAACATAACTTTCATATACACTGAGAAACCAAAAAATTCGTGCAACCCGCTTTATTGCGATATTCACTTTATTGCAGTGGTCTGGAACCAAATCCACAATATTTCCTAAGTACACGTGTATGTGTGATTTGATTCGATCTCATCAACTTCTTTTCACTTCTACTGCCTCCATCCCATCCCATCCCCATACATGTCTTCACCTGCCCCTCTCAAATTCATTCTCAATGACAAAAACAACTCCAATAACACAACTGACAGAAACAACTTTTCCAAATGTATATCTGACCCAGCATATTCCTGCTTAAATTCTCCCATTCCCTCCCAATAACTTCCTTGCAAAGAAACCCTAATTCCTTGTAAAATGAAAAATCCCAGCTCCTTACCAGAGTCTCTTAGGTCCTGCAAATGCAGATCCAGCAACCCTCCGGTCTCCCATGTTCCTCTCCCCAGCTGAACCCGGTCCAGTCCAGGTCTCTCATCTGTTAACCCAAAAACCAAACCACTCCCTGCTTCCAGATCTTTCTGCTGATTTCTCCACAGCTATTAACACTGGTAATTAACCTGCATTCATGTATTCACTTAGTTACTGCTTCCTCAGGGGATTAGTATGTAAATTCCTTGTCTCCCTAAAATTGCCACGTCTGGCAAACACTCAACAAATACTAAATGAAGAAATGAATAATTCACTGATATTTTTCAACTGTAATTCTGAGCCAAATGCCATAACAAAATGCTTTTCCAGATAAAGCATTTTAATTTTTTATCTCTATTATTCTATTATCTATCCAGTGGCCATTCAATAAGTTCTTCATTTTACAGAAGCACCAAGAGATTATGTAATTGCCCAAAGATTACATAAAAAAAACCCCAAAAATGTAAGGTATTTTTATGTTATCTATGTTAAACTTAATTATTAATACCCCATTTTAGAAATATAGCTTTTACATACACATATTTACTATGCTCTTGGGAATATATTAAATACTTTATGTATCTAACTAATTTAATCCTCACAACAACCCTATGAAATAGGTAGTTATCATTTTACAGAAGCACCAAGAGATTATGTAATTGCCCAAAGAGAACATAAAAGCCCAAAGGAAGTAACTGCTAGTAAACAGCAGAGCTACAATTGTGGAACTTGAATTCAGAGGGTCTGGCTCTAAAGTCAATGCCCTTAAATAAAGAACTAAACTGAAGAACAAATTGATAAATTTGTTATAATTTCACATGGCTCTAGGTGCAAATCAGTTCAGATATTTGGAGACACTGAATTGAAGAACTTTTTTTTCATTTTTTAAATTAACATACAATTGAATTATAACATTAGTTCCAGGTGTACAACCTAATAATTCAATATTTGTATTTATTATGAGATGATCACCACAATAAGTCTAGTTAACATCTGTCATCATAGTTACAAAAATTTTTTCTTGTGATGAAAACTTTTAAGATCTACTCTTGAACAACTTTTCAATATATAATACAGGATTAGCTATAATCACCATGTTATATATCGCCATCACTTATTTGTTTCATAACTGGAACAAAATGAAGAGCTTTTTGATAGAAAAGAAACATTATTTTGTCATAACAAAATTAGAAACAACCTTTTGCTTAGCAATGGAAATAAATCCGCTTGTTTTAAATGGCAACAGTTTTGGGGATCGTGCAGTGCAGGTACAGATGTTCTACGCCACAGCTAGTCTGGGGAGGGCACGTTGGGGGGAGGAGTTGGGGAGGAGGAGATGATAGTGGTCAGGAAGCGGTGGTGCCTTGGTTTGATGGTAGCAGTGGGAGAGCTGCACGCATTTAGTGACCAGTAGCCAAGGATGTTGAACATGGTGCAATGCACTGAGACGGACAGCAGCTACAAAGAAAAATGGAATTCCCCAACAAGAAGCACTGACTTGACTGGAATACTACGAATAGGCATCTGGTGTTGCGCATTCCTCCTCCCTTCTTTTGGTTTAGCTCCTTACACTCATTTAGGAAAGTATCACTCCTCTATTCCCCAAGTCTTGGTGGGTCTATTAATCAAGGCACCTTGTGCCATCAGCCAAGGGTGGGACGCTAATTCAGGTTAGGCAAACCAGACTCTGCTGGGAATATGGACCGTGAGTAGAGTGACATAGGGTGGAAGTAAGTCATTCAGAGACGATTGGTCTAGATCCCTGGAGCTACCCTGTGTTATGTGCTTCTCTCTCTATTTCTATTATCTATCCAGCGGCTTTCCAATAAATCTTCTTTTACACCTTTTATTCCCCTTAAATTAACCACTGCTGATTTCTCTAATTTTTAATCAAAGAACAAAAACAACTGATACAGCCTGAAATTGATACAGTGCCTGATACAAACTGATACCAGATAGTGGGCTACAGTCAACAGACCTTTGAAGACAGGATGGAAATTTAGGACTGGTTGCTGGCCCAAGTCAGGGAAAATGGGAGTGGAACTCCTGTTCGTATTAGGGAATTGGAAACCAGAAGTCCACAGAACAAGAAGGTAATACAGATTATAGGGTATCACCTGCAATCGGGGCCCCTGACTCATGTTCCTCCAGTAGGAATGACCAGGAGAAAGCCACTGGACTATAAAAAGAACAATGCCACACATCTGGTGATTCAGAGAACCCCACCTCCCCAAGTGAGGGGCCAAAGGGCCCTCAATAATATTAGACTATCATAAACATAATCAAATGGTGACTCCAACTCAAACTGCATTTTCAGTGCGGGGCCTAACTGGAGAAATTAATACCATCCTTGGCACCTAGAATGCAGTGGTGAGCCAGTAAATGCATTTCTCCATTGTGATAAACTGAAGACATGAGGAAGTGGCTTCCTTTCACCTGCCTAAGGGGTATCAACTCAGGACACAGCACATTACAATGGTCCACCACACTGCAGCTGTCAGGCTAATAGAACCGGGAGAGTAAGAAGATACAGGAGCCTCACGTGCATTTCAGATGGTGGGATATAAATCCCACAGACAGAGGGCCTCCACTTTAAGAAGTTTCTTGTGATCCAATGGTCTGTGTCAAGTCAGGATATGCCCTTAAATGAGGATACACAAGAAACAAGTACCAGTGGTTGCCTCCAGTGTGGAGACCTAGGTAGCTGAATAAGTGCAGAAAAAGAACTTCGGTTTTACAGTATACTTTTTTGTACCTTTTCAATCAAATGTCATGTACGTTAATTACTTACTCAAAAATAATAAACATAAAAATAAAGTAAATGATAACTGTGCCCTTTATACCTGCTAAGATGAAAAATGCTTGGCTGATAGTTCAGGGATTCTGAAGGCAACACATATTGCACAGGTTTTAGAACTTTATAAGCTTCTACCCATTTGCCTCCCAATGAGAAAATATGGGTAGGGCACAGACCAAGAGTACACTGCACTGAAGAGTGCTTCAGAGTCCACGCTGAAGCACTCTTCTACTCAGCTCTTTGACCCAGCAGATCCAATCCTATATAATAAAAGGCTAATATGCAAATTGATTGGACGGCAGAACAACCAGTCGCTATGACATTCAATGCTCAACTAGAAGCAGGGCTCACAGCTGGTGAATGCAGCGGCGGTGGCGGGAGCCTCTCCCACCTCCATGGCAGCACTAAGGATGTCCAACTGCCGGCTTAGACCTGCTTCTCCTGTGGGGAGTGGGCCTAAGCCATCAGTCACACATCCCCCGAGGGCTCGCAGACTGCGAGATGGCGAATCTCGTGCACTGGGCCTCTAGTACTGTTTAAAGCAGCAGTCCCCACCTGGTGGTCTGTGGACTACTGGTGGTCCATGAAGTCTGAAAGGTTGGCGACTGCTGCTTTAAAGCACATGTAAAAGGTCCGTATTCTGGGAAGAGCTATGGCGGGCCTCACTCACTGGACTGATCTTCCAAGCGACAAAGCCGGGTGTGCCCAGTAGCAATCTACCATCATGTCCAAATTATGCCTGTTGGTCAAAATTCATGAGTGAGGTTTCTGGACACTATTTGCATAAGTCTTGCTTGCACTGTCATATAATACTTAAAAATTCCCTTCCCTTTCATTTTTCTCTGCCCTACTACTGCATAGGGAGTATATTATTAGTAGACAAATTTTCTAAAGTCTGTAATTCACAGAACAAAACAGACATGGGAAGAGGAACTAACGTTAGCCAAACTCCAAGACATGAAGCTAGGTACATTAACCAGGCATTACTTTGGGTTACCTCCCTTTCTTAAGAAAGAGCGAGCTAAATTATGTTAGTTGGAAATGTTTTAAAAATTCTGCATGTGGCCTTTGCCAGTTTGGCTCAGTAGATAGAGTTTCGGCCTATAGACCAAAGGGTCCCGGGTTCCGGTCAAGGGCATGTACCTCGGTTGCAGGCTCCTCCCCAGCCCAGGCCCTGATCGGGGCTCATGCAGGAGGCAACCAATCGAAGTGTTTCTCTTGCATCAATATTTCTGTCTTTCCGTCTCTCTTCTACTCTCCCTAAAAATCAATGAAAAAATATCCTCAGGTGAGGATTAACAACAACAAAAATTCTATGTGTGTAAAACAGTAGGTTTGAATGTTCTGAGTAACTAAAGGTAGTAGATATCAGTGGGTTTTGCCCACCCAGCACCATTTTCCTGTCCTTTTAATATATATGCACCCATGCTTGCTTTCAAGAACTGCCCTTCTTCCTTTCCATACAGTTTTAGTGTGACTACGGTGTGCCTCCTTACAGGTAAAACTAACAGCAAGGAAATGCACTATTCAAAGAAAATGAAGTTTATGCCTCTTTGTCTCACACCACTCATAAGTAACAGACTTTCAGCCAACAAGGAGAGCAGTTTATAATATTCTCACTTAGAACAGGCTACGTGGTACAAGCGGAATTTAATGATCCTTTTTTTAACCCATTCAATGAGCATCTTTAAATATACTAAAAAGTAGAGAAAACAGCCAAATGAATCCCTATGTATCCATTAACCAGTTCAAATAATTACTAAAATTTTCCATATTTAAAGCAAATCAAAGACTATAACTTTATACAAAATACTTAGATTTGTATCCCTTTTTTATAAAGATTTTTTCAAAGAAGAACCTTAACTACAATCTAGCTCTTTCACACCCAATAAAGCCAACACTATCATCTAACAGCCCATCTATGTTCAGAGTTCTTTAAAATTCCCTTTTATATTTGGGTTGTTTATATTTAGATTCAAATTAAGACTCACACATTCATTGCATCAGGTCAGTATTCACATTTCTCCTTTAATCTGTAACAATTACCCCTCTTTATCATTTTAACCTTTCAAATCACTTATTCCCTGGATAAAACAATACATTTGACCTACAGAATGTCTCACATTGGCATATGGCTGATTGCATCCCTTTTGGTGTTAACATGTTTGCTATACCCTATACTGCTTACAAACTTATAGCTAGACTTACAAGTTCCATTCGATTCAGGGTGATTTCTTTTGCAAGAATACTTAATTTGTGGTGTTGTGTACTTTCAACCAAATCTGAAGCCACATAATATTTGCTTGTTTCACGTATCATTAATGTTGAAACTGACCAGTGGTTTCAGACAAATGCTCACCTGTCTGACTTCAAATAACGGACTTGGAGACAGAAGTATGGCGGAAAGGAGACCTTTCATACGTTCTTGCAAGAGCGGGTGTCCAGGTGAACAGGCGCACGCAGAGCAGCGATCACAGGCTATTTCTCCCTGGGGTGCGAGAATCCCTCCTGAGTCCGTCCTCCGGTTCCTCACTGGCTGAGTGCTATGGAGTTAATACTTTTCCTCATACACCATCTAGGTCTCATTGTCTCCCATCGGGCCATTAAAAAAAGGTGGGCTGAGGCCTTTCCTAGTTATCTCCTCCATCTAGTTGAGGTGGGTGTGAGGTGTTTTGTCCTGGGTGCCTCGGGGTTTCCACCCTGATGCTGGCTCACTACACAGTTCTTTGTTCTTATACCCTCTCCGTTTGCCCTGGGGAAATTCAGTAACCCGTCCATTAAAAGTTGACTATGCTGAAGATGGATCACAGAGGCCTATTTCCTACAGGTATTGTCAACCAGATCCTCTCATGTACCTCAATGTTGAAAATGACCAGTGGTTTCAGATACTGTCAACTTTAGTTCACCATTAACCCTTTCACTAATGGTTTTAGGATCTATTGGTGATCATTTTAGTCCCACAAGGAGTTGAAAAATAGTGATTTTCTAACTTTATCCATTCTGCTACTTTTGTGTTTCTTAATATACACAAGTTTTATATATTTAGGTAGTCAGACTAACCTTTCCCTTTGGAACTCCAATAAATGTCTCTTCAATCCCCTGAAACTGTCCCATGAAATTATTCAGCACAAGACCTCTTCCTCAGGTTCTAGGTCTCCCAGTTTCGCAAGAAATGGCAAATGCCCTGAGGGTGAAAAGCTGCTGTAGAATGTCTGCTCAGTAAGTACTAGTACTTAAGTACTTTCCCTTAGCTCCAAGGTATTACCCTTGAGTCCAGAGTACCTTTGCAATTTTCCAATATCTTCAAAACATGTTTTACCTGGCTCTTCTAGCCACTCTAAAATAGCTGAAAGTGAAAGTCTATAATAAGTTCTCATGATTAAAGAAAATTGGTAAATAAAAATATGGTACAGGATATATTTAATGTAAACATACTTAAGTTAAAATTGCATCCAATATCAATTCTACTTAAGTTTTTGGAGACCAACCTTTCTGCTTCAGGTTATTATATAAGGCTACATGAAATATAATAACATAACACAAAACCATCAAAGAACCAGAAAAACAATGTGGAATTATCAGAGAAAGGCCTTGCATACATATGGTTGCAAAGGCCTAAGCAGGCATTTCTGATACTCAATAACTAGTTAAGAGGGAAAGCAGCTCTTTTGAAAGTCTTACTAAAGAGTAAAAATAGGATGTCAGGGCTGCCAAAGTGAGTTCCTGATAAACCACCCCACATTTTGGGTTGGGTGAACCCTGAGAGTATAGGTGACTTAGAAGTGAGCCAGGCCCGATAGAGACTACAGAAGAAGTATGAAACTGAAAATGAATTAAGATGATCCTGCTAGGGGCAAAAACAGAATATTGGGGACTACCTATATTACAAGAAATAGCAATCTTACTGATTGGGAATATAAGACATTTTGGCGGGAGAGGGGGCTAGCAATCTGAATCTGTGCCAGTAACCTGCCTTCTAATGCACACTCTTGCTAGTGGATAATTAACTCCATTGATGCCTGTCCTGTCTTACAGAACCTGTTTCCCAGAATACTCCCATTTTACAGAGGTCAAAAACCATGAACCATACACAAACCCCGGAGGAGGTTATCAGCACTGGCGCCAGGCCAGGCCTTTAGATGTGGTCTCATGTCCCCCATCCCAACACACGGGGCTTTTTGCAAAGCCCGTGAAAGGTCCAGAAGCCTGATCCATATTTGGGGGACAAAGAAACCAAAGGGTATAAAGGGAAAGCTTCCTCCATATTCACTCACTCAGGATTTGGAAACAGGCTCCCGAGTCACTGTGCTAGTACATCTGAAAATAAATGGGTTTTTCCTGAATCTCTAAGTACTCTCTGTGTATTTTTCGGTCGCCTGGTAAATTCTGTAACAATACTCTGTTAACCATGATTGCCTTGTTCTGATTAAAGAAAGGACATTCTAATCTGGCTGGGAGTTGTACACCCCCAGGACCTGAGAGTCAACCACGGACCTGGCTGTCAAACTTGGACCTGGGAGTCAACCTTGGAATGTGGTCCATTCTCATTCAAGAACTGCCTATTATCATGGAAAGTTTAACAACCTTATTGCCCAAAGAATGGAATCCCGCCCCAGCCCCCATTGCCTACTTCCCCATGCCTATAATTCCTACTTACCCATGTAATCTTTGTCCTACACTATATAAGCAGCTGGTTTATGGTGCGTTGCAGAGCTGATTTTTGTGGATGATCTGCTGTTTGAAGATAACCTTGGGCATATTATGAATAATGCTGCTATGAACATTCTGCCCATAGTGTATAGAATATAGTGTACATAAATATTTAATAAGCTTTCAAATTAATAACAGCCCACATGCCATCAAAAGAATGAATACGTAAAATTAGCAACTACTGCTACAGGCATAGAACTGAACGGACCATCATAATGTTGAGAAAAAGAAACCAACCTATGAGATATGATTCATTTATAAAAAGTTCAAAAACAGGTAAAACTAAACTGCTGTGATTATCCTAAAAAAAGTCAGGAAACCTGTTACTTTAGAGCAGTGGTTCTCAACCTTCTTAATGCCACGACCCTTTAATACAGTTCCTCATGTTGTGGTGACCCCCAACCATAAAATTATTTTCATTGCTACTTCATAACTGTAATTTTGCTACTGTTATGAATCGTAATGTAAATATCTGATATGCAGGATGTATTTTCATTGTTACAAATTGAACATAATTAAAGCATAGTGATTAATCACAAAAACAATATGTAATTATATATGTGTTTTTCCGATGGTCTTAGGCAACCCCTGTGAAAGGGTTGTCCGACCCCCAAAAGGGGTTGCGACCCACAGGTTGAGAACCGCTGCTTTAGAGGAAGGGAAGACGTGCTACTGAAGGGTACGTGTGAATGGCTCTCAAGGGTGCCATATTCTATGTCTTGACCTTGACAGCAATAATCTCTGTACTAATATTTTAATAATTTATTAAAGTGTAAGTCATGTTTATGTGCTTTTCTAGATGTTACTTTCCACAATCACACATACACAAAAAAACACATTTAACTTCTAGATGTACATTAACATATAGACATTACCCCAAAGTAAGGGAAAAAGAAAAAGTGTTATAGTTTATAAATGCTAATCAAAACAAAGTACTTGATGGAATCAATCAAAGGATTTAAATTGTTGAAACAGTCTGTAAGTTTTCTCTATTTTTTAGCTGAGGTCTCTGAAAATATTAAAGCCGCCAGAATTGACCAGAGATGGAGTCCCAGTGTTTGCTCCCTCTGCTTACTTCATGTCCTCGAATAATGGCTCTATTTCCCATCCTGGCTCGGGGGGTTGGGAAACCATCTGTTTCTCCCCTGCCTGTGCCTCCACCATCCCTTAGCTATGTGGTTACTGCTCTGCCCAGAGAGGGCTATTGTCACAAGGAGGGGGACACAGGAGGGAGAGACATCCAACTCACCACTAGGGAGGATAACTGGCAAGAGAATAAGATGGTCTGTGCTCCAGCAGACAAAATAAGGCAGTGCCATGCAGGTCACATAAATAAATAAATAAAATGCACGCCTTGTAAAATGGGATGATTCTTCAGATTCATGGTGATTTCAACATTTTTCATAACTGCACTAATTTTTTTGTTAAGCAGCACACTTATTAGACAATTGAGAGCTGACTACACATCTTTTGAACGATACCAACATCCTTGATATTGACCTGAGTGTATACCCTTGACTCTCTTACTTTACAATTCTGCTTAGTGCACATGCCTTCAAGTGAATGTCTATGCCAATATTCATTTCATATGAACTGGAGAAATATTGTTTAGCATCTTTTATTTAAGGACATAAAAGATAAGGTAGGTGACACATTTCCTTAAAACTCAGACTTGTGCCCTGGCTGGTTTGGCTCAGTGGATAGAGCATCAGCCTGCGGACTGAGGGGTCCCAGGTTCGATTATGGCCAGGGGCACATGCCGGGGTTGTGGGCTCGATCCCCAGTGGGGAGCGTGCAGGAGGCAGTCAATCAGTGATTCTCTCTCATCGTTGTTTCTGGCTCCCTCTTCCTCTCTCTTCCTCTCTGAAATCAATAAAGAAATATATTTTTTTAAAAACAAAAAAATAACAACTCAGACTTGTTTGTTAGTCCTCACCCAAGGATATATTTTCCATCGATTTTTAGGGAGACTAGAAGAGAGGGAGGGAGACAAAGAAAGAGGGAGAGATAGATGTGAGAGAGACTCAGTGACTGGTTGCCTCCTGCATGCATCCCAATGTGGCAGGATGGAACCTGCAACAGAGGTACATGCCCTTGACTGGGAATTTGAGCCTGCGACTCTTTGGTATACAGGCTGAAACTCTAACCACTGAGAAATACCAGCCAGGGCTGCAATTTATTAAAAAAAAAAAAAAAAAATGAGCAAAGGACTTGGACAAACATCTCTCCAAAGATACACAAATGGCCAATAAACACATGAGGAAGATGCTGTACATCACTAATCATTAGGGAAATGCAAATCAAAACCACAATGATATACTACTTCACACCCATTAGGATGGCTATTAGCAAAAACCATAGGAAACAACAAGTGTTGGTAAGGATGTGGAAGAAATGAAACCCCTGTGCATTGCTGGTGGGAATGCAAAAGAGTGTAGCTCCTTAGAAAAGAGTACGATGATTTCTAAAAAAAAATTAAACAATTACCATATGACCCAGCAACTCCACTTGTGGATATATCCAAAAGAAGTGAAAGTAGAGACTCAAACGGATATTTGTATACTTATGTTCATAGCAGCATTATTCACAATAGCCAAAAGATCAAAACAACTCAAATGTCCGACGGATTAATGAATAAACAAGATGAATATATACTTACAATGGCACATTAGCCTTAAAAATGAAGGAAATTCTAATACATACATAGATAAACCTTGAAAAGAGTATAGAAAAAACAGACACAAAAGAACAAATATAATATGATTCCACTTATAAGAGATACCGGGAGTAGTCAAACTCAGGAAGGCAGAGAAGAGAATGGTGATATTAGGGGCTAGGAAAGTGGGGGAGGTGGAGAGTTAGTGTTTAATGGGTACAGAGTTTCAGTTAGGGAAGACAAAAAAGTTCTGGAGAAGGATGGTGGTGATGGTTGCACAACAATGTGAATGTAATTAATGCCATTAAATTTTACACTTAAAAATGGCTAAAGTGGTAAGTTTTATGGTATGTACATTTTACCAGAATTAATAAAAAAAAAAAAGGACAGACCTGAAGTTGCTCCAGTCAGAGTAGGGGCAGGGCCTGGAGCATACCCTATGTCCCTGCCAAGCCCCCAACTGAGGCCCCCTCCTTAGAACAGTCCTGCATACACTGATGGTTGCCCACAAACAGCCCTAACACCTCTGCTGCTCTTTTGTTAACAAAAACGTTTTATCCAGGATTCGCATGACAAGAAGTGTTGGTGGATCTTCCCCAATGCCATGGGTGAATCTTGATTAGTGTAGAGCAGTGGGGTTTTCAGGACCCCTTTTCACTTTTAAACATTACTGAGAGCATTACTGAGAGCTTCTGTTTATGTAGGTTATGTTTATCAATATTAACCATTTTAGAATTTAAAATGAGAAAAAAATTAAAATCTAAGAATATACATATACACTCTTCTGATTCTGGGCACTTGGGGAGTGCAGGCTTCAGTGCAGACATGGCTAAGTTCAAGACCACACCATGCACAACCAGTCCTGAATATGGCACAGAAATGGCATCAAGAAACTCCAATCACAAAGATATGAATCTCTTAAGGGGTAGACCCCAACTTCCTGAGGAACATGCGCTTTGTCAAGAAGCACAAGAAGGGCCTAAAGAAGATGCAGGCCAATGCCAAGGCCATAAGTGCATGTGCCAAAGCTATGGAGGCCCTCCTAAGCCCAAGGAGGTCAAGCTCAAGACCCCAAAGGGTGGCAGCTGCAAGCTCAATTGACTTGCCTACATCGCTCACCCCAAGCTTGGGAAACATGCTCTCAGATTCTGCTAGCCAAAGGCCAAGGTTCAAACCAAGACTAAGGTGGCCGCAGCTGCAGCTCCAGCTCCCAGTGGTGCCCAGGCCCACATGAAGGCTCCAAAGTAGAGGCCTCTGTCTGCCAATGTAAGGAGGAAAGGACGGATGTGCCCCCTGGGCTGCTCTCTGCATGGAGCTGGTGTACTCCTGTGCTATTTGTACAAATAAGCCTGAGGCAGGATATGTACAAAAAACACACAAAAAAACACATACACACATATTCCATTAGCTGCCAGATGGATGACATCATCATACATCATGCAGCCTCTTGACACCTCCACTGTATACTTATGAGAGAATGAGAGTAGGAAACGCGAATAATATCTTTAGGATTATTATAAAAATAGTGTTGTTCTTGTGGCCCTCCTGAAAGGGTCCCCACACACATTTTGAGAATGGCTATTGTAGACCAGCCCTGGTATTCCCATTTGCCCTACCAACTATAGGTACGGGCACTATTATGCAACTCTGGGAAATGAGAACTAGTTTTAGCTGGAGGGTTTCTGAGAGAGTCTCAATCTTAAATAAATACATGCTTTTCCATACTAGACACTGTACATTTCGTGTGACACTCAGAACAGCAGTAGTCACCTTGGGACCCAGGAGTAAGTAAGCCTCCCAGAACTGATCAACCCGCTGCAAGTAGCAAAGCAGAAAGATGGACCTGGGTCCTCTCAACTAGCATAGCAGAGGCAATGAAGTAGCCAACCTTGGAATTTTCCTTTGGGCTTACCCCATCTTTCTTTGGATTTTCTGTTACTTGTAGTCAAACATGTTCTAGCTGCCACATCTCAAAACCTAGTTTGCTGAACACATTCTGAAAATCACTGCTATGCACAGTACCTGGCACACAGTAGGAACTCAATAAATATTTGTTGAATAAATATGTGAATAAATAAGTACACAAACCTTAGTGGATTCGGTAGATAAAATAATAAAATTCTGACCAACTTTGTGTTGCTAGACATCACGTAGTTCCCAGATTGTCAATATTTCCAACAAAGGCCATTATGAATGTCACAGCATCAAAAACGGCCGCATACAGTATTTGTCAAGGGAGCCAAGAGGGTTCAAAATCGCTTTCCTTTGGTCTGCACCAACTAAAAGCCAGGGGTATGAAAGGTAAGTCTATACCAGTGATGGCGAACCAATGACACACGTGTCAGAGGTGACACGCAAACTCATTTTTTTGGTGATTTTTCTTTGTTAAATGGCATTTAAATATATAAAATAAATATCAAAAATATAAGTCTTTGTTTTACTATGGTTGCAAATATAAAAAAATTTCTATATGTGACACGGCACCAGAGTTAAGTTAGGGTTTTTCAAAATGCTGACATGCCAAGCTCAAAAGGTTCGCCATCACTTGTCTATACATACCATATACAGACCACAACCTGCTCAAAGTGGCAACCTGATAAAGAGCACTACTTATTTTCCACTTCCCCTGAGCATGAATCAACTGAAGTAGCTTCTCCATGAAATAAGCACCAAACAGATTTGTGAACAGAATGCTACAAAACATGCTGTTTATGGAAGAAGAAAAAAAGACAAAACAAATACCTAGCCTTCAATTAATGTCATCAGCTAGGGGCACAATGGCCTTGTCAGAAAATATTTAAAACTTCTAGAAATATAATCAAATATAAAATTAAGAAGCTTATGTTCAACTATGCTTAAGCTTAACAACATTCTTCCTCTTCCTTACTGAGAGCCTGATGCCAGTATTTTTAAATTACTTTAAAGTAATGTTTCTTTGCTTCATTATTTTAAGGTTGGTCAATCTGTCCTTGTGTTTGTGGTTTTTTTTTAAAAAAGTTACAATAAAATATTCTAATTTCCATAAGGTGTTTATGAAAGAAACAAATGATATTTTTCCCCTTAAAACAATGAAGTGTTAAGAAAATTTCCACTAGGAGGAGCCGGCTTTTTCTCTGTTGAGTCAGCAGTATTTCACCTCTGAGATACCCTAATCAAAAACACAGACCTGAAATTTGCAGATAATTTCAAAAAAACCTCAATCATAAACAAAATCTGGGTCTGAGGAATCAGCAGAGGCAACTGCAACCCAGGTGCAGAGCGGACACACTCTTCAGATGGCTTTGCAAAGAATTAAGGAAATTCAATCTGTCTGGAGATTTCCTGAGCTCCCTTCTTCCACCCATGTCCCCACCGTGCAGGGGAAAGAGCTAATCTCTGGACCTGGTTTCCAAGTGGATCCTTTCAAGATAGTGCTGCCTTCAGGCTACTAAGCTAGAAACGCCACCCTTGTTCTCCCTCAGCACCGCACAGCTCTCGCTGGGACTCGACAATCACCAGTCTCGCGCATACATTCTGTTAGAATACTGGTTATTTCTTTCCTTGCATTCTTGTCTTCAATTCACTTACCTGACGGTCAGACTGTGAACTTTTGATGAGACCAGTTAGAAAAATGGGCTAAGGGGCACATTAGACGTTAAAATACTAGAAATCTTCTTCTTGCCTCTGTCACTGGTGACTCGGCTCCAAGTTACTTCTGCCTCTTTCCACCGTTGGTTTGTTCCACCGGTAATTTATTACTAAATAAACAAAAACAAACAAAAATCCCACTCATTTATTGGGAACTTACTTTATGACAAGAACTCTGAAAAACATTGCAAATAAAAAGATGGCAGCGTTCCTTGCTCTAACACAACCTGTGGCTAATGAGGAAATCGGGGTCTATAAACAGATAAAACATAATCCTTTGTGGGAAGGGCTAGGTGAGAAGGAGCCATGGGAAGCTGCAGGGAGCATTAAGAAGGGACATTATGGAGGTGGCAGACCCTTGCAGATAGAAACGATGCATGAGCTAAGCCAATGAAGTATGAGCAGCAGTGAACCAGGCAAAACATCAAAACCAAGCCCAGAATGCTACTACACTTCATAGGAAGAGTTAAGTTACCTTTGATTCATGTTTCTCAAACTTGAAGAAAAAGATTCTTGAAGAGCAGGCAGACAGCTCTGGTTGGGGGAGGGTGGTGGTGGGGTGGTAGAGTGATTGAGCAAAAGAGAAAAAAAAAAGACAGAGAGAACTCCCGGATATGAACAACAGTGTAGTGATATGGGCGGGGGTGGGGGATGTGCAAGCGGCAAAGCGGGGATAAATGGTGATGGAAAAAATAAAATAAGAAAGATTCTTGAGAGCTCTTAGAATCGTCTAAAATCATTATTCTATTAAATACTAACAAACATAAAACTAGCAAAATATGTATTGTACTTATAACTTATACAACTATAGATATTTTTAAATGCACAAATACCAACAACTCTACAAAATCAATAAAATTTCAATTGTCAAAGTGATTTCAATGTGATCAATAATGTAGGTTACTAAGCCTCACTTAGACTAGTCAGGTGGACTTGGTACTGACTGCTACTGGCAGCTTCTATTGTGTTTGCTGGGGATAGTTCAATTCGTGAAACAGCAATGTCTCATTCAGCTCAAGCACATTATTTACATTTTTACCTCTGTTCATTTTTCAATATCTAAAAGTAGTGCTCCTTGGCACCAATACAAACACAACTGCAGACACTGACATCTTAGACACCATTTAGTTAACATTTGGTTGCTTGGAAACAATCGATTTTTTTAAGTTACCACCAAAATGACAAATAAAAGGTAAAATCCTTATAGAGAACCATCGAATCCTAATAAAACCCACCTGCTTAATCCCTAATAAATCCCATCTTTTGGGGGCTGCCAGCCTCTGAAGGAGTTTAAATAACTGTATGTTACGGGTCAATGAACTCACACAGAAAAGCATTTTTGTGGTTAGCTTTTAGTACTATGTAAAACCAAATATCTCACTTTATTTCCTTTAAAACCTCAGCCCACATGACTTCCAGTTAAGATGGCACAGAAAATCACGCTGATGGATTCTCTCTACTCCAAACACACAGCAATGAAAAGAAACACAAGAAAACTAAAAGAATGCAGGCAAATTCAAAAATAATATAAACATCTCTATGAAATAGATATGGTGCAGACACCAAGAGGTCAGTCCTCGAAGTTAAAGCCTGGAGCCTCCAATGTTCAGGATCCAAAAATAGGCACCAAAACTGGAAGTATGAGTCCTAAGGGTTTCGAGGCCAAACATAACCCACAAAGGAGAGTGCATCACTGCTTGAAGGCAGGGTCAAAGGTGACCATTGGAGGTGGGCTCCCCATTCCTGGTTTCATATGGAGCAGTGGCCCAAAGAGCAGGACAGGACACAGGCCATCCAGCGACTAGGAACTCAGTGAAGCAGCCTATGATTGCTTGAGTAACTACATCACCGCTTTGGTTCTGGACTAGGGTTCCATGTAAGCCAGAGAGACGACTGTAATACTGCTAAACAAAGAAAAGTAAGTACAGAGGGAGAAAGAGTGGTGGAAAATAAAAAAAATAAATGAAAATACCTTATTCAAAACCAAAGTTCTAAGGTATATAAAGAAATCTAATGCCAATACAGGCAACTTAAAAAACCAGCCATCAGATCACTAACTTACTTCAGATGAAATGAATAGTATAAAACAGTCCAAAATAAGTATCCTATCTAATAATAGACAACCATGGTAATTAACCTTACCTCCGACACACTTTCCATTGGCTAATTAGGGCGATATGCTAATTAACTGCCAATCAAGATGGCGGCCGGCAGCCAGGCAGCTGAAGCGAACAGGAGGCTTGCTTGCTCCAGTGATGGAGGAAGCCAAGGTTCCCTGCCTGCCGCTGCCAGCCTCTGAGCTGCACTCTAAGAAACAATGTTGCAATTATAGAAGCTAAACAAACCCCAGAAACCTGCTTTCAGCCAGCTGGCCTCGGAGCTGGAGCTGCAACAGTGTTTCAATTATAGAAGCCAAACAAACCCAGGTACCTGCTTTCAGCAACCGAGGTCTCAGAGCTGGAGCTGAGCCTCAGAGCTAAAGCCAGCTCTCAGTTCCAGTGACAGCCAAAGAAGGTAAATAAATCCCAGAATAAAAAGAAAAAAAGGAGAGGTTGGGAGCTTCAGTCACCTGCCAGCCTGAAAATGGCCCTCAGCCCCTCATCCAGACTGGCCAGGCACCCCAGTGGGGACCCCCACCCTGAAGGGGGTGTGACCAGCTGCAAACAGCCATCATCCCCTCATCCAGGCTGGCCAGGCACCCAAGTGGGACCCCCACCCTGATCCGGGACACTTCAGGGCAAACCAGCCGGCCCCCACCCGTGCACCAGGCCTCTATCCTATATAGTAAAAGGGTAATATGCAAACTGACCCTAACAGCAGAAGGACTGGGAATGACTGGTCGCTATGACACACACTGACCACCAGGGGGCAGATGCTCAATGCAGGAGCTGCCCTCTGGTGGTCAGGGCGCTCTCACATGGGAGGAGCTCTGCTCAGCCACAAGCCAGGCTGATGGCTGCCAGTACAGCGGTGATGGTGGGAGCCTCTCCTGCCTCCTCAGCAGCGCTAAGGATGTCCGACTGCAGTTTAGGCTGCTCCCCACTGGCAAGTGGACATCCCCCGAGGGCTGCCGGGCTGCCAGAGGGATGTCTGATTGCCATCTTAGGCCCAATCCCTTGGGGAGTGGGCCTAAGCCAGGAGGTGGTCATCCCCAGAGGGGTCCCAGACTGCGAGAGGGCACAGGCTGGGCTGAGGTACCCCTCCCCCCCAGTGCACAAATTTTTGTGCACCGGGCCTCTAGTACTTATATAATTTTAAAGGAGTAAGAAATTATAAACCAAAAAAGGCAAAATTAAAACAAGAAGAGATGTTTAAAAAAGAATCAATTGGAAATTATAAAATGAAGAATAGTCACTGAAATAAAAAACTCAGTACCCAAGATACTTTAGACTGGACAGAACTGAAGTAAGAACCAGCACATTTGAAGCTAACACGACGAAATTCACACAGATTGCAACTCAAAAGATAAGGAAGAAAAATATAAAGAGTACTTAAGAAACATGAAGGACAGCTCCACAAACATCTGGAAGGCATCAGAGCAAACGAAAGAGAAGAGGATGGAAAAGAAAAGAAGCAGTATTTAAAGAGATAAAACTAAGTATATTTAAAGATAAGCTAAGAATGTTCAAGAAATACATGGGTTTTAGATTAAAAATGTACTTTTTAATTAAAAGTACATTCTAAATACTGAGAAAGATAATTTAAACAAACAAGTAAGCAGATAAATAAATCAATTTTTAAAAGCCACACAAACTAAAAATATTATTTTTTAAAAATCACAAAAGCTACTGGAGAGCACCTGTACACCCACTGGCCAGGGGTCACAAAGCCCTCGGGGAGGCTGGCTCTGGTGCAGCAGCCTGGCCAGCTGAGCCCACTGAGGCCTGGCTGCCTGCGGAGACAGCAGGCAGCCAGCAGCTCAGATCCTCACACCCAGGCTGATACAGAAGCTCCATAAGCATTTTGTAGCTTCCTAACAGCTGGTGGATACAAGGTAAAGCAACTTTCCTTCACATTAGAGACAACCCCAAGAAACCTCCTGAAAAAGCAGACGCCTAAATGTTTCAGGCAACTTCTGGCAACAAGAGATTTGTCCTCCCTGGAATGGATACTCAGCTCTGGGCTTAAATTTCTCTTCCTTTCCCACCAGGCTTCTCCCAGCAGCACCAAATATGAACTTTACTGGATGCCTTTGTTCACCATCAACCAACTTTAGACCAAGGAACTCATTATATAGTACAAGAAGTGAGGAAAGGAGCTGATACCAACAGGGTTCACAGTCAGCTACAGTTATTACTAGCGGCTAGTTAACTACTTTTTCATCTATATTCCTTCATCACTTACAATTTCACTACCACATGTTATTTCATTATATTGCATCTTCTCTGAAGCTAAAGGAAAGAAAACATAAAGAAACAAGAATGAGCCCTGGCCAGTGTGGCTCAATTGGTTGGGTGCATCGTCCATGCACAGAGGTCACCAGTCCAATTCCTGGTCAGGGCATATGCCTAAATTGGGGGTTCGATCAAATTAGGGGGTATGTAGGAGGCAACTGACTCATATTTCTCTCTCATTAATCTCTCTCTCTCTCTCCCCCCCCCCTTCTCAAAATCAATGAAAACATTTATTTTTAAAACCTACTCAAAAAAAGAAAAAGAAAAAGAAAACAAGAATGATAGCTCACTTATCTGGAAAGAAGCTTGATTTGGAAGATCACAGATGATTTCCAATGGAAAAAAAAATGGTATCAGAAAACTGGTAACACATAATTGTTCAGATAAAGCTATAGTTTTAAAAAACAGTTTAGTAAACCCCTCATTTAGGTACCCTTGGAAAGCAGACAGCGAGCACTCAGGCAAGCTAGAAAAGGTAAAGACCAGAATTCACCACATTTCCAGACAGAAAAACCTCTCACCTGAACCACCCAGATGATGCTATCCCAATTGTGTACCTTGCAGTCACTCAAAGGGATCAATAGGGAAATAGGCCCTAGTTTCAAAACCTTTCTAAAAACTGTTATGCTATGGCACAAGAGCACCACCTACTGTAATAGTTCCAAGGGACAATTTAGTCCATTTATTGAAAAATGGCTATGTACCCACTTCTACCCAAATGTTTACCTTGCTTCAGAAAAATGACTGTGGAGGGATGGACTTCAAATCATTTCAACCTAATTGGTTGTCTCTCTCTCTTTTAAAACTGGAGCCTTTGCCAAGACCCCCATTTTTACTTTAATAATGTCCCCTTTCCTTCCCAGGTAGCTATCTTAGTGAATACTGATATACCTAGAGCTCGTCCCCTCCACGTCTCCAAGGGGCAGAGGAAAACTCAAGGGGAGAGCTGTAGTAGTTCAAACGGGTCTGAAGGATGCATGTAATGTAAATTTTAAGCCCTACAATACCCTTATAAAGACTGGGGAATAGTGTTTTTGAAAACTCATTTCAAGAGGAATACAATAGTTCCCCTCCCCTTAAGGAGCTTAAAATAAACACTGAGAAATGAACCACTAGCAAAATAGAATAAAGAAGAAAATAACCTGGGAAAAACAATTTATGGGATATCATCAGTAACAGCAGGGTAGAGCTGATTGTTTCTGTTGTGCTGTATACACACAGAATACAACTAAAGCCATGGCAAACACAGGGCTCTTTCTGGAGCCCCCTTCAGGGCTTTCTAGGTATTGCCAACTACAAAAATCCTGACAGACTCCCCTGAACAATCCACATGAAGTCTAGCCTGTGTGTCAGTTAGCTTTGTTATTTTTTATTGGTCTGGTGGGGGCACTCTATTTAAGAGCCACCGCATGTGTAATCTCTCCTCTGCCTGAGTGGTGGTGAAAAAGCAGCAGTTCGTATTTACTCCCATCATGCTGCACACCTCTCATCTAGTACTAGTCAGGGTTTCCATTACAGCCAGAGCACGCACATGAAAATAGAGAAGAGATTCTCCACACAGCACATTCAGGGAAGAAATAACATGTATCCTCAAAATATCAGTCATCTGATGCCTGTAAAAATACAAATTTGTTAACTTGGAAATCATAAAAACTTCAAAACAATATATGTGTCGGTATTCTGTTTCAATTACTTCACAGGAAAAGAAAAATGATACTTTAGAAAAATTCCAATCACAGTTCTCTAGTACCTAAACCGCTAGCAAAATGGGCAGTCTGCAGAACTCTGTTTGCTAACGCCCCTGGGCAAGGGGACCCAGGGCAGTGTCACAGGGGGGTGAGTTGCACTGAATGTGAAAACCTCAGGGGAGATATTTGTTGAAAAAGAATGAGGTTATACAGAGACAAATTCTAAGTTAAAGAGCAACTGACTAATTGACTAAAGAAGAAAAGAGCCCAAGCTGGGACTGACAGGCCCATAAAATGTTTTAAAGGCATAATAATATTGGGTTTTAGTTGTCCAATATAAAAGACTTTAATGTTAGAATATACCAACAGGGGCCTAGCAAAAATTTAGTAAGTCTGCTAAATATGACCCAATTCTGGTCCATTAGAATTTCAGATGAAGTGGACACTTGCAGTTAATCTACCAACCGTTTTCTACCTTCCTCGTTCTTATAAAACCAAAACTTCCTAGCCACCAGATTTTGGTGAGAAGAAAATGGGCTCTAATTGTGTTCAAGCAGCAGTTCTCAGTCACGGGCAATCTTGACCCTCTGGGGCCCTCTGACAATGTTTGACATTTTTGGTTGTCATGATGGGGGGACTGTGCAACTGGTATCCAGTGGGTAGAGGTCAGAGATGCTGCTGAACATCCTACAATGCACAGGACAGTCCCCTACAATAAAAAATTATTGAGCTTGCCCTGGCCAGGTGGCTTGGTTGGTTGGAGTGTCCTCCCATACACCAAAGGATGCATGTTTGATTCCCGGTCAGGGGCGCATACTTACATTGCTGGTTCGAATCCTGGTCAGGGTGCGTACAGGGTTTTTCTCTCTCTCAATGATATCTCTCTCTCTCTCTCTCTCTCTCTCTCTCTCTCTCTCTCTCTCCCCCTCCCCCTCCCCCCAACACACACACACACACACACACACACACACACACACACACACACACACACACACACACTTTCCTCTGTCTCTCAAAACCAATGAAAAGATATCCTCAGATGAGGATTTTTTTAAAAAAATCATTGGGCCCTACCCATGCTACAACACTATCGCTCACACAGGAGCTACTGGAAAAAGGCTCTCCTGGCCAGGTGTGAGGAAAGAAACTAGAGCTCTAGTTGCTGCAGGAAGCCAGCCTTAGCGTGAAGTATAGAAGGCAAACACAGAGTTCAGGTAAATGACTTTTGCCGTAAGGGCTCTTAAAAAGATATACCACTTTTTGAACAATGACTCATTTTTCCCCTTCATTAAATGACCTTTTCACCACACAGCACACTAAGTAAATCACATAATATTTCAATATTATGGTTTCAGATAAAGAACAGACTCACTGATTTACTCAACACAGCAGTTTCTTGTCAAGAATATCATATGGAACAAAAAGACTTTAAAAATTGTTCAAATATCACATCTCATCTGTTAGTAGGCTAAATGGTGCCCCCCCCCCCAAATATATGTCATGTCCTAACCCTCATTACCTTAAGAGTAAATTCATATTCACCTTGTATGGCAACAGGTGTGATTAAGTTAAGGCTTCCTGAGAAGAGGTACTTATCCTGGATTATGAGGGCAGGCCATATGTGCAATCATATGTATCCTTATGAGAGAGGGAGCAGGACTTGGAGACAGACACACACAGGAGGAGGCAATGTGAAACAGGCCACAGTGATGTGGCCGCAAGCCCAGGAATGCTATGCTGGCAGCCACCAGAAGCTGGAAGAGGAAAGACCCAGATTCTCTCCTAGAGTTCCCAGAGGTAACTCAGCCTTGCCAGGTTTTGGACTTTCTGCTCCAGAAAAGTAAGAGAATAAACCTGTTGTTTAAACCAGCGTTGGCCAACCGGTGGTCCGTGAACACTGGTGGTCTGAAAGGTTGGCGACCGCTGGTTTAAACCACTAAATTTGTGATAATTTGTTATAGCAGCTTCAGGAAACTAATGCAGCATCTTTCAAGAAGGTATAGAAATTGCAGGTCACAAGAAGGGAAGCAAATTTACATCTTGCTTTTTGCGGGGAGGAAACCCAAAGATTCCTTTTCTACGGAAATGACAAAGGTTTCCACATTAGGAGTTTTTTCACTGTCAAAGCCCAAAGGGGTAAAAAAATGACCATTATGCACTTCTTATACGAATGCATGCTCTCCACCATCTTCCAAAGAATGCTCCTTCCCGCCTCCATCAATCCCCACATCCTGTCAAGCCTTCTCTTTCTCCTTTATTGAGGCAACAAAGCAATATTTTATTATATTTATATACAAACTGTATTTATTAATTTTAAAATTATTGCTTACGACATAAAAATGTTTTCATTGCTCAATGATCATTTTTTTTAATGACAATGCATGTGGTAAATACTTGGATATCTTGGGTTGGCCTGAAACACAGAATAACTTTTCCCATTAAAATTAACAGAAATAATTATTTTCTTTACAAACTTTTCACTTAGTGACAGGGTTTATAGGAATGAATTGAAGTCATTAAGTAAAAAATAGGTATATTTATTCCACCTATAGCAAATGCATGATTAGTAGCTTGATTTCTTGGCCCTCTTCATTAATACCTTGTCAAGAATATCATATGGGAGAAAAAGATTTTTAAAATGGTTAACCATGCCATCTCATTAACACTAGTTTAATGTTGCCCTCTCCCTGCCCCACCCCCAACAACACCACCAATACATGTCCATGCCCTAATCCCTGGAACCTATTAATATTACCTTTAAGGAATGCAGGAGTTACAGATTGGAATTCAACGATCCAAACCAACCCTTTCATTTCACAGGGTAGGTAAGAGGGTGCAGAGGAATGAAGTACCTTCCTTAAACCACCCATATTGTTAGAATTCCAACCAGAACAGAATCCAAGTCTCCTAGCACCTAGCCCCATGTTCTGAGGTTATAAGAAGGAATTGAAAAAAAAAAAAGTGAATAAAGAGACAGAAAACAGCAGAACTTTTTTCTTTTTTGAGAAAAGATGAAATGATATAGGCATTCTTTAGATTAGAAAAGAAAAGGGTGGTTAATGAATTAATAAATGCCTACAGGTGAAGAAAACAATGACTGACTAGAGCTGCCTCAACTTACACTTATTCTGCACTGGTAATTAGACCTTGGTTTTCTATCTTTTTGTGTCTCGCAACCCAAAGAGTCTTCAAGACCTTAACTATGTAAGGTTCTATCATATCATTATACTAGATTCTACTGGTACTATATCTCAGTTGTAGACCAAAAACCTATACAACTAGCTCAAGTCCAACGGGGGAGGGTGTTGCCATGAAAAAGCTACAATAAAAGATCTCATGGATACTCAAGGAAAGAAAAGAGAGATTAGCTGGGCCAAATAAAACCGTGACTAAAATTCCCACCACCCTCTCCGATGGGTCTCCACGTGTCTGCTCCGCTCCGCGGCTTCTCTCTGTGGACTAGCTTCCTCTTTTTCTTCTTCCCCACGGCTTGCGCATGGTTTCTATGGTACAGTTAACAATCCGGTCACAACACTACATGATCTTTCAGCCATCACCTAATGAACTCACTATCTCAAGGTTACCATTCTCAGGAAAGAATCTAATTGGTTCAATCTAGACAACAAAGTCTCTACATTGGTTTCTACTAGGTCAGCTGCTCCTCCCACAAAGATTGGTGGTTGACAGGTACTAAACTCTGGGCAGATTCTTCAAAAAGGGATGCAACAAGAGGAAATGATCTGGATGGGCATTAAGGTACCCAAGAGTTATATAGTCTTTTAGTAAATGATACCCAGGAAGATTGCCATTTATGTATATGAGACCTGTGGAAAATATGACCATTACCTGTAAATAGAGCGCAGAAACCAGTTTTAAATTTGCTTCCAGCTCTATGGGTCCAGAGCAAAACCTTACTACTTAGAGCTGTATTATCAGATTTTATCTTTTGTCCAGAAGTATCTTCGATTAGCAGACTATTAAGAAAATCTCAGGAAATTTAAAAAAAAAAAAATTCTGTTTTTACACAATATGGTCACTGACTTGCCATTATTTGGAGAGAGGAAGGGAGAAAAGGAACAAAGTTATCAGCAGTCCTTACATAAGTAGAATTTCTCTGAACTATATCATGGTCAAAATACAGTTCAACAGTTCAGCACAGGCATAGAATTTTAACAGAACTGGTACCTCAAGCAATTTTTGAAAATAAAAACAAAAAATCTGACAGGGGTTGGGAGGAGGAGGAGGAGGAGGAGGAGGAGGAGGAGGAGGAGGAGGAGGAGGAGCAGAAGACAGAGCACAGAGGATTTTTAGGGCAGTGAAACCACTCTCTATGATACTATTACGGTGAATACACGTCATTAAATATTTCTCCAAACACAAAATGTACCACATCAGGAGATAAATGAACTCTGGATGATTATGATGTATCAATTAGACACCCTGTACATCAATTATACAAATGTACTACTCTTGCACAGGGTGTTGATAGGGGGAGGTTGTGATGTGTGGGGGAAGAGGATATATGGGAACTATACACTTTCCACTCAATTTTACTGTGAAGTTAAAACTGCTCTTTTAAAAAGTTTACTTAAGATAAAAATGGTCATGTGATAAGAGCAACCTTGGTCTAACAAAACTAAAGCCTACTGGAGACACTCTGAGCATAAGGATCAGAAACAGCAGGAGCAGAGTGAGAAAGGCAAGAACAGACCTCAATTACATCTGGCAGCAGCCGCAGCCCTCACACCCTACATTATAAAGTTAATCAGTTCCCTGAGTTACAATTTCATAAATTCAGAGAGCCAGATGCTTCGTTTCTCCAGACAGAGAAGATAATTCCTGTTGGTTGTACTATGAGGTATTATCTGCTTCCAAGTCTAGTATGTGAACTCCTCAACCACCAGGAAATTAAATACAAAGCTTTTATTGGGTCTCCCTCTAACTCTACCCCCAAGATAATATTCATTTCCAATGTCAACTAAGAATTTCATAAGGGAGATCTCCTGTTACATCTATGAAGTTTTTTTGTTGCTGGGTTTGTTTGTTCTTGAAGAAGTTTTCATTTCGACTTAGACTGCAGGATATCCTAACAGTACCACATGACCTGTGGCATTAATTCCTTGGGCCAACTTTTCTTTAACAGATGCTCCTCTTCCTGTCACAGGGAGTCTGGTCTTTCTCTTACCCTCCCCTACCTCGTCTTCAAGACCAATCATTTAGGGGCAAGATAATCTCAACAAACAGCTTGATTTTGTATGCATGTGTTATCATCATAATTAGCTAGGTGTTAATATTAATAAAGAGAAGAAACCAAATGACAGGCCAGACATTATAAGTATGGTTATCTGGGCAACTTCACCAGGATGCTACAGCTTCAAGCTCCCCAGGGAACCACCGGTCCATTCCCTGCAGATCTCTGGGGGAATAGATGGAACAAAGGAAGAGATGGGCACATGCGCAGTGAAGTCAGGTGATATAAGGAAGGTGCTTTCCTGTCAGTCTAGTCTGGGGAACAATTGACTGGCTAGGGGGTGGACTCTAAAAGAAGCACAAGAAATCTGGGAAAGTTAAAACCCCCAAAAAGTTCCCTCTCTCTTGTTGCTCTTCCTCTCTTGCCCTCTTGCTCTCCCTGGCTCCGTGCCTGCGCTCGCCTGTGTGTTGGCGTGTTCTCTCTCCATAGCCGTGTGGCCTTAAGCAGCCGCATGGCCCATGGCCATGTGGACCCCACATGCAATGGTCTGCAGCTGGGAGCACAAGCTAAACTAGCCAGATGCTGGACTGGACTGGACTTTAATATGCAACAGAAATTCTGGGCAATGGCCTATTCTGGCCCAGTTGAAGACAAAACTGGACTTCTTCCAAGGTGAGACAGACAGAGATGGGACCTTAGAGTGGAACCCCTTTAATTTTACATCATCAATAAAGCTTTCCACAAAACCCCAGCTTCCCGTGGGGCCCTCAAGAAATTCTTTTCCTCATGGCACTCTTCCACGATAACATATGTACCTAGCCTAAGTCTTAATAAAGCGCTACTGCTTGTTCCTTGTCATGCCCCAAGAATTGTATTTTTGGTCTGGCAATCCTCAAAAGGTTTAACCACATCTATTTGGGTGGAATCTCAAAAAAGAAAAAAAGAAATCAAAGAACAAGTAAGTATGAGTCCTTTTGCCTACCAACTGTGGGTAAAGATCCTAAAAGTTTTCCTATGAACATAAAAAGCATAATTGTAACCTTTGGTTAATTTAAGTTTTGAGAATAAACTAGTCCACACATAATTACTTTGTGTATGTTTTCTTCTTTGTTTCTGTGCCTCCTTCCTTATAGTACGGATTTCCTCCTTTAAGGAGGATGTTAAGATGTTAACATGGAGGATGTTAAGAAAGATGTTAAGAAAGTACAAAATGTTTACATGGTATTTCCTGGATTTTGGCCTTCATTTTCATTGGAAAAAGAAACTTGCCATGACATACTTTTATTCATCTAAAAAGACACATCCTAAGCACTAGTTCTGAGAGATATTTATAGGGACTCCACAATCAAAGGATTCAGGATTCAAGTGAGATTTCTAACTGTATGCTATAATTTCTCTTAAGGCATCTCAGTTCATTCTAACTTGTTAAAGACTCTGCAAATCCAGCATTCACACAGTCATTTAACAAACATTCATTAAGTGCCTACTGTGTGCAATGCACCATGCCAGCGATTAGAGATAAGATGTCAACCCCAGACACAGTCCCTTGCCTCAAGGAGTCTTAGTCTAGAGAGTGTTTTTCAAATTGCAAGTTATGAAATCAACTACATGGATAGCAACCAAGCATTCTTCTTTAATGAAGGAAGATAGGATGGAAAATATCATAGTATATCACACTTAGAAAAAGTAGGTGCTGTTTAGTAAAATGTTTGTAAAAAATAATATATGTGTGCTCTAAATAGGATGTAACATATATTTCTTATTGTGGAACATAGTCAAAAAATTTTAGAAAACCCTGCTCTAGGAGAAGAAATATATTACCCAAGAAATGATAATAAAATATAAAAAGTGATATAAAAGAATAAGTAAAGAATACTATGGAAACATCAAAGAACATTACAAAAACTTGGTTGAGCCTAAACACGTTATCACTTCACACTAGGTAAAAGCCTTTGGAAGAGAGGACAGACTTCCAGCAAGACAGTGTGAGGGGCTCAGTTGATCTGCTCCCCAGTGAAACTAGTGAATATTATTAAAGCAATAATAATGTCAAGCCTCTAGAAATGCTCCAATGGGCAGAGAGAAAATGAAAGTATCTACTCATGAAAATTTGGTAAGAAAGCAGAGTCTGTGGTATCTGAACCACCACTACTCCCTTCTTACCCTCTCTAAACTCAGCAAACTCCTACTGCAGCAATCAGTGGAGCTCACCAGTCAGGTGTGGACAGAGAAAGTTGAAAAGAGCCCTACTAATATCACTATCATTCTGGGGTGATAATGGGCATATCCAAAGCTGCTGAGGAGCAACATCAGAGGCTTACCAATGATGCTGAGAGGGGAAACAGACCTGCTACTCTAAAGAAATAAGCTAGCAAATAACATAATAAGCCCAGAAGGAGGGTGGTGGGAGAAAGGACAACCAGTGTTCAGAGTTGCTACATTATATTATCTAAAATGTCTAGTTTCCAACACACACACAAAAATTATGACACATGCAAACAAGTAAAGTATAACCATACACCAGAAAAAAAGCAGGCAACAGAAACTCCCCATGAAAGCGATCAGATGTTGGATTTCTCATTAAAAGACTTCAAAGTAACCATTATAAACATGTTCTCAGAACTAAAAAAAACCATGATTAAAGAAGTGAAGAAAGGAATGATGACAATGTTGTATCAACAGACAAACTGTAAAAAAGAAACAAATGGAAATTCTGAAGTTGAAAAGTATAGTAATGGGGCATGTGTGGAACTCACTGGAGTGGCTCAATAGTAGACATGAACTGACAGAGAAAGAATAAACAAAACTTTAAGATAGATAGAGATCAAGCCAAAGAACAGAGAGAGAAAAAGAAGAAAAGTAAAGATAGCCTTAGAAAACTGTAGGATACAATTAAGTATACATACTCATAATGGAAGTACCAAAAGGAAAAGATATAAAGGAGCATAAAATTTCTCAAAAAAAAGGGTTAAACTTTCCCAATTTTATTTTAAAAATCAAGGAAGATCAATAAACTTCAAGTAGAATTTTTTAAAAATATAGCCACAAACAGATATATCATAATAAAAAATATTGAAAGTCGAGGAAAAGGAATAGCAAGAGAACAATAACCCATTATTTACAAGGGAACCTTATTAAGATTTTTGACTTCTCAGCCAAAAACAATAGCAGCCAGAAGAGTTAGATAACATATTCTAAGTGCTCAGAAAAAAATACTGTCAACCAAAAATTTCATATGCAGCGAAGTTATCTTTCAAAAAGCAACATGAAGCCATGACTAGTGTGGCTTAGTTGATTGGAATGTTATCCCAGGCACCAGAAGGTCACAGGTTTGATTCCTGGTCAGGGCACATACCTAGGTTATGGATTTGATCCCTGGTCAGGGCACATATGTAGGTTATGGGTTTGATCCCCAGTCGGGGCACATATGGGAGGGAACCAATCAATGTATCTCTCTCACATTAATGTTTCTCTCTCCCTTCTCTCTTTTCCTCCTTCTCTAAATTCAATATTTTTTTTAAATGAACATGAAATAAAGACTTTCCCAGATAAATAAAAACTGAGAGAATTTGTTCCTTAGAAGACCCACCTTACAGGAAATATTAAAGTAAGTTCTTCAGGCTGAAAGCAAGTAACTATAGAAGCTAAGTCTAATCCACACAATGAAAAAAAAAGAACACCAGTAAAGGTAATCATGTAATTATAAATTCACGTTTCTTTCTTTTCATAACTAATATAAAAATCAATTATATAAAATGCTATGTATATGAATTGTTTATTGGGCATAAACATATAAAATGTAAGATATGTGTGAGGTATTTTCCAATACCAGTGCAAAGGAGAAGTGTGGGAGCAAAGCTGATTTGGGCTAAGGAAATAACTTCATATGATATAGTAATATCTATAACAACATATTGTTGGGTTTGTAACATTATAAGATGTAAGATGTATAACAATAATGCCACAAAAGGGGCTATGTGGCAGGAAGGGAGAGTTAAATATATGGCTAAATTTGTTTTACAATACCAATGGAATTAAGCTAGCCTAAACCTGAAGTTAAGCTGTATATGGTAATCCCTACAGCAAGCACTAAGAAAAAAGAAATACTCAACAAGTATAGTAAAAACACCATTAAAGAATTTAAGTTGTTACATTCGAAAATATTCACTTAATGCAAAAGAACACAATAAAGGAGAAACAGAAATAAAAAAGATAAAAGACAGAAAACAAAAAGAAAAATTCCACTCAGGGTTACATGATGTTATTGACAGAAATCCAATCATATCAATAATATCACGGAATGTGAGAGGAATAAACAATCCAACCAAAAGAGAGATGATCAGATTCTAGTTAAAAATATAATTTGTCATATGCTATCTATAGGAGACTCTTTGGATTCAAAAATATAAACAGCTTGAAAGTTTTAAAAAAATAGAAAAAGATATATCATGCAAATATACAAAAACCAGAAAGTTGGCAGACTATACTGATATCAGAGAAAATAGACTTTAAAACAAAAAAGTTACTAAAGATAAAGAGGACTATTTTATAATGATAAAAGGGTACAATCCATGAGGTAGATTAACAATTTTAAACATATGTATACCTAATAACAAAGCACCTAACACATGAAGCAAAGAAATGACAGAAATGGAGAAATAAGACATTGTAATGTTAATAGTTGAAAACCTCAAAATGCCACTGTCAGTAACAAATAGAATAATGAGACAGAAGATCAACAAGTAAATAGGAGACTTAACACTATAAACTAACTAGACCTAACAGATATCAACAGATATTTCCACTCAACAAAATATACACTCCTCTCAGGATTACATGGGACAGTCTCTTTTCTCTAGGATAGACCACATGCCAGGCCATTTTATTTTATTTTTAATTTATTTTTCAAATTTATCTTTACTGTTGAAAGTACTGCAGACATCCCCCTTTTTCCCCCATTGACTTCTTAACCCCACCCCTGCAACCCACAAGCCTTCACCACACTATTATCTCTGTCCATGGGCTATGCATACGAGTTCTTTGGTTAAACTTTCCCCACCCATCCTCCCACCACCACCTTCCCTTAGAGATTCATCAGTCTGTTCTATGCTTCTATGTCCCTGGATTTATTTTGTTCATCATCACTTTATTTTGTTAATTAGATTCCACATGTACTAGTAAGTGAGATCATATGATACTTGTCTTTCTCTGACTGGCTTATTTCGCTTAGCATAATACTCTCCAAGTCCCTCCATGCTGTCTCAAAGAGTACGAGATCCTTCTTTTATATTGCTGCACTAGAGGCCTGATGCACAAAATTCGTGCAAGAGTAAGACTTCGCAGCCCCTGCTGCCTCAGTCATCGCAGCCCTGACTGCTACCTTGGCCCTTACAGCCCTGGCTTCATCCGGAAGGTCATCCAGACGGTCGTTCCACTGCCCGGCCATTTGGTCAATTTGCATATTACACTTTTATTATTATAGATAGTATTCCATAGTGTAAATGTACCACAGCTTTTTTATCCACTCATCTACTGATGGGCACTTGGGTCATTTTCAGATCTTAGCTATTGTAAATTGTACTGCTCTGAACAAAGGGGTGCATATGTTCTTTCTGACTGGTGTTTCTGATTTCTTAGGATATATTCCTAGAAATGGGATCATTTGGTCAAATGGCAGTTCCATATTTAATTTTTTGAGGAAACTCTATACTGCTGTCCATAGTGGCTATACCAGTCTGCATTCTCACCAGCAGTGTACTAGGGTTCCCTTTTCTCCACATCCTCACCAGCACTTGTCATTTGTTAATGGTAGCCATTCTGACAGGTGTGAGATGATATGTCATTATTGTTTTCACTTGTATCTCTGCTGATTAGTGACTCTGAGCAATAGGCCAAGGGAAACAAAGGAGAAAATAAACAAATGGGACTACATCAAAATAAAAAGCTTCTGCACAGCAAAAGAAACCATCAACAAAATGAAAAGGGAGCCCACTGTATAGGAGAACATATTTGCCAATGATACATCTGATAAGGGGTTAATATCCAAAATATATAAGGAATTCATACAATTTAACAACAGGAAGACAAATAATCCAATAAAAAATGGGCAAAGGACCTAAATAGATACTTATCCAAAGTGGACATACAATTGGCCGAGAAATGAAAAAATGTGAGGCCATTTTAAAAAACAAATATACATGGATATGTACAAAGAGTGGGGCAAAAATCAGCTTACAGTTATTTCCAGGGAAAATAACATAATAATTAGTCAATAATAACCAATTGATGTATCTCTCTCACATTGATCTCTCTCTCTCTCTCTCTCTCTCTCTCTCTCTCTTTTTCTCTCTCTCCTTCCCTCCCTCCTTTCCTCTCCCCTCCCTCTCTCCCTTCCACTCTTTCTGAAAATCAATGAAAAAATTCCCTCAGGTGAGGATTTAAAAAAATTAAAAACATAAACTCTGTGTTTTGCATACTCACAACTATAAACCTACTTCTGCCCAATCCTGTATATGTAAATGGATGTCTATATTTAAATGGATGGATAATATAAGAAATTCCTGTTCTGTGACTACAATGGAATAAAATTAGAAATCAGTAGTGGAAAAAAATTGAGGGAAATTCACAAATATATGGAAATTAAACAATGTACTGCTAAATAACCAATAAGTCAAAAAAAATCAAAATAAATTTTAAAATGCTTGGATATGAAAGAAAATGAAGACACAAAATACCAAAACATGTGATACAGCTAATACAGAGCTTATAGGGAAATTTACAGCTGTAATGCATATCCTAAGATAGATAAAAGATATACCAATGACCTAATCTTCCAGGTTAAGACACTAAAAATAGATCAAACTAAATCTACAGCAAGCAAAAGCAAAGAAATAATAAAACTGGAGAACAAACTATATGAAATAGAGAATAAAAAACAATAGAAAAAGTCAGCAAATCCAAAAGTTGGTTCTTTGAAAATATTCACAAAATCAGCAAAATTTTAGATGAACAGACCAAGAGAAAAAGAGAGAAAACTCAAATTACTAGAACCAGAAAGAACGGATAGGACGTTACTATGACCCTTATGGAAATAAAAAAGGATTAAAAAGAAATACTATTAATAACACACCAGCAAATTAGATAACTTAGATGAAATGAATTAATTACTAGAAAGATAAAAACTACCCAAACTGATTCAAGAAGAAACAAACTAAATAGGCCTATAACAAGTAAAGATATAAAATAACTAAATAAAAAGCTATCCACAACCCTGGCCAGTGTGGCCCAGTTGGTTGAGCATTCACCAGAGTCACCAGTTTGATTCCTAGTCAGGGCACATACCCAGGTTGTGGGTTTAATCCCAGCCAGGTTGCCTGCGGGAGGCAACCAATTGATGTTTTTCTCTTACACTATTGTTCCTCTCTTTCCCTCTTCCTCTCCCTTCCTCTCTCTCTAAAATAATTAAAAACATTTTTTTAAAAAATTTATTTAAAAAACTATCTACAAAGAAAAGCCATTACCAGATTACTTCAACACTGAACTACCAAACATTTAAAAAATAATACTAATTCTTAATAAACTTTAAAAAAATAGGATGGAATACTTCCCAATTCATTTTTATAAAACTAGTATTACTATATATATAACAGCAAAACAAGAAAAAGACATCATAAGAAAATTATAGACCATTATGTTTTATAGATATGGACATAAAAATCTTCACCAAAATACTAGTAAACCAAATCCAGCAACCTAAGAAATGAATTATATAACATAACCAAATAGATTTATCACAATATGCAAGATTAGTTTAATACCTGAAAATCAAGTAATAGAATACAACAAAAATCTCAAGATCATCTCAATAGCTACAGAAAGCTGTGTGATAAAATCCAACACCCTTCCTTGACAAAAACAAACAAACAAACAAACAAACAAAAAAACCCCACTCAACAAACTAGGAATAGAAAGAACTTGATAAAGGACATCTGCAAGAAACAAAAACAAAACACAGCTGGTATCATGCTTAATGGTGAAAGACTGGAAGATCTGACCTAAGATCAGGGGCAAGATAAGGACATTCAACCTCACACTTCTACTCAACATTGCACTAGAGTTTCTACATAGGGAAAACAGGCAACAAATAAATGTATAAAGGATATCCATATGGAAAAGGAAAAAGTAAAACTATTTCTACCTGTAGATTATATGATCTCATATAGAAAAAACTTTAAGGAATCCACAAAAGGAAAACTATTAGAACTTATGAGTTAGCAAGGTTGCAGGATTCAAGATTTATATACAAAACTTAGGAATTAATTTAACAAAATAGGTGCAAAGTTTATACTCTGAAAACTATAAAACATATTTAAAAGAAATTAAATAAGACCAATACCTCATGCTCATGGCCCAGAAGACTTAACATTGTTAAGATGGCAATACTCCACAGATTCAATGCAATTCCTATCAGAGTTCCAGCTGACTTCTTTGTAAATTCTAACAAGCTGATTCTGAAATTAATATGGAATTTCAAGGGATCTGCAGTAGATAAAACAATCTTGAAAAACTAGAAGAAAATGGAGAATTCACACAGCCTGATTTCAAAACTTACTATATTACAGTAGTAATGAAGGCAGTGTGGTAGTGGCACATGGACAAACATAAAGGTCAAGGACTGAGAGTCCTTGAAATCAACCCATCCATCTATAGTCAACTGATTTTCAACAAGGAAGCCAAGATTACCCAATGGCAAAAAGAGCAGTCTTTAATAAATGGTGCTGGGAACACACAAAAGAACAAAGTTAAAACCTTACCTCATACCATATACAAAAAACTAACTCTAAATGGATCAAAGACCCAAATGTAAAGCTAAAATTATAAAAACATAAGGATAAAATATAGGGTAAATTTCCAGTACTTTGGATTTGGTGATGATTTCTTAAATATAACACCTAAAGCAGAAGCAATAAAAGAAAAAATAAGTTGAACTTCATAAAAATCACTAACTTTTGTGCTTCAAAGGACACATCAAAAAAGTAAAAACAGCCCAGTTTAGGGTTAACCTAGAAACCTATGAACTGGGAGGTCGTGGTTCGATTCCCAGTTAGGGCACATGCCCGGGTTGTAGCCTTGATCCCCAGTGGGGGACGTGCACGAGGCAGCTGATCAATTATTCTCTCTCATCACTGATGTTTCTATTTCTCTCTCTCTCTCTCCCTTCTTCTCTCAAATCAATAAAAATATATTCTTTTTAAAAGTGAAAACACAACCTAGAGAGTGGGAGAAAATATTTGCGGATCCTATGTCTGACAAAGGACTTGTACCCAAGAATAAAGAACAGCTTAATAATCCTATGTAATAAAACCCTAATATGCAAATCAACACTGACCACCATGGGGCAGATGCTCAATGCAGGACCTGCCCCCAGGTGGGGCCAGCCAGCAGGGGGTGCCAGGCCACCAGCCAAGGCAGGTGCCAGTGGGGGCCCCCCAATCGCCCCGCCAGCCAACCCACACATCGGCCAGGCCTAGGGACCCTACCCTATATATTGGGAATAGTCTCTTAGATTTAAAAATTAAAACCTGGCAAGGCTACTCTAACACTGAAAAAACAAGATGATGCAACGATGACATGCATGGACTCTGGCTTGCAGATTTTGTGGTCAGCCCTGATTCTAACACTTACAACTGTGTGACAAAGCCAATTACTTAACTTCTTTCTGCTTCAGTTTTTCCACCCATAAGATAGGGAAAATGGTACTTCTGCCTCAGAAGGATCATGTTATGTACTACTTTTTATAATCAAGGCAAAAAAATGTAGCTGCCCATACAAAAGCAAGATGCCTTTCACCTATATGAAAAGTATGGTCACTGGTGCACGCAGCATCCCAGATTACGAGAGGGATGTCCAGGGGGATCGGGCCTAAACAGCAGTCAGACATCCCCCGAGGGGTCCCAGATTATGAGAGGGCGCAGACTGGGCTGAGGAAAACCGCACCCACCGTGCATAAATTTTGTGCACCAGGCCTCTAGTAAAAAGATAAGTAACCTAATTTAAAATGTACAAAGAATATGAATAGCATTTCTCTAACAAAGGTATACAAATGGGCAATAAACACATGAAAATATGCTAGACATCATTAATCATCAGAGACGTGGAAACCAAAACCACAATAAGATACTACTTCACACCCACAAGTCACAGTTAGAAGAAAGAGTTAGATAGTAACAAGTATTGGCAAGGATGTGGAGAAATCAGAACAGTTATACAATGCTGATAAGAATGTGCTGATGCAATTGCTTTGGAAAACATTGTCAGTTCTCAAAAGGTGAAACATAACCACATCACCTAGCAATTACACTCCTAGGTATACACCAAGAGAACTGAAAACACACAATATATAAAAAATATACACTAATGTTCATAGCATTATTTATAATAGGCAAAAAATGTAAACAATACAAATGTTCATCAATTGATAAATAGATAAATGAAATGTGGTATATCCACACAGTAGTATGTTAGTCAGCAATAAAATGGAATGAAGTGCGGATACATTCTACAACATGGATACATCCTAAAAACATTATGCTAAGTGAAATAGTCAGCCATAAAGGACCATATATCAGTGGACCATATTAGTCCACTGATATGAAATTTCCAGAATAGACAAATCTATTAAAATAGAAAGTAGATTGGTGCTCGCCTAAGGCTGGGAAAGAGAGATGGCAAGTGACTATTAATGGGTAAGGGGTTTCTTTTTGGGGTGATGAAAATATTCTAAAATTAGGTTGTAGTGATGGTTATCCGACTGTGAATGCTAAACAACATGAATGTATTTTTAAGCGGAGGAATTTACAGAATGTGATTTATATCTCAATAAAGCCAAAAAAAAACCAAAAAAAAAACTATGGAAAAGTATTTGTAGAATACCAGTTTAAGAAACAATGCCCTAAAGCAGGGGTGGGGAACCTTTTTTCTGCCAAGGGCCATTTGGATACTTATAACATCATTCAAGGGCCATACAAATGAGCAACTTAAAAATTAGCTTCCTATATTTGGTCAAACATTTAAGTAACTCACCCCTAATGCCTTGGCAGGGCCAGACTAAATGGTTTCCCAGGCCTTATATGGCCCGAGGACAGGACATTCCCCACCCCTGCTCTAGACCAGCCGTGGGCAAACTACTCCCCGGCAGGATCCGGCCCCTTTGAAATGAATAAAACTAAAAAAAAAAAAAAGACCGTAGCCTTTTATGTAATGATGTTTACTTTGAATTTATATTAGTTCACACAAACACTCCATCCATGCTTTTGTTCCGGCCCTCCGGTCCAGTTTAAGAACCCATTGTGGCCCTCGAGTCAAAAAGTTTGCCCACCCCTGCTCTAGACAATGCCTAAAACTATTTGATTCTAATTCTGAAGTGGACCAGAAATCATTCCTTCTTTAGGACAGTCATTAAAGAAAAGGCCTTCATATTTCTGTGACACCACAATACACCCTTAAACCTTGAGATGTAAAGTTCATTCTTTTGGGCAGGGGAGGGGAATGTCCTGCCCTTGGGCCTTATAAGGCCTGGGAAGTCATTTGGTTTGGCCCTGCCAAGGCATTAGGGGTGAGTTACTTAAATGTTTGACCAAATATAGGAAGCTAATTTTTAAGGTGCTCATTTTGTATGGCCCTTAAATTATGTTGTAAGTATCCAAATGGCTCTTGGCAGAAAAAGTTTCCCTACCCCTGGTCTAAAGTAATCCCACATTGTCCTGGAGTTATAAATCTGTGAGAAATGAAATTAGGTATAACAAGACCAACTTTGGGGCCATTCAAGGTTCTTTGGTTGATCACTTCCCACCCACCCACCCACCCTCCCGCACCTTCCCTCTGAGATTTGTCCAGTCCTTTACATGACCATGTCTCCGGATCTATTTTCCACACGAGTGAGATCATGTGTTACTTATCTTTCTCTGACTAGCTTATTTCGCTTAGCATAATACTCTCCAGGTCCATCCATGCTGTTGCAAATAGTAAGAGTTTTCTTTTCTACAGGTGCACAGTATTCCATTGTGTAAATGTAAGAACGCTTTTTTATCCACTCATCTGCTGATGGGCAATTGGGCTGTTTCCAGATCTTACCTATTGTAAATTGTGCTATGAATAAAGGGGTGCATAGATCCTTTCTAATTGGTGCTTCAGGTTTCTTAGGGTCTATTCCTAGAAGTGGGATCCCTGGGTCAAATGGCATTTCCATATTTAATTTTTTGAGGAAACTCCATACTGTCTTCCACAGTGGCTACACCAGTCTGCATTCCCACCAGCAGTGCACGAGGGTTCCATTTTCTCCACATCCTCGCCAGCACTTGTCATTTGTTGCTTTGTTGATAGTAGCTATTCTGACAGGTGTGAGGTGATACCTCCTTGTCCTTTTAATTTGCTTCTCTAAAAATTAGTGACTTTGAGCATTTTTCCATATGTCTCTTCTGAATGTCCACTTGGGAGAAGTGTCTATTTAGGTTACTTGCCCATTTTTTAAATTAGATTGTCTTCCTTCTGTTAAGTTGTATGAGTTCCCTATATATTTTGGAAATTAACCCCTTAACAGATGCATCCTTGGCTAATATATTCTCCCATGCAGTGGGCTCCCTATTCATTTTGTTGATGGTTTCTTTTGCTGTGGAGAAGTTTGTTATTTTGATGCAGTCCCATTTTTTTTTTCTCCTTAGTTTCCTTTGCCCTGAGAGGTGTATCAGTAAACATATTGAGATGTTTGAGATTTTGCTGCCTATGGTTTCTTCTAAGATTTTTATGGTTTCACGACTTACATTTAAGTCTTTTACCCATTTTGCGTTTATTCTTGTGTATGATGTAAGCTGGTGGTCTAGTTTCATTTTTATTTTTGCATGTACCTGTCCAATTTTCCCAACACCATTGATTGAAGAGACTGTCTTAACTCCATTGTATGCTCTTGCCTCCTTTGTCAAATATTAATTGAGCATAATAGCTTGGGTTATTTCTGGGTTCCCTGTTCAGTTACAGTGATCTATATGCCTGCTCTTGTGCCAGTACACAGGGGTTTGTAGTATAACTTGATATCTCGTATTGTGCTTCCTCCAAATTTGTTCTTCTTTCTCAAGATTGCTACAGCTATTTGATATCCTTTTTGGTTCCATATAAATATTTGGAGTGTTTGTTCTAGGTCTGTGAAATAAGCTGTTGTTATTTTAATAGGGATTGCACTGAATCTATATATTGCTTTGGGTAGTATGACAATTTTAATGATATTAAATCTACCAATCCATGAATGCAGTATAATCTTTCACTTTTTCATATCTTCTTCTATTTCTTTGTTCAATGTCTTGAGTTTTCTGAGTACAAGTCTTTTACCTCCTTGGTTAAGTTTATTCCTAAGTATCTCAATTTTTTGGGTGTAACGGTAAGTGGGATTTTTTTTTTTTTTTTTTTTTTTAGTTCTCTTTTGGAGAGTTCATTATTGGTGTATAAAAATGCCATAGATTTCTGGGTATTAATTTTGTATCCTGCTATGTTGCCGAATTCGTTTATTAAATCTAATAGTTTTTTGATGAAGTCTTGAGGGTTTTCCATATACAATATCCTATCATTGCAAATAATGAGTGTTACTTCCTCCTTTACTATTTGGATGCCTTTTGTTTTTTCTTCTTGTCTGATCGCTATGACTAGGACTTCAAGTACTATGTTGAACAAGAGTTGTGAAAGTGGGCGTCCCTGTCTTGTTCCTGTTAGGGGAAATGGCTTTAGTTTTTGCCCACTGAGTACAATGTTGACTGTAGATCTGTCATATATGGCCTTTATTATGTTGAGGTATGATCCCTCTATTCCCAGGTTGCTGAGAGTTTTTATCAAAAAAGGGTGTTGGATTTTGCCAAATGCTTTTTCTACAGCAATTGATATGATCATGTGATGTTTGTCTTACAATCTGTTTAAGTGATGTATCACATTTATTGATTTGTGCATATTATACCAGCCTTACAACCCCGGAATAAATCCCACTTGGTCATGTTGTATGATCTCTTTAATGTATTGCTAGATCCAATTTGCTAATATTTTGTTGAGGATTTTAGCACCTATGTCAGGGGTGGGCAAACTTTTTGACTCGAGGGCCACAATGGGTTCTTAAACTGGACCGGAGGGCCGGAACAAAAGCATGGATGGAGTGTTTGTGTGAACTAATATAAATTCAAAGTAAACATCATTACATAAAAGGCTACGGTCTTTTTTTTTTTAGTTTTATTCATTTCAAACGGGCCGGATCCGGCCCGCGGGCCGTAGTTTGCCCACAGCTGACCTATGTCCATTTCACATCTATGTTCAGGGAAATTAGTCTGTAATTCTCTTTCTTTGTAATGTCTTTATCTGGTTTTGGAATTAGGATAATATCGATCACATAAAAAGAGTTTGGAAATGTTCCTTCCTCTTGAATTTTCTGGAATAGTTTGAGGACGACAGGTGTTAGTTCTTCTTTGAATGTTTTGTAAAATTCCCCTGTGAAGCTGTCAGGATCAGGGCTTTTGTTTCCTGGGAGTTTTGTTTGTTTTTTTACTACTGCTTCAATTTCATCAGTAGTTTTCGGCTATTCAGATTTTCTGATTCTTCATGATTGAGTTTTGGAAGACTGTATTTTTCTACGAATATGTCCACTGAGTCCAGGTTGTCCAGTTTGTTGAAATATAGTTGTTCATAGTATTTTCTTTACAATCCTTTGTATTTCTGTGGGTTCAATTGATACTTCACCTCTTTCATTTATTTGGGTCCTCTCTCTTTGTTTCTTGGTGAGTATGGCTAGCAGTTCATCCATCTTGTACAACTTTTCAAAGAACCAGCTCTTGGTTTTATTGATTGTTTATTGTTGGGGAGCACATGGTTGAAAAGTTGTAAGGAGGACATACTGAGAAAAGGGAAATGTGTGGAAGGCCGCCTGCCCTGTTTATCAGAATTCCAACTTAGGGGAGGACTTAGGGGAGTGTCGAAGGTGGCACCCCTAATTATTACTTGACCTTTCCAAACAAGTCTGTGCATGTGCAGACCCCCAGGTGTTTACTACAATCCTTATGCTTAATGCCTGGATGCCCTGGCCTAGAGGACAATGTAAACACATGTGTCCTCACAAGATTACTCACCCTACTGATTATATCTGAAGATAAAAATTCCAATAAAAGCCTAACGAGGCAGGCAATCAAGGCTGCCTGGCTCCTTCTGCCGGACCATCCCTTAGCCTTCTCTTTCACAGAGAAACTGTGTCTGAGTAATCCACTCATCCATTGTTCAAGGGCTGCTGGTCAGCCCCAGCAGTTTATAGTTTTTTTTAGTCTCTATGTCATTTATTTCTGCTCTGATCTTTATTATTTCCTTCCTTCTTCATACTCTGAGCATTTCTTGTTGTTCTCTAATTCTTTAAGTTGTAGGGTTAGATAACATTGAAAGTTTTTATTGTTTTTTGAGGTAGGCCTGTAGTGCTATGAATTACACTCCCAGAACTATTGTCACTGTTTCCCATAGATTTTGGGTTGTTGTGTGTTCATTTTCATTTGTTTCCAGGATGTTTTTTATTTCTTCTTTTATCTTTTTGGTAATCCATTTATTGTTTAATAGCATGCTATTTAGCCTCCATGTGTTTAAATGTATTTGAGTGTTTTTATTGTAGTTGATTTCTAATTTCAGGCCATTGTGATCAGAAAAGATGCTTGATATGATTTCAATCTTCTTGAACTTGTAGAGACTTAGTTTTTGTCCTAATATGTGGTCTATCATTGAAAATGTCCTGTGTGCATTTGAGAAGAATGTATATTTTGTAGCTTTGGGTAAAATGTTCTGAAAATGTTAATTCCATCTGAGCTAGTGTATCATTTAGGATTGCTGTTTGTTGATGTTTTGTCTGGGGAAAAAAAAAAGTCCCCTACCATGATTGTATTGCTGTCAATTTCTCCCTTAAAATCCTCCAGAAGTTTTATTATATATTTTGATGCTCCAGTATTGGGTGCAGTATATGTTTACGAGTTACATATAACCTCTTGTTGTATTGATCACTTTAGTATTATGAAGTGGCCTTCATTATTTCTTGTTCTAGCCTTCACTTTTAAGTCTATTTTGTCAAATATGAGTATTGCTAACCCCAAATTTCCATTTACCTGGAAAATTTTTCCCATCCCTTCACTTTCGTTCTTTGAGTTCTTTGTTCTCAGGGGGTCTCTTGTAGATAGCATATATATGGGTTGTTTTCTTATCTATTCTGCTACCCTTTGTCTTTTGATTGGAGCACTTAAGCCAGTTACATTTAAGGTTATTATTGATAGGTAGTTATATATTACCATTCTTATTATTTATGCCTGTGTTCTTCTCTTTCTATTTATTCTTTTTAAACAGGCCCTTTACCATGTCTTGCAGTGCTGGTTTGGTGATAATAAGTTCTTTTAGCCTTTTTTTGTCTATGAAGCTCTTTATTTCCCCTTTATTTTGAATGATGGGCTTGCTGGACAGAGTAGTCTTGGGTTCAGTACCTTGGTTTTCATTATCTTGTATACTTCATGCCATTCCCTTCTGGCCTGCAGTGTTTCTATTATTGAGAAGTCAGCTGACAATCTATTGGGAGCTTCCTTGTACATAACTTTCTGTCTCTCCCTTGCAGCCTTTAAGATTTTTTCTTTGTCTTTATGTTTGCTATTTTAATTAATATGTGCCTAGGTGTGAGTCTTTTGAGTTGATTCTTGATTGGGACTCTGTTTCCTGAACCTGAGTGACTTTTTCCTCCACCAGGTTAGGGAAATTTTCTGCCAGGTTCTCTATTCATTTCTCAGATTCTGCTCCTTCTGGTACTCCTATAATGCAAATGTTGTTAGGTTTCATGTTGTCCTACAACCCCTTAGACCAGGGGTGGGCAAACTTTTTGACTCGAGGGCCACAATGGGTTCTTAAACTGGACCGGAGGGCCGGAACAAAAGCATGGATGGAGTGTTTGTGTGAACTAATATAAATTCAAAGTAAACATCATTACATAAAAGGGTACGATCTTTTTTTTTTTTTTCAGTTTTATTCATTTCAAACGGGCCGGATTGGGCCCGCAGGCTGTAGTTTGCCCACGGCTGCCTTAGACTCTACTCCTACTTCTTAAATTTTTTTTCCCCCATTTGCTGCTCTGAGGGGGGGGAGGGGGGTCGCCTTGTCTTCCAATTCACTGATTTGGTCCCCAGCTTTTTCTAGTCTAATATTTAATCCTTCCAGATGTTTTTATTTCAGCTATGTCATTCCTCATTTCCAACTGGTTTTTTCTTCATGCTCTCTCTTCATTTGGTGTAGCTCTCATTGAAACCCTTATCATTCTCATAAAGTTGCTTGTAGTTCTCACTGAATTGTTTATGCACCCTTATTGCCATTACTCAGAATTCTTTATCTGACAAATTATTGCCTCCATTTCATTTAGTTCATTTTCTGGCAATTCCCCCTTTTCTTTCATTTGGGGATATTTGTCTTCCCACTTTTTGTGTCCCTTTGTTTTTGTTTCTATGTATTAGTTCAAACAGCTATGCCTCCCAGATTTAGTGGGGTGGTCTTATGTACTCGGTGTTTTGAGGGAACCAGTGGTGCAGTCTCTTAGATCTTCTGAGCTGAGTGCTCTAGGAAAGCCCACTACTTGAGTTATTTGGGTTCTCCTGTTGTAGTCGGGTCTTGAATGTTATTGTCCCATTAGTGGATGGAGTCTCCTCTCAGAATGGTTGAGTATGTGGCTCACCCCTGATTGACGTGTGCTAGTTCTTGTGGAAGTGCTAACTGAATAGAACAATATGCAACACAAAAAAAATGCTAACCAAAAGAAACAAAATAAAAATGTACACAAGCACCAACAAAATCAACTACCAGAGAAGTGAGAATTAGGAAAGAAAAAAGAGAGCAAGAATGATAGAAAAAAAGAAAAAATACAAGGAGAAAACAAAACAAACAACAAAAATGGAGGAAGTATGTAGATGCACAGCTGAAATAAAGAAAACAAGAATGAAGAATTAGAGCAGTGGTTCTCAACCTTGGCTGCACATTAGAATCACCTGGGAATCTCTTTAAAACCCTGATTTCTGGGCCTCATCCTCAGGAAATTCTGTTTCTTTGTTATGGGGTGGGGCCACAACATTAGTAATATAGGTAGGTACATTATTATTAACTTAATTAGGGTACTCCTAAGCTGGCCTTTGATAAAAACGTCCTCAATCTGATTGAGGTACGTTCACTGAGGTCGACCCCTTCCAACTCTCCCTTCCACACTCGTCTTGTATACTTGTTTCAGATATATGAGTGTGGATGGGAGAGTTGGAAGGGGTCGACCTCAGCGAACGTACCTCAAAACAATGCACCTCCCCCACGCTGCATATCCCGCGGCCCGCCTGCACCGCGTCTCCCATCGCCCGACCGACACCACCACCCCCCCCCCCGCCCACTTCTTCTAACGCCACTTCTTCAAAATAGGCTCGCCCAGGCTGAAAACTGACTTCTGTGCATGTGCCACGAAGTTTCAATCGCACTGTATGTGTGCACCAGCACGTGGTATTTTGTGGAAGAGCCACACTCAAGGGGCCAAAGAGCCGCATGTGGCTCGTGAGCCACGGTTTGCCAACCACTGACCTAGGGCAGGGTTTTTCTTCTTTTCCTGCCCTACAGCTACTGGGAGGGCTTAGCTCCTCTCAGAAAAAAAGGCCATTTTGGTTTGGGGGACCTATGACTAAATGCTCCTGCCTCGTGTTTTTCCAAGTTTCCCCAGAATGCTTTCCACCCTAGCCTCCCCTTAGGCTCCTAGAGTCCGTGTCTCCCTCCCTGCACCAAAGCCTCAGGTGTGTAGCTGCAAATAAAAATTCCTGTGCTCTGGGTAAAAACAAAACAAAACAAATACAAAATGGAACTGCGGCTTTCTCTCTGACCAGCTCCAGTCTACCAGCTCCAGGCTCCACTGCAGTCAACAGCCCAGCCGCCTTTCTCGGCTGGATGTTACATGAGCTGCAGGTCTCGGCTCTGGTGCTCTGGGCTGTGGAGTCAGCCTGAGTTCATGGCCTCTATCTTCTGAGGGAACAGATCCTCCAATAGCCCAGTGCTACCCTCGTGAGTTCGCCTTTCCTACTGGTCTCCAGGTGTTTTCTGTCTTTCCTTGAAATAAGTCTCTTCCTCAGCTGGACCTCAGTTGGTAATTCCATGTGAATGTTCTCCAATTTAGTTGTATTTCCAGTCTGGCCCTGGGATGAGGTGCAGGTCATGTCTTCCTTTTCTGCTGCCATTTTTTCTCTCCTGAATATTTGTTTTTATCATATTGAATGTTCTCTCCTGAATGTTTGTTTTTATTGCATTGACTTTTTTTGGCACCTCCAACCTGTATCATGAAAATTTAAAGTGGTTAACATTTACCCATTCATTTAAACAATCCTATATAATAAAAGTTTAATATGCAAATCGACCAAATAGTGGAAGGACCAGTCGCTATGATGCACACTGACCACCCGGGGGGAGACACTCAGTGCAGGAGCTGCCCCCTGGTGGTCAGTGTGCTCCCATAGGGAGAGCCGCTCAGCCAGATGCCTGACTCACGTGGCCTGTGAGAGGACACAGGCTGGGCTGAAGGACACACCCCACTAATGCACAAATCTCGTGCACCAGGCCTCTAGTATAAAATATGACCTAACATAAGTGAATAAAAGAAATCGGGACAAAGATGTCCTAATCCGTAGAATTTGTGAATATGTTATCTTATATGCTAAAAATGACTTTGCAGATGTGATGAAACTAAGGATCTTGAGGTGGGAACATTACTAGTATTCTGTATTATCCAGGAGGCCCCGATGCCATCACAAGAGTCCTGTAAAGGAAGGATTAAGGCAGGAGAGTAAGAAAAGGTGTGATAATGAAAGGAGAGGTGGGAGTGATGTGGGGCCAAAAGCCAAAGAATGCGTGCAGCCTCTAGAACAGTGATGGCGAACCTTTTGAGCTCGACGTATCAGCATTTTGAAAAACCCTTAACTCTGGTGCCGTGTCACATATAGAAATTTTTTGATATTTGCAACCATAGTAAAACAAAGATTTATATTTTTGATATTTATTTTATATATTTAAATGCTACTGAACAAAAAAAATCAACCAAAAAAATGAGTTCGCGTGTCACCTCTGACATGCGTGTCATAGGTTCGCCATCACTGCTCTAGAAGCTGGAGGAAAATGAAACAGAGTCTCCCCTGAAGCCTGCAGAAGGACTCAGCCTTGCAACATGTTGATTTTAGCCCAGTGAAACTGATTTCAGACTTTTGCCCTTCAAACTGTAAGACAAATTTGTGTGGTTTTTATACCTCTAAATTTGTGGTAATATATTATAGAAGTAATGAGAAACTAATACAGGTTAGTATAAAAAAATGCATCCTGATGGCCAGTGGTTGGCACCAATTGGCTCTATATATTTTTGTGATCAACTCAAAACTGGCAAAGAAATCATGACTTAATTTGACCAAAAGCTAAAGACATATCAGTTGTAAGGGAGAAGCACAATCCTTCCTCTTAGTCTTTCCAAGGAGAAATCTCTCGGGCTGTTTATAAAAAGATGCTTTGCCTACTCAGGTAACGGAAAAATCTACCTACGTATGAGGAATTTCCAATTTAAAAATGTTCCAAAAATAAATGGTTTCTTTCCAGACTGCTTTATGTTATTCAATAAATATCTATCACTCATTCTTACATTCTTTCTCTTTGGCAATAAATTTCTTCATTTATTTCACTTTCTCCCAAATATCAAAATATTTTTCCTCTATATAGGAAGAACCCTAATTTTTTTTTTGCTTTCTCCCTTGCTCCTTAGGTCAAAATCTTTAGTTTTATATTGTATCTGTAGGAGGGAGAAAGGGAAGGTAGCCTTAAAACTCAAAGAAATGACAATCACCACCACATCAAACTGACATAGGCCTGTGAACCTGGGTAGTCATTAAATAAAAATATCAGTTCTCTAACAAAGTATTAACAACCAAATATGTGACATACCGACCAACATCAAATGAAAAATAGCTAACCTGTCAGTAATTCCTATGTATAAGGAATGTCATTTAACTTTTAGTATTTTGAAAGATAAACTCTTTAACCAATATTTTTAAGAGCAGAGTCCAAAAATTATTCCAAAGTATTCAAGAAATCAAACAATAATTTTCAATGCATTAGGATACAGAAGGGGAAAAGTAACCAGATTTACCTTTCACTTAAAAAAGGAAATTTGATAAACCAACCTCAATGTGTATGTTATTTGCATGGTGGCCTGACAAATAATTAAATCATGAAAGCATAGTTTTTGAACCAAAAACAACTTTAGGAATTTTCTAAACTCAAATCCCCCAGTTCACAGATGAGGTGACTCAGACCCTATATCAGTCACGGAGCCAACTAAACCTAGAATCACCAACTTGAATGAGGACACTCAAAGTCATGTGTTACAAAGCAGTAAAAACAAGCATACTGAAGAGAGGGAAAAGACCTTGACCCAGCTTTGCCAATGTCATGCTTCCAGTCTTTAGTCTATACTACCAATCTTCACTTTGAGATACACTTACCACTGGGGATATATAGTACAGAGATTGCCTAAGGAGTACATAGACACAATTAGTTTTAAGATCAATTTCTAGATCTTCAACTTTTTCATATGTACTCTTAGTCTGTTCAGGCTACTACAACAAAATACCACAAACCGAGTGGCTTATAAATAACAGAAATTTATTTCTTACATTCTTGAGATTAGAAAGTTGAAAAACAAGGTGCCACAGATTCAGCATCTAGTGGGGACCTGCTCCCTTGTTCACAGACAGCCATCCTTTTGCTGTGACTTCATACATTGGAAGGGGCTAGGGAGCTCTCTGGGGCTTCTTTTATAAAAGCACTGATCCCACTCATTATGCCTAATCATGACCTAATCACTTCCTAAAGGCCCTATCTCCTAGTACCATTCCTTTGGAGATGAGGTTTCAACAAATAAATGGAGGGATCCAGCAGAACACAAACATTCCGTCAGTGGCATCATTCTCTTTCCTAAAAATTCTGTAAGAACAATTGAGGTCTAACCTACTGTGACAATCATTTTTCTCCCACTTTGTAGAAGGAAGCTGTGATGTTGTGGTGTGTAATAAGAAATATGTATTTTGGTCTTTGTCCAAGTTTCCTGGCTCACAGTTCCCAAAACCCTTGGCATTTCCTAAGTGATGAGAGCAACGGGAGTATCTTTTGTTGTAATATTTGGTCTCTAGTTCTCAATATCTTCAGAGCAATAAGGTGAAAGGTTGTCTTATTAAATAACAAGCCCCTTTCAATCACATCTGAGTTTATGTTAATGGTTTTGGAAAGTCCCTAAGGATGGAGGCTGGTTGCCAGGGTACCAACCAGGATTCATAGGTAGGAACTTTCAGTCTCACCCCTTCCTTCCAAAGGTACTGGAGGTGGAATCAACCACAAATGGCCAGTGATTTAATCAGTCACCCTACAGAGTGAGGCCTCCACAAAAATCTCTGATCCATGGGGTTTGAAGAGCTTCTGGGCTGGTGAAAAAGAATATATCCACTTGCTGGGAGGGGGTGCACCCCAAACTCCATAGAGGCAGGAACTCCTGTGCTTGGGACCTGCTGGACCTCACTTTATGTATCTCTTCATCTGGCTATTTGTTTCCTTTAATATTTTTTGTAATAAACTGGTGATCTAGTAACTACTGTCTTCCTGAGTCCTGTGAGCAGCTCTAGTAAATTCATCAGAACCAAGGAGGCGGCCGTGGGAACCTTTGGTTTATAGCTGATGGGCCAGAAGCATGGGTGACAACCTGGACTGTGATTGTCTCTGAAGGCGGGGAGGGTGGGTAGTCTTGTGGAACTGAGCCCTTGACCTGTGGGATCTAATACCATCTCTAGGTAAGTCGTGTCAGAATTGAGTTAAATTGTAGGACCCTGCCTGGTGTATGAGAATTGCTTCGTGTGGGAACACCCCTACATGTTTGGTAAACAGAAATGAAGAGAAATGATCTGTGATAGAGTATTAAGAGTAGGAGACATCCAGGAAGGGAAGTATGTCTTCCCTTTACAGAAGCCATTCTGGACTTACTATGGTACACAGTAATCCTAAGGTGCAAACCCAGGGCGGCACACAGGGGCCAAACGACTAGTAATGATACTCTTCTGAAGGCATCCACTGCAAACAGCACCAGCACCATCCCATCTAGCTCATTAAGAGCTGCTTTACAATTTTACGTTTATATTTAACAGATTATTTTCAAAATTTATAAAACGTTAAATTATTTTAATCAATTATGTACTAGAAATAAAGAGATAACTCAATTCAGAAAAAAATTAAATGCACAATCTTAAATTATATGAATTTTTATTGCAGAATCTTTTGAAAGTGTTGTATTCTTATATTCACTGTATACTACTCAGTCAAAAGCAGTTTCTTCATCAGACTGTCCTGAATGTCTTCAACTTCCCCACACTTGCCTCATTTCCAAATAAAAATGCACCTTTCCCTGCTTCCCTGAGGTCTCTAGGCCTTCTCTCTTTTGCCACCCATGCTCTATTCCCATCCCTTCTCAACTCATTTTAGATTTTCTCCATCCATTCTTCTCCCTGTCCATCACCTTCTTTTCTCTTGGCCTACTAAAAAAACTTTTTCCCCATTATAAAAATGAATAAAAGTAAAACCCACTTCCTTGCTCATGTCATCCAACTTCCTTCTTCCCCTTGATAGTCAAGCTTCTTTCTCACTGCTGTCTCTACTTTTTCAGTTATTGTTTGCTCCTAATTTCCAGAAATGATTTCTTTTTTTTAAATTGTTTTATTGCTTAAAGTATTACAAAGAGTATTACATAGGTCTCCCTTTTTTCCTGCCCTTAACAATCCCCTGGCCTCCCCTAATCCCCAGTGTCTTATGTCCACTGGTTCTGCTTATATGCATGCATACAAGTCCTTCAGTTGATCTCTTACCACCCCACCTCCCGCCCCTCAACCCTCCCTGGCTTTCCCACTGTAGTTTGACAGTCTGTTCGAGGCAGCTATGCCTCTGTATTTTTGTTCATAAGTTTATAATATTCTTTATTATCCATGAATGAATGAGATCATGTGGTGTTTTTCCTTCATTGACTGGCTTATTTCACTTAGCATAATGCTTTCCAGTTCCATCCATGCTGTTGCAAATGGTAAGACTTCCTTCTTTTTTACAGCAGCATAGTATTCCATCGTGTAGATGTACCACAGTTTTCTAATCCATTCATCTACTGATGGGCACTTAGGCTGTTTCCAATCTTAGCTATGGTGAATTGTGCTGCTATGAACATATGGGTGTATATATCCTTTCTGATTGGTGTTTCTGGTTTCTTGGGATATATTCCTAGAAGTGAGATCACAGGGTCAAATGGGAGTTCCATTTTTAACTTTTTGAGGAAACTCCATACTGTCTTCCATACTGGCTGCATCAGTCTGCATTCCCACCAGCAGTGCACGAGTGTTCCTTTTTCTCCACATCCTCTCCAGCACTTGTCGTTTGTTGATTTGTTGATGATAGCCATTCTGACAGATGTGAGATGGTACCTCGTTGTTTTGATTTGAATCTCTCGGATGATTAGTAACTTTGAGCAAGTTTTCATATGTCTCTTGGCTTTCTGAATGTCCTCTTTTGAAAGGTGTCTATTTAGGTCCTTTACCCATTTTTTGATTGGATTATCTTCCTTTTGTTAAGCTGTATGAGTTCCCTAAAAATTTTGGAGATAAGGCCCTTATCAGATATAACATTGGCAAATATGTTTTCCCACACAGTGGTCCTTCTTGTTGTTTTGTTGATGGATTCTTTTGCTGTGCAGAAGCTTTTTATTTTGATGTAGTCCCATTTATTTATTTTCTCTTTAGTTTCCAATGCCCTAGGAGCTGTATCAGTGAAGAAATTGCTTCGGCAAAAGTCTGAGATTTTGTTGCCTTTGGATTCCTCTAGTATTTTTATGGTTTCCCGTGTACATTCAATTCCTTAATCCATTTTGAGTTTATTTTTGTGTATGGTGTAAGTTGGTGGTCTAGTTTCATTTTCTTGCATGCATTCATCCAATTTTCCCAACACCATTTATTGAAGAGACTGTCTTGACTCCATTGTATGTTTTTGCCTCCTTTGTCAAATATTAATTGAGCATATTGGTTCGGGTCGATTTCTGGGCTCTCTATTCTATTCCATTGATCTATATGTCTGTTCTTGTGCCAGTACCAGGCAGTTTTGAGAACAGTGGCTTTGTAATACAGCTTGACATCTGGTATTGAGATCCCACCTACTTTGTTCTTTCTCAGGATCGCTGCAGCTATTTGGGGTCTTTTTTTATTCCAGATGAAGTTTTGGAGAGTTCGTTCTAGGCCTGTGAAATATGCCGTTGGTATTTTACTGGGAAGTGCGTTGAATTTAGAGATTGCTTTGGGTAGTATGGACATTTTAATGATGTTGATTCTACCAATCCAAGAACATGGTATGTTCTTCCATCTGTTTATGTCTTCCTCTATCTCTTTTTTCAACGTCCTGTAGTTTTCTGAGTAGAGGTCTTTTACCTCCTTACTTAAGTTTACTCCTAGGTAGCTTAATTTTTTTGGTGCGATGGTAAATGGGATTGTTTTTTTAGTCTCTCTTTCTGTAAGTTCACTATTGGTGTACTGAAATGCCATAGATTTCTTGGCATTAATTTTGAATCCTGCTACATTGCCAAATTCATTTATTAAGTCTAATAGTTTTTTTTATGGAGTCTTTAGGGTTTTTTATGTATAATATCATGTCATCTGCAAATAAGGACAGTTTTACTTCTGAGATTTTTATTTCTTCTTTTTATGCCAGTCCCTTTAGCATTTCTTGCATTGCTGGCTTGGTGGTGATAAACTGCCTTAGCCTTTTTTTTGTCTGTGAAGCTTCTTATTTCCCCTTCAATTTTGAATGATAGCCTTGCTAGATAGAGTATTCTTGGATTCAGTCCTTTGCTTTGCACCACTTTGTGAATTTCCATCCATTTTTTTTTTTTGGCCTGATGTGTTTCTATTGAGAAATCATTTGATAATCTAATGGGAGATCCCTTGAATGTAACTTTCCATCTCTCTCTTGCAGCCTTTAAGATTCTCTCTTTGTCCTGAACATTTGCCATGGTAATTATGATGTGTCTTGTTGTGGGTCTTTTCAGGTTCACCTTGTTTGGGACTCTCTGTGCTTGTGTGATTTTTTTCTTCCCCACCTCTGGGAAGTTTTCTGATATTATTTCTTCAAATAGGTTTTCTAACCCTTGTTCCTCTTTCTGTTGTTCTGGCACCCCTATTATTCATATGTTGTTTCATTTCATGTTGTCCCATAGCTCCCTTAGGATCTCCTCCTGTCTTTTAATTTTTTTCTCCAATTGCTGTTCAGTTTGGGTGTGTTTTGTTTCCCTGTCTTCTAATTCGCTAATTCGGTCCTCCACTTCTCCTAGTCTACTGTTGAAACTTTCAATAGTGTTTTTTATTGCAGCTATATCACTCTTCATTTCTTCTTGGTTCTTACATAATTTATTGATTTTTTCATCTGTTTCTTCTTGCTTCTTGCATAAGTTGTTGATTTTTTCCTCCATCCGGTTTATGCACTCTAGGACCCTTAATCTGAATTCTTTTTCTGTCATGTTGCCTGCCTCTGTATCACTTAGCTGCTTTTCTGGTGAGTCCTCTTCTTTCCTTTGGGGGTTTCTTTGTCTACCCATGTTTGATCGTACCGCCATATCTAGATGTTGAGTCATTCAGTGGCTGCTCCTTGGGTGGCAGTGGCTCCTCGGGCTGCGGTTGCTCCTCGGGCGGTTGTGGTAGCAGCTGCTCCTCAGTTGGTAGCAGCTCCTCTGATGGGTGCTGTTCACAGTTGTGGTGGCTCCTCTTGCTGGTGGGGGGAGGCTTCACACACAGCTGCTGTTCCTCAGACAGAGGGTGTGCTGATCACGAGGCTGCTGTTCCTTGGATGGAGGCGGGCTACACAAGCCTCCAGAAATTATTTCTGCTGCCACCATCATGTTGAAGCTTTTTGGACAAAGGGAAAACAACAACACTAACTCTGTGCTACCAACCTTGGGACAAGTCCAATATTAACTGTGCAGACCTTACTTTGTTGACCTGCCCTGCAGCATCAAACAGTCTTGGCATTACCTGCCCAAAGCACACTCTCCTTCCTTTGTTTCACAGGCATCACTCTTCCTTTCTCCAATAGCTCCTACTAAGGCACCCCTCTGAGGGCTCTTCTTCCTCTGGCTGTCATGCAATGCCCAGGATTCTCTGATCTTGAAGTAGATTTTCAAATGTGTAAAGCACACACACACAGACACACTCTCATACATACACCCACTCACCAAATACCACAAAAGCCTGTCCCTTTGCCATTTTAAAAGCTGAGCCTAACATTCTCACCATAATGTCTTTGCCTGGTAGACTGGTATTGACCATTACCAAAGAAAAAGCTCTAATTCTAAGTCCAAAGAGATAATGGGAGATTTCCTTAGCAAACAATTCTGGACAGGGATATATTTATTTCTCTAGATCAGGTGAATTCAAGGCAGTAGCTTACTCTACCACATACTACAGCCTTGGGAACAAATGGAGGAGCAACTGTGCCCCACCTTAATTTGCCTTGCAAATATGCAAAAATTATGCCATCAACCATTTCCAAAACCTGGGTTGGAATCATCAGTGTAATCAATTCACCTACCTCAATAATTCAGATGAGAGACATTGAGGAGGCCTGGTATGGGGCACAGGGTAATACTAAATATTGAGAGATAATACACCATGTTTTAACTTATTCACTACCTCTCAACCATGAAAAAGGAAGGAAGGTGAGATCAAACTGGTGTTCACTTACACCATTCACTATTATCATTATGTATGTCATGCCACTGATAGTAAGTTGGGCTACCCAAGCCTCCTTCTTGAGGCCTAGACTTGACACCAAAACAGACAGACTATTAGAAAAGACACAAGGATGAGAAGGAGAAATCTGAGTTTCTTTCTTTTTTTAAAGAAATATATTTTATTGATTTTTTTACAGAGAGGAAGGGAGAGGAATAGAGAATTAGAAACATCGATGAGAGAGAAACATCGATCAGCTGCCTCCTGCACACCCCCTACTGGGGATGTGCCCACAACCAAGGTACATGCCCTTGACAGGAATCGACCTGGGACACTTCAGTCCACAGGCTGACGCTCTATCCACTGAGCCAAACCAGTTAGGGCTGAGTTTCATAAAGGAGTGAGGCAAATCTCAAAAGTAATCCCAAAGCCCAGACTTTGATTTTTTTTTTTTTTTATTCAATGAAAATGCCCAGAGAGAGAATGTACCATACTTTTAAACATTAATGTGAATATCACTGTTGACAGTGAATAAAGGTAGTTTGGCACCATAACCCCACCTAGTAATGGGGAAAGGCAGAGGAACTAAGGTGCCTGTGATAGATGAAAGGACAAATTCTGCCTACAGCCAGCCTGGGTAATTCCAAATTATTTTACTTGCTGTTTCTGGACTATTCAGTTAAAAGGATGGAGTGAGTAAAGAACCAATAAGTCATGGTTTACACTACTTACTATAGATTAAGCAAATTACTTGATCATTCTGTGACTGTTACTAGTACTTTGATTCTGAATCCACTCTTCAAAGTTTTGTTTTAAACACTGTCTTTCTATGGAATCATTTTGTTTACTGGAAATGCAAGCTTACCTCAATCTGTATAAACACAAAAGAGTATGTTTAATGCACAGTGTTACACCAGAATATTAAATACAAGACAAATAACCCATTTTATATGAGTTAAGAATTTAATGAATGGCAATCACTTAACTATTTTGAACTGCCACTAGACAGCAAGTCAAACCTTTTCCAAAAACATGAACAGCTATTTATGAGTTACCCATACTTTTTTTTTTTTACGTGCAATAAGTATCAGTATAACAGAGCAATTACAGAGGCTGATTCTAGGAGGCAGGCTGCCAAGGTTTGAAGGCCCAACCTGCCACATATTAGCCCTGTGACCTTAGAAAGTTATTTCGCCTTTCTGCCCCTCAATTTCTGTATCTGTAAAATGGAAAACATAGTAGAATTACTATGAATGATAAAATGTGTAAATATACAGAAAGCACTTAGACCTGTGCCTGGAACATTGTCAGCACTCAACAAATGTTAGCTATTATCATTAGTTATTGCATTTCTAATGGAAAAAGAAAAAAGCTGAGGGCTTTCTCAAAGATTTCTCCACTAGAAATAATCTCTCTTGCCTGTCAGCAAAACTGCTCATGAAAGCAAGGGAGTCGACAGTGCGAATAAGCACCTATGTCATGGACAGGCTATGCACCAAACGAACCTGAAAGCCCCAAAGTTCTTTGCTTTACTATCCACAAATATTAGAGTCAGAGGTTTCAAGATTTTGCTAAGCCACTTCCAGCTACATTCCGAAGATGGTAATATAAGATGGTTTGGTTGACTGTCAAGTCATGGGTTGTATAAACACTAGTTTACAACAAAATGACTCTAAAAGTGGTACGGTTCTTACTGGTTAAATTATATTTGAAGCCTTCTATTTTTCTAGCTGTAAATAATAGGGAGAAGAATCTACTTGAAAGCAAGGACCAAATTTAAATAAACTGTAAGTTTCTCTACAGAACTTAGAAACTTCAGTTCAGCCTCTTTATATGTGCAAGATCAAACACAGTATACTTTATAATATGAAAACAGAACACATCACTAGCAAACTAGGTTCCAATCCTAGGTCTACCACTATTAGCTGTGTAGCCCAAATATTTCACATATCTCTCTCTCTAAGGAAGAAGTAATGATACTAATCTCTTAGAGCTAAAAAGAAGATTTAAATGAGATAAATGTTGACAATAAATAGTAGTTGTAACTGTCAATAATACTTCAGGAGAATATCATTTACTCTAGCTCCTACACACACACACAAACGCACACACACACGAAAAAAGAATCTGAGCCAGGAAATAAGGGGGCAAGCATAAAAAGAAAATAATTTAAGGTTCCTTCTACGAAGAGGGGAGGGGAGAATTGTGATACTTGGGAAAGCAAAGATAAATAAAATGCTATGTTGACAAGCAAAGAAGTGTGAGGAAGAGTCATAGATATTTATTAAATAACACAAAGAAATCTGGAAACAATGTATTTCTCAGTCATTATGAGAGATGAAGTCTATGTAGTTAGAAACTCCAGGGATGATATAACTATGATGCAGTAACATACCCTACCAAAGCAGGCTCTGAGAGACTATAATTTAAAATTATTACAATATTATAAACTAAATAAACTAATATTTGTAGTAAACTTAAAATAGAATGTTATGGGTGGGAGTGGGGTGCAGGGGGGCAATGGGGAAAAAAGGGAACATTTGTAATACTTTGAACAATAAAGTTTAAAATAAAAGTAACACTGAGAAAATAGAATGTCATAAATTCTATGGATTTTACACTTACCATTAACATACTTTATGTTCTTTATGTTACGTATATTGGTATAAAAACATTTAAAAATAGTAATGATGCCATGTACAGGATATGAATAATCTACACATCAAGAAATTCTATTGTTTCATTCAACAGATATTTACTGATTGTTGACTAAATAAAAAAGTATTTAATTCTATATATACTAAAAAAAAAAAAAAAAAAAAAAAAAAAAAAAAACAGCAGAGTAGCCCTAACCGGTTTGGCTCAGTGGATAGAGCGTCAGCCTGTGGACTCAAGGGTCCCAGGTTCGATTCCGGACAAGGGCATGTACCTTGGTTGCAGGCACATCCCCAGTAGGGAGTCTGCAGGAGGCAGCTGATCGATGTTTCTAACTCTCTGTCCCTCTCCCTTCATCTCTGTAAAAAAATCAATAAAATATTTTAAAAAAGCAGAGTAAAACAAAGGAATACCACTTTTTACCTATAAAATTAGCAACTAAAAAAATAATTCCCAGGCTGGCAAGAATACAGTTAAGTAGTCACTATTATACAGGTTTGTGGGAGTGTAACTGGTACAAATTTTCTGGAGGGTAAGTAGAAAAGTATATCAAACGCTTTGAAAGTGTTTATGTCTTTTCACCCATTAATCCACTTCTAGGAATTTAGTCTGAGGAAATAACCAGAGATGTACACAATGACTGACATAAAAGGATGTTCACTGTATATTTACAAAAGTAAAAAACTGCTAATGATCTAAATCTCTAACAGTAATTAATTAAACAATTTGCAATCTAGTCATATAAAGGAACACAATGAACCACTACTCTCATTTGAGAAGAAATGATTTGAGGGAAGGAAAAATGATTGTGCTAGACTATGTACAGTAAGACTGCAATTTGCTTTTATACATACAAATATATACATATACAACCAAAAACTGGAAAGCTAAATATCACACTGTTAACAATAGTTTTCCCTGTGTAATGCTATTTTTAGTTTTCTTAATTATATATATTTTTCCATTATTCTTCAAATTTCCAATGTAATCATGTATTATTTTTATAATGCAGTGGTCTTTGTGGTTTACATCCTAAACATCTACTCCACCTCTGTCAACAAGGGTAAACTCACACCACTTGTCCGTAACTCTATCCTGACCACAAAGTTAAAAAGAGATATCTATGCAGTTCTTAAGCCACCTCTAAATATGGATATTGTTTATGTCTAGGAGTGCTAAAATAATTTCAGTAGTTAAATACAAAAATCTTAATTATCATCCATCTTCCACTTTGTTCTTCACAGGTAAGAGAATTTTTTGGGAAAATGGCAGTACCGTATAAAAAAAAAAAAAAAAAAAAAAAAAAAAAAAAACTTACCACAACAAAAAAGCTAGGTTACACAACACAAAATAAGACAAGACAAAGCAGCATCAAACCATCACTGCTATAACACTTCATGGACAACATCAGAAAAGACAAGAGGAACATGGAAGTCTGGAAGGAAAGTTAAGAGTTCTGTGCCTCTATACTAAGAATATACTAAATCTAACAGAAGTAGCTGGAATCACAGAGGAATTTTAATTACCAAATGGAAATATTTTTTAAAAGCAATTACACAATTCCCTTTTAAAACAGCATCCTAAAATTGGGATGACTTGGGGGCTGGCCATCATTAAGAATTACCACATAGAAGATTTGAAGATGAAGGTATAGGTAACGCCTGTACTCACCGCCTCCCACAACCACATCAAAATTACAACTAAAATACAGAACAATCATTATCTAAAACCGCCGGAAAGCTGGCTGAATGGAAGTCCTACAACTAGAGAAGTAAAGGAGAAAGCACACAGACTGGTAGGAGATGCAGAGGTGTGGAACAGACTGATCAGGCACCCACATGAGCCACTTTTTTAATCAGGAGGGAAATTGTATCTGCAGAGACCACCCAGGGGAGCAAGGGGTCCCAGACCGACACCAGACCCCCAGTCCGGGGTCCCAGAGCTGGGAAAAGAAGTCCCTATAGGCAGTAAGAACTACAGGCTGTAAAAACCAGTGAGGGCTAGGGCTCACTGACACAGAGGCTGCTGGAGACCCAGCTGTTCCTCTTAAAAGGCCAGCACCACAAACCGAACTTATAAGGTCCTGCTTCCTCTGAGCTCTAGCACCAGGGTGAGGCTATGGGGAACACAGACACATATGAGGAGGAACTAGATTGTCCAGCATCGGGTCAGAAACTCAGAGGCAGCTTTCTCCCAGATGGAGGTGTTTGCAGGTATCATTGTTCCTATGCTGGGACCTCCCCAGTCACACGGCTGACTGGCAGCCATTTCTGTTTGCTCTGCCCTGATGATTCCCTAAGACCCCACCTAATCCAATTTACAACCCCACCCAAGCTGTGTACAGTGGCTTTTGCATATGAATGGCCTGTCCTTACTCAAACAAGCTGCAGCTGGGTCAGGGAGCCCCAAGCCTATCAATAAAAGGCCCAAGACCCGGCACCAGCACCAGTCTCCCTTGCTTCATAGCTGGGCCTCAACTGGGAACTTCCAAACCTAATACAAATCTGCAGATCTCTCTGTAGGTCCTGCTAGGTGGCCCGTCAGTGGCTGACTTTGCACCTCCCTGGTGACCCAAGAGCCAGTGTACCCAGTGGTCAGTGTGAGACCATACCAGATTACAACTCTACACATCCATAAATGACACTTTCAAGGGACAGATTCAATGAGCACCCAAGCCCCACTGAAGCAAGTTCTGCTCCATAGGGGTGTCTCCTGCACAGCAGCTCTCCCACTATAATCACAGCTGGTCCTTACAGCCAATTGGCCTGGAGGTCAATTCCTCCCAGGGACACCAACAGCAACAAGACTGTACTCACAGCCCACAAAGGAGTGCATCTATAGCTCCTAGCTCAGGTGACTGGGGAGGCTGGGAGGCTGAGCCTCTGGGCCCTATAGAACACCTGCTACACAAGGCCACTCTACCAACTCAAAGAGACATAGTAGCTCTACCCAATACATAGAAACAAACACATGGAGGCAGCCAAAATGCAGAGATGTCACAAATGGAGGAAAGCAAACTACTGGATACAGAGTTTAAAACCATGGTTATAGGGTTACTCAAGAATCTTCTAGAACAGTGGTCGGCATCTCATTAGTCAACAGAGCCAAATATCAACAGTACAATGATTGAAATTTCTTTTGAGAGCCAAATTTTTTAAACTTAAACTATATAGGTAGGTATATTGTTATTAACTTAATTAGGGTACTCCTAAGCTGGCCTTTGCTAAAAAACGTCCTCAATCTGATTGAGGTACATTCGCTGAGGTCGACCCCTTCCAACTCTCCCATCATCAACTCATGCATGAATCGTGTGCGCCTCCCCCTTGCTGCATATCCCGCGGACCACCTGCGCCGTGTCTCCCATCGCCTGACCGACCAACACCCCCCACTTCTTCTAATGCCACTTCTTCAAAATAGACTCACCCAGGCTGAAAACCGACTTCTGCGCATGGGCCACGAAGTTTCAATTGCACTGTACGTGCGCGCCCGCACATGGTATTTTGTGGAAGAGCCACACTCAAGGGGCCAAAGAGCCGCATGTGGATTGCAAGCCGCAGTTTGCCAACCACTGTTCTAGAAACCTCAAAAAACCTATTTGAAGAAATAATGACAGAAAAGTTCCCCTACCTGGTGAAAGAAATAGACTTACAAGTCCAGGAAGCACAGAGAGTCCCAAACAAGAGGAACCCAAAGAGAACCACACCAAGACACATCATAATTAAAATGTCAAGGGCAAAAGACAGAGATAATATTAAAAGCAGCAAGAGAAAAGCAGCTACTTACCTACAAGGGAATGCCCATAAGATTGTCAGCTGATTTCTCAACAGAAACTATGCAGGCCAGAGGGAGTGGCAAGAAATATTCAAAGTGATGAACAGCAGGACCTACAGCCTAGATTACTCTACTCAGCAAAGCTATCATTTAGAATGGAAGGTCAGATAAAGAGCTTCACAGAAAGTTAAAGGAGTTAAAGGAGTTCATCACCACTAAACCAGTATTATATGAAATATTGAAGGGTATTCCTTAAGAAAAGGAAGAAGATTAAAAGATCAAAAATATGAACAACAAAATTGCAACAAATACATTCCTATCAGCAACTGAATCTAAAAATCAAAATAAACAGCCCCTCCCTTCCTCGGTGCTGCCTACGGAGGTGGCAGCCATCTCCTACCCGGCATCATTGCTGCCCTCAGACCCCTCATGAAACCCAAGATTGTCAAAAAAAGGACCAAGAAGTTCATCCGGCACCAGTCAGACCGATATGTCAAAATTAAGCGGAACTGGCGGAAGCCCAGAGGCATTGACAATAGGGTGCATAGAAGATTCAAGGGCCAGATCTTAATGCCCAACATTGGTTATGGGAGCAACAAGAAAACAAAGCACATGCTGCCCAGTGGCTTTCGGAAGTTCCTGGTCCTTAATGTCAAGGAGTTTGAAGTGCTGCTGATGCGCAATAAATCTTACTGTGCTGAGATTGCTCACATCTCCTCAAAGAACCACAAAGCCATTGTGGAAAGAGCAGCCCAGTTGGCCATCAGAGTCACCAATCCCAATGCCAGGCTGTGCAGCGAAGAAAATGAATAGACAGATTGTGTACACATTGTATTTGTGTTAATGAAATCATAAAATTCTGCCAAAAAAATAAAAATAAAAATAAATAAGAAATCTAATGAACAGAATAAAGTGGTGAATAAAATAGAATCAAAGGTATGGAAATGGAACAGACGGACAATTCTCAGAGGGAAGGGGGGTGGGAGGATGGGAAGAGATTAAACAAAGACCTTATATGCATATATGCATTACCTATGGACAAAGACAATAGGGTGTCCAAAGCCTGGGGCAGGACTGGAACCGGGTGGAGGGGGACAATGGGGAGAAAAAAGAGGGACATCTGTAATAATCTCAACAATAAAGATTAAAAAGAAGAAGAAGAATTACCACACATCTTTGTAAGACATAATGCCCTCAGGGAACACTGGGGTATTGTGCTGGTAAATGGCCCCAGGTAGCTATATGGTTTTTATTTGACATTTATTGGCTTGTGTTTTAATCTGGAAAAATGCTAAGAAAATAGAAAATATCCATAGTTACTAATATTTTTCAAAAATGAATTTTTCAAAGGTAACATGGATACATTATAAATCACTTTAAACATTAAACAATTCATTCCTGATTCATTTCTATAAAAATACATCAAATAAACTAAGGTTACTAGAGGAAGCAAATAGCTTCCTCCTCAAGAGGCTTCCTCCTTCTACTGAAATAAGAAGTATGATGATAATGATAAAATAACAATTATTGTATAGCAGCTAACACTTACATAGTGCTCATTCTATGTCCAGGACAATTATAATAGCTTTAGACATATCTCAGTCTCCACAATCCCATTTTATAGATGAGAAACTGAGGCAAAGAGTGGTTAATATCTTGCCCATCATGAGAGACAGAGCCAGTAACTGAGAAACACACTGATCGCATGCTCATCAGAAATCACTGATGACATGTCACAGAAGGAAATGGAGGTGAACTATAAAGAGGAACTTGTTTGTTCTTATCCATATCAAAAACAAATTTTTCAGGAACCTCAACGTAAAATCTTTGGCTTATTTCCTTAAGGAAGAACCATCACTTTATTCTGAGCATTTGCATTCCTCATTTATGTCCACATTGTTTAATTCCTCTCTCAGGACTCTAACAACCGATCCCACACCACATCATCAGTGTCATCAGCCTCTTTCTAAGATCCTCAGTGGGTCTTTCCAACTGTCAGAGACAATCTGTCTGCTGTTTCTATTTACACATCCCAAGTTTACCCACCCAAACTTCTGTGAGGAAACCACAGACAATGTCTGCTTCTGCCAAAGGATAAAGGAAACAAAATGTTTTCCACTCAGTTAAAAGAATGCCATTTGTCAGATCAATCTGATGCTGCTGGATGAACTGAACACTTCCATCTGACCACCTTACCACCCACTATTTAATAGAAAATCGCATGATTTCCAAAATGGAAACTATTCAAATTGCCTTCAAAAAGTTAAACCAGAAATGTTTATTTTTGGTCAACAACAAAAAGGCAGACAATTCTAGGCAGGAGCTGCATATCTATAACATGCACCCTTTTTTTGGCCAAATATAAATTTATTGCTATTTCCCTTGTCATATAAAAATTCAAGATATATACCCAAAATAAATATGCCAGATAATATTTTCTTTAAACAATTGCTATGCAATAGTAAAATCAGGTTTTCCAGTTGATAAGTTTCCCCCATTTTCCCAAATTCAATTCATAATCTCTCTCATGAGCTCTGACATTTCTCAACTGCATAGATTCATTTCCAGGTTAATAAAAATCTATGCATTAGAAGAGGTTTATATGACATAAAAGTAAAATGTTTGGTATTTAATATTAATAAAGAGACTGAAGACTTGTTCCTTTTAATCTAAAAACATTTTTGCTTTCTCAAAAACATAGGTTAATGTTTCAACAAGAAAGAATAATTTGTAAAGTAGGGTTTATTTACAATTTCACAGCCCAAGTTGAGCATGTCTTTTTTTTTATAAGATGATCTGTCTTAACTAAGACCATATATAGGAGAAACCTCAACTTTCCATGGCTAGTGTAATAACTATTTGTTCCAGCAGATCTTTACCTACCCACATACTTGAAACCCACTGGACCAATTTCAAGGCCGTGACCTAATCTTAGCCTGCGCTGATATCCACTGGCAAGTTGTACTTTCATACAGGTATCTGTGACTTTATATCCTACATAAATTTCCTTTTACATGTTCTCATAACAGGTAATAATTACAGCACTTACACATGGTTCCTGATATCCTGCATTACCAAGCTCTTGCCATGACACATATTTCCTATGCTCTTCAACCTTGATTACAGTTTGTTGAGTATTTGCACCCAGTGCTTCCAGTTAACCTATCTTATAGCACTTCAGTCTTCTTATTTCAAATCATATTCCTCTTTCTTCACTGTTTTCTGTGCCTCTAAAGCAGCGGTTCTCAACCTGTGGGTCGCGACCCCTTTGGGGGTCAAACGACCCTTTCACAGGGGTCGCCTAAAATCATCGGAAAACACATATTGAATATATAATTACATATTGATTTTGTGATTAATCACTATGCTTTAATTATGTTCAATTTGTAACAATGAAAATACATCCTGCATATCAGATATTTACATTACGATTCAAAATAGTAGCAAAATTACAGTTATGAAGTAGCAACGAAAATAATTTTATGGTTGGGGGTCACCACAACATGAGGAACTGTACTAAAGGGTCGCGGCATTAGGAAGGTTGAGAACCACTTCTCTAAAGCACATATAATTATTACATACAGCGCTATCTATCTGTCTCTTGCCAGTGAAGTATACAGAAATGAATCGGTACAGTCATCCCTCGAATTCATGGGAGACTGGTTTAGGAAACCTAGCAGATACCAAAATCGCAAATGCTCAAGTCCCTTATTATAAAATGGTGTAGTATTTGTATAACCTTTATTTGCATATAAGCTACAGCAGGGTATGTCTACACATCGCTTCAAGTGGATTCAGCAAAGTGCTCAGCGTATGACAAATTCAAGTTTGCATTTTTAAAATTTCTAGGTTGGTTTTTTTTCTGAATATCTATCTTTTAACCTCACCTGAGAATTTTTTTTTTTATTGATTTGAGAGAGAGAGGAAAGGAGAGAGAGAGAAACATTAACATGAGAGAAACATCAATAGGTTGCCTCCCACATGCACCCCCATCTGGGATTGAACCTACAACCTGGATATGTACCCTGACAGGAATCAAACCTGCAACCATTTTGGTATGTGGAACAATGCTCAAACCAACCTGTGGTAGGCAGAAGGAGCACCCACCATTCTGTTCTTGGCTCTAATTTCTAGATTTTGTAATTTCTTTATAAGAACTATAGTCACACAAAGTAAACAAATATCAGTGAAAATGAACTGGCAAAACCAGTTGTCCTAATTTTCTTTTACTGAATAGATTCAACACTATTGTCATCTGTGCATTCAAGCAATGCACGTTACTTAAGTGTAAGAATCATTCTTGCACCTAACGTAATCCAAAAGCTGTATCAGAACAGCACAGACATACAGTAATATCAGATATAGTTTCAAGTGCTATAAAACACAATGATTCTACATTTTGGTTGCAGGCTTTAAAAATACTATAGTATATGTGGTTTTTTTGTTTTTGTTAATCCTTACTCCAGGATATTTTTCCACTGAATTTTAGAGAGAGTAGAAGGGAGGGGGAGAGAGAGAAACACTGATGTGAGAGAGAGATATCAATTGGTTGCCTCCCACAGACCACCCCAACCAGGGCTGGTGAATGTGCCCTTGATGGGAATTAAGCCCTGGACCCTTCAGTCTGCAGGCCGATGCTCCATCCACTGAGCTAAACCAGCTAGGGCAATATATGTGGTTTTGAGGAATATCCTAATTGTCATGTCTGAGACTATTATTTTTTTTCTATTCAAGTGCTGACAAGTCTGAGTTTATAAGTACACACCATTTACCCTGCTTTTAAGTTGATTTTAACCTTAAGAGTACTCTTTTTATTAGCCCTCACCTGAGAATACATTTTTACTGACTTTTTTAGAGAGAGAGAAAGGGAGAAGGAGAAACAGAGAAAGACTGACTTGAAAGAGAAACATCTGTCAGTGCCTCCCGTACACACCCTGACCAGAAATCGAAACTGCAACCTTTTGGTGTATGGGACGATGGTCCAACCAACTGAGCCACGCTGGCCAGGGCAAAAGTACTCTTATAAAGCAACAAAATTATAGAGAATTAAGGTCAATTGATAACTAGATTCTAAAACCTATTAAATTTTTAACTGGACAATATCAAAATCCCTATAATTTGTAAAGAGCAATAATAAAACTTGAAATTTTTCCAGTTTCAACTATGATTTCCCCAAAGATAAAAACACACGTTCGGAAATTCTGTCTGGTTCATCTGTATATTCCTTTAAATGCTTCATTAACAATTATTCTACTGCTAGATGTAAGGTTAGGTATAATAAATATAGACACTCAGATCACATTTTAATAAAAAACTGTCTAATTCAGTATTGAAAATGTTATTCATATTTAACTGTCTTCTGGAAACAAAGCCTTGTTTTCTAAGCCCCAGAATAGGTCCTATCCTTCAAACAGAAGTTACTTACAGTGCAGCCCTGTTTATCACCAAAGTAAACATCTCTGTATAATCTAAACTCAGCTCCTTCTGAAAGACTTTCCATTTTATCTATCCTTTATTCGCAATATGTGTCCTTGATATCAGTTTCTTTCGGTCATGTTGTTTTACCTTTGCTGGAATATTTTTCTGTATCTTCTACATGGGCTGGTCCTTTCTCCCACAAGGTGGCCTATCTCCTGGGAAGCAGGGACTTGTCAGTAATATTCTTATAAGGCTCTGCACACAAAAGCCAACTGATGTAAGTACCCAACTGATTCTATGGTCTCCCAAACACAAGAAATCAGAAAGGAATTAGATTCCCTAATACCTTGTTTTATATTAACAATTAGCAGGTGGCATATTTACCTCCACCTTTCTTACCTCACCTCACCTTCCCGTCTCTCTCCAATAAAAAACTAGATCATGCCCTAACTGGTTTGGCTCAGTGGATAGAGCGTCGGCCTGTGGACTGAAGAGTCCCGGGTTCGATTCCGGTCAAGGGCATGTACCTTGGTTGTAGGCACATCCCCAGTAGGAGGTGTGTAGGAGGCAGCTGATCAATGTTTCTCTCTCATCAATGTTTCTAACTCTTTATCCCTCTCCATTCCTCTCTGTAAAAATCAATAAAATATTTTTATTAAAAAACTAGATCATTACAATCAAGCAGAAGGAAAAATCTCATTAGATTAAGAAAAAGGAAGAAGTCTGAGAAATCACAAATTGGAAGGAGAATATAAGAAAAAATGATCAAAGTAAAATGACTAAAAGAAAATTTTAGGAGAACGATAATAAAAGGGAATAAGATAGATAATAATAAGGCAATAATGTTAGGCAATCACCAAGAAAAAAAACCTGCAAGAAATAAATTCAATCTCCTGCTTAAGTTGATCGCTATAAAGAACAGCTCACAGAGCAACTAACAATCAAGGGACGTATGGTTATCACACCCTCCTACTTGTGATGCCAAATATGACTGTTGACTTGGGGTGCTCCTGAGTCAACTTGAAAGGACCACCATTATTACCATTCCCCGCCAAGAGACCCATCAGTGACTGGGGGTAGAGAGAGAGCCACTGGCAAAGATATCACCAGAGCCAAGATATCACCAAGGGCTGCGTAAAACAAGTCTATAGTATTAAGATTAAAATTAAATGAAATGAAAGAGAAATCAAGACAAGGGGGATGAGAAGAACAAACACAGCATCAGAGTGGGTAGGTCCTTTCTATCTTCAGGGCAAAGCAAACATCTGGAATTATTTGGTACTGAATGCCAAATTTAAGACTTTGTTCCTCTCTTCAATTATTTGTTAGTAACACCACAAAAAGAAAAAAATAGACCTATAGGCTAAAATGAAGAAGACTGGTTAAAGTGTGTGTAACAATAACTGTCTTAAAAAAAACATACTTTTTAAATTAACAGAGCAGTTAACTGCACAAAGAAATTCCTGACTGACTTGGAGAGCTGTTCATCCTAAATTCTTAAATCAATTTAGGAAGCTTCAGACAAACATATATAATAGCATGATAACATTTTTTGTTAAAATATGTCTGTATAAGCACAGGAAAGTTTTTAAGTTACTCCAAAATAAATGTTGGAATTATTAATGATTTTTCCTTTTTAAATTTTTTTTGTTTTCAATATAACTAAAATAACAATTATTTAAAATAAAAGAAAAAAATGTGCCCTTCCACGTCATTCAATCTTTAACTGAATTAAATGTGTATGAAACTTACAAAGAACCCCTTTCACATAGAACACAGCTTCGGCAGAGCTGTTCTCACCCAGTGGGATGAAGGGGCCAAGCCCAGCTGTATTAGGGTGGAAAAAAACACAAGCTGTGAAGACCAATGGAAAGGTATGAATCCAGCATCTCTATTCAGTAATTCAGTGACCCCGAGCAAATTAGATGAGATTTCTGAGTGCGGCCTTCACTTGGCTTCGCGAGTGGAATACCTCACAGGGTTGTTTTGAGAACAGTACCCATATACAATGACACAGATTGGTGAGTGCATTACCAATGACCTTTCTGACCATATTAAACTTTTTATTACCTCAGGAAATAATCTTTTCCATATAATGCCAGATTGCTTGCCACTTACTCTGACCTCCCCTTGGCCTGTGACTCCTTGGACCCCTCAGTGCTCAACAGAGCAGTCTGGTTACTGATGCTTCCTTCTAAAGTGTCTGTACTTACCACCCCCAGGAAACAGCAGAAAAAAACATCCAGCAGGTGCGAAGCAGGTGTCAGAGAGTAAACCTGTGGTATCCAAGTTCTCTGTCCTATGAATATATAAGCAAGCCCAGGAGGGGTAGAAAACATCTTTTCTAAAGGCACATATTGTAGAAGCATGACCAAATGAATAGCATGATATTATTACAGACTCAGCTTGACATATTACACTTCAGAGTTTCAACTGTAATCATTATTCATTTTTTTAGTGCTATTGTTTTAAAACCTTTAAGGATATCAATCAAAAATGTTAATATTCATGCCTTAAGCCTGGAAAAGTTCAGAACCACTGAAACAGAAAATAAATAGCGAGAGATGTGAGTCAACTATTTAGAAAGTGTAAGTTTCTGCAATGATGTCAATGTTCTATTTATATATATATACTGTCCAATACCATAGCCACTAGCCACATGTGGCTACTGAACACATGAAATGTGGCTAGTGCAACTGAGGAACTGGATTTTTTATTTTTTTTAATTAATTTAAATTTACATCATCAAATATGGTATTGAATGGCACAGATCTAGAACCTTGGGTTAATGGCTGATGCTAAATGAAAAAGGGTGGTATGTGGGTGCGTTAGCTAAGTTTAAAAAGCAAACTGACAAAAAGACAAACAGAAAAAAACAACAACAAAACACACAAAAACCCAGCACCGTATTCATATTCTCTCATTCCATATAGCATTCATCTTGATAAAGCTAAAGTCCTAGTCTGGTCTACTCAGGCTGCTATAACAAAAAAAAACATACACTAGGTGGCTTATACAGCACACATTTATTTTCTTAGTTTTAGGAGCTGGAAAGCCCAAGATCAAGAGTCTGGACTCTGGTTCTGGTGAGGATCCTCTCTCTGCCTGGCTTGTAGATGGCCGCTATCTCTCTGTGTGCTCACATGGCCTCTTTGTACATATGCACAGACAGAGAAAAAGATCTCTCTTCCCCTTCTTATAAGGCCACCAGCCCTATCCGATTAGGACTCCCACCCTTACGACCTCATTTAAACCTAATTACCTCTCTAAAGGCTCTAGCTCAGGGGTGGGCAAACTTTTTGACTCGAGGGCCACAATGGGTTCTTAAACTGGACCGGAGGGCCGGAACAAAAGCATGGATGGAGTGTTCGTGTGAACTAATACATGTTAACACTGCTGCTGGTGAAGGAGCGGAGGGGAGAGCAAAAGAACCCTCCGCTCTTTCGGCTCTGTGGGCCGGATAGAAGAGCCGAACGGGCCGGCCCGCGGGCCATAGTTTGCCCAAGGCTGCTCTAACTCCATATGAATTTATGGGAGGGGGAGGAGGACACAAAATTCAGTCCATAGCACAACTCTCCACTCTCCCTCCCATATCTAGATTTCTTATGAGTTCCAATATTGCATGGACTATGCTTCTCATCCTTAATTTATAATCTTCTACAGGCTAAGTTTTCTGCCTATTTTTAATACACCATCAGTTTACACCTGAGAGAGGCTTTAACCCTGCCTTCGGACGACTGTGAAGTTTATCAAAGTTAAACTTAGCTTTGGCCCTCAAAATGACTTCCCACCTCCTAAAATGATTGTGCAGAAAAGAGTTAACGTAGCAAGCCTGACACTGCTCCCCTCAGGAAGGAGAGCTTGAAGGCTGGCCCTGGACTAGAATCTGGGAACTTGGATACGGGGAGAGTTCCTCCTCCCTAACTGCTAAGAGGGACTTACTGTGCCTAAACTGTTTGTACAAACAATGTGATTTATGCTGGACATCTGCTTTCCTTCTGAGGATCTGAAATTTTGGTACCTTCTAAGCAGAGGATGACTACATGACCAGCCCCCAATAAAAACCTTGGGCATTGAATCTCTAATAAGCTTCCCTGATGGATGACATTTCACACATGTTGTCACGGTTTTGCTGGAGGAACTGAGTGTGTCCTGTGTAACTCCGCAGGGAAAGAACACTTAGAAGCTTGTGCCTGGTTTCCGCCAGACTTCATCCCATGAACCTTTCCCTTTGCTGATTTTGCTTCGTAGCTTTTCTCTGTAATAAGTCATAATCATGAGGACTTATGCTGATTATGCTGAATTCTGTGAGTCTATCTAGTGAATCATCAAACCCAAGGGTGGTCTTGAGGGCCCCCAACACATCAATCAATCCACTGTTTTAATTCACATCATCAAACATCTATCCCTAGTGAAAGAACCCTGTATCCCTACATTTTAATCTTCCCAGATTCCATTCCAACCCATAATTCTCCCAGCTCTGGCCTTATCCAGTCTACAATCTACATTATCACAATCACTTAGGATAAGATAATCATCAAATCTCTCTCTATATGTCAATGCTTCTATAACTAGGGTGAATATAACCCAAGAGATAAGGAATATTTTTTCTTCTTCAATATAAAACTGTTTGTTTCCTACATCTTTCAGTAAAAATAATGTTCCCAGGAGCTTCTCCATGCTTAGCCTTATTTTACTTGACCTTTCTGCAAGGGTAGAAGGTACAGAGCATTCCAATCCACACAGAAGTTTCTCCTTCCTCCAAACACTCTTTAATGCCCCCTATTATCTCACTTCCCATGGACCATTACACTCACTTCCATAACTTTAGCTTCTACCTGTAACTTCTAAATCCTTAACTTAGCCCAGTCACCTGTCCTAAGCCCTAGAATCTTACCCCAAACACCTAGATGGCAAGTACATGTATGGACCTTACCAAACAATACTTAGACTGATGTTCTTTTTTTTTTTTTTTTTTTTTAAGAGAGAGAGAGAGAGAGAGAGAGCGTGCGAGCACGCGATGTGGGAGAAACATAGATCAGTTGCAATCTGAGTATGGCCCTTACCGGGAATGGAACCTATGACCCTTCAGTGCATAGGACAATGCTCTAACCAACTAAGCCACACAAGATTTTTAAAAAATCATCTAGACATGTTTGCTTTATAATTGAACCGACTCTAGTACTAAATCATAGCAATCCAAAGTTATAGAAGACTATTTGAATCCTTTCCCTAACATGTCTTTTTGGTATTCCAGCGAAACTGTTCCTAATTGGTAGTTCACTACTATAGTAGAGCTTGGTGAAATGCTAAGCACTGAGCAGCCATCTAATAAATATTTATTCAATAAATTAATAACATTAGCCATCTATCAGACCTGCAGCAAACAGAATGGGAACACCATGCTGGTTGACATGGCTTCATTTAGAAATGTCACTATTGGTAATCTCACTTTATTAGTTATATGAATGAGAATTTTCAAAAAAATGGTTTGGAATAGCCAGCTACCCATTTTAAGGAGAAAATATAGAGAGATGAAAACTTTAGACTTGTGAAAGTTTAATCATTAAAAGAAAAAAAAAGGGGGGTGTGTTTCAGAAATCCAAATAAAGATGGCAGATTGAACACATGCATTCATTCTTTCTTAAAACATCACTAAAATGACAATAAAACAAATTTAATTTTCATTTTTAAGGTGTAAACTTAAAAGGATGAGAATAGGAGAAGTTAGCAATAGAATTTCACAAGCTAGAAAGCAGATAGACAAATGGTAACTGAATAAATAGATCGGAGAAAATTGAATCTGAGAGGAACAATGGGAAAGCTAAAACCAGCCCTTTTCACATCCCATTTTATTTCACTCGACCCCTAACCTAACAAGATCAGGAAATTAGGACACCTGAGACATCTGGAAATAGGATGAAGGAGGACCTAAAATGAGGTCAACTGGTTTAAAGTCTATCTAAGAGGCAGTTAGACCCCAGATCTCCATTTCAAATTCTTGCAGCCTAGCCCCCAACCTGACCAAAAAGAGGTGGTTTATTCTCTGGATAAATTCCACAAATTAGGGAGTTGGGGGAGTGTTCACGGGTTAAATAAAAATGTGTAAACTGGAATACTGAAGGCTAAAAACCCTCTACCCCCAGAGTTTTCTAACCTACTCAGGCCCTAGAACAATGACAGTCTGATTTATAGATGACAAGCAACTCTGATAAGCCAAAGAGTAAAAATCTAAAGGTATTACAGGCAATAGGGTCATGAAGACCTGAGGGGTGGGTAGGGGCTGGGAGAAGGAGGGAAAGCAGGAGAAAACAGCAGATATCTGTAACGTTATCAACAATAAAAAATATATTAAATAATAATAAATAAATAAATAAATAAGATCTGAAGTTACTGACATGAGAGGGTTCCCGAACACTCAGCCCAACCGGATCTTTTTAATAGGAACCTAAGTCAGTTAAGTGCCTTTACAGCAGAGGAAATAATACTATATCCATGAAAGAAAGAGAATATTAACAAAAAGGACATTCAGAGAATAGTCTTGGAAATTAAAAATATAATAGCAAAAATGAAAAACTCAATAGAAAAGAAAGTATTTAAAGCTGAAAATCTCAAATGTGCCCTGGCCAGTGTGCTCAGTGGCTGGAGTGTCAGTCTGCCCACCGAAAGGTCTCAGGTTCAATTCCTGGTCAAGGGAGCAAACCTGGGTTGCAGGTTCCATCTCCACCAGGTCAGGGCACATGCAGGAGGCAACCAATCTGTATGTCTCTGCATTGATGTTTCTCTCTCTCTTTCGGTACATGCAGGAGGCAACTAATTTGTGTGTCTCTGCATTGATGTTTCTGTGTGTGTGTGTGTGTGTGTGTGTGTGTGTGTGTGTGTGTATATAACTTTGCCCCCCCCCCCCCCCCCCCCCCCCCCCCGCCGCTTCCACTCTCACTAAAAATCAACAGGAAAAATGTCCTGGGTGAGGATTAACAACAACAACAAAATCTCAAAAGCCAAAAGACAATGTGATGGAAAACAGGAGAAAGATAAGAAAATCAGAGGGTCAGTCCTAAAGATCAAACTCCAAAGAAAGAAACTCCAAAGAAAATGGAGGCAAGGATATAATCACAAAAATATTCTTAAAACAAAAAGACAAGAGTTTCTAGATTGGAAGGGCTAACCAACTGCCCAACACAGTGGATGAAAAGAGATCCACACCATACCACATCATCATAAAATTGTAAAAACACTGGAAGGTATGTCAGAGATAAAAAACAAAAACAAAAACAAAACAAAACAAAAACACTGGAAGGTAAAAGGGAATGGAACAATGCTATTTCCAACCTGGAATTCTATGTCCAGATAAATCATCAGTCAAATGTGACACAAAATGATTTCTATCCCACACACCATTTTAAAAAGATACTAGAAGATGTACTCCAACAAAACGAGGGAGTAAGCCAAGAAAGAGGTGGTAAACAAGATACAATATCAGAGAATGCATAGGAGAATGAATGATAATGAAGGAAAAACCTAGAATGGTTATAAATAAGTTTTGAAACAGGAAAGGACTATATATATATTGACCGGTTGCTATGACGCACACTGACTACCAGGGAACAGATGCTCAACGCACAGGATCAGGCTCCCTCTTGTCTGGATCGGGCCTGTGGGGATCAGGCTCCCTCCTGTCTGATTCGGGCCTGCGGGGATCAGGCTCCCTCCTGTCTGATTCGGGCCTGCGGGGATCAGGCTCCCTCCTGTCTGATTCAGGCCTGAGGGGATCAGGCTTGCGGGGATCAGGCCTGCGGGGATCGGGCAGAAACCAACTCTCCAACATCCCCCAAGGGGTCCAGGATGTGAGAGGGCACAGGCCAGGCTGAGGGACCCCACCAGTGCACGAATCCGTGCACCCGGCCTCTAGTTATTTATACTAGCCCAGATGTCTTTCTCAAAAGTTAAATATTATATAAGTGCAAAAAGACTTAAACCTCCGTGAACTCTAATTTAAAAAAAGAAAAGAATGAAAGAGGAGGCAAAAGCAACAAATGCAATCATTGTGATATGCCCACCTTCTATGACAGCGAATTTATCCTTTTTCATCTCATGGCACACATAAACAAATTACTAAAATTCTGCAGCACAGGAAAATATATATATATATTAGCCAATTAGACAAAAAAAAGTATAATTTTTATTGATTTACCAAAAAAAAAGTAATTACATACCCCTTGTGCTCCAAAGTGACTTTTTAGAAAATTAGGTGCCTATTGGTATATAAGGAATTCTGGTACCACGAATTAACCAATCAGATGCAACCATAGAGCTCTATAAGATCAGCTCTATTATATGACCTATATATATATGGTTCAAGATAAGGCACTGATACCAGATGACTATTGCTGTGTTGGCTGCTGTCATTTTTTATTTGACAATCTAAGGGAAAAGAGGTCTGTGCTACATGTTTTAAACATTCTTGTAGCATATCGGTTGAAAATCACTGTTCTATGCTGATATAAATATCCAAAGTTCTAGCCCTGGCTGGGTAGCTCAGTTGGTTACAGCCTCATCCCAATATGCCACAGGTTGCGGGTTGGAGCCCAGGTCAGGGCACATATAAGCATCAACGAATGAGTCCATAAATAGGTAAAACAACAAGTCTGCTCCTCTCTCTCTCTCTTCCCCTCTCTCCCTCTCTCTCTTTTTCTAAAAAAATCAATAAATACAAGTTAATCAGCAGTAGATAAGTGGATAAAAAAGCTATGGTACATTTATACCATGGAATACTATGCAGCATTAAAAAAGAAGGATCTGAAGAGTATTATGCTAAGCGAAATAGGCCACTCAGAGAAAGACAAGTATCACATGATCACACTCATACGTGGAATCTAATGAACAAAATAAACTGATAAACAGAGTGGTTCCAGAGACAAGGAAGCATGGAACAGAGTGCAGAATCTCAGAGGGAAGGCGGGGGAAGGTGAGTAGGTGAGAGGTAATCAACCAAAGAACTTGAACGCATACATGCGCATACATGCATAACCCATGGACACAGACAATAGGGTGGTGAAGGCCTGGGGCGAGGAGTGGAGGGGAAGGGGGAGGAGGGGGGGAGGGGTAGAAAAGTCAATGGGGGAAAAAGGGAGACATCTGTAATACTTTCAACAATAAAGATTTAAAACAAAAAAATATCCAGCCCTCAATGGTTAGAGCATCGGCCTGTGCACTGAAGGGTCTTGTGTTCAATCCCCAGTCAAGGGCACGTACTTGGGTTGCAGGTTCACTCCCCCTGCAACCAATCTATGTCTCTCTCCCATATCAATGTCTGTCTCTCTGTCTCTGTCTCTGTCTCTGTCTCTCTCTCTCCTACCCCTTTCTATCCCTTCCACACTCTCTCTGAAAATCAATGGAAAAAATATCCTCAGGTGAGGATTAACAACAAAAAAAAAAGAGAGAAAGAAAGAAAAATAAAAAAGTTCTTTTGAATAAGAGATTACCATATCAGTTATGTCTTTCCACAATTACCAACTTCAGGTTACAACATGGTACTTGACAATGGTTCGATTAATTCTCCTGATCAGAAAAATGTTTAATAAAAATTAAAGAACAAATGTGAGAGAGATTCAACGATCTTTTTTTTTTATTTCTTTATTGATTAAGTTATTACATATGTGTCCTTATCCCCACATTATCCCCGGCCCCCACACTCATGCCTTCACACCCCTGTTGTCTGTGTCCATTGGTTAGGCCTATATGCTTGCATATAAGTCCTTTGGTTGATCTCTCCCCCTCACCCCCACCCTCCCCTGCCTTCCCCCTGAGGTTTCATGGTCTGATCGATGCTTCTCTGTCTCTGGATCTTTTTTTTTTTTAATTAAATCTTTATTGTTCAGATTATTACAGTTCCTCTTTTATTACAGTCTGCCCCCATAGCTCTCCTCCACCCGGTTCCCAACCCACCTTCTGCCCTAAACGCCCCCCCCCCCACTGTCCTCATCCATAGGTGTACTATTTTTGTCCAGTCTCTTCCTGCACCCCCCACACCCCTTTCCCCCCTGAGAATTGTCAGTCCACTCCCTTTCTATGCCCCTGATTCTATAATATTCACCAGTTTATTCTGTTCATCAGATTTTTTATTCACTTGATTTTTAGATTCACTTGTTGATAGATATGTATTTGTTGTTCATAATTTTATTTTTTTTAATTTTTTTAATTAAATCTTTATTGTTCAGATTATTACAGTTGTTCTCTTTTTCCCCCCCATAGCTACCCTCCACCCGGTTCCCACCCCATTCTCTGCCCTTACACCCCCCCCCCACAGTCCTCATTGATAGGTGTACGATTTTTGTCCAGTCTCTTCCCGCACCCCCCCCCCCCGAGAATAGTCAGTCCATTCCCTTTCTATGGCCCTGATTCTATTATAATCACCAGTTCATTCTGTTCATCAGATTATTTATTCACTTGATTTTTAGATTCACTTGATAGATGTGTATTTGTTGTTCATAATTTGTATCTTTACCTTTTTCTTCTTCTTCCTCTTCTTAAAGGATACCTTTCAGCATTTCATAAAATACTGGTTTGGTGGTGATGAACTCCTTTAGCTTTTTCTTACCTGTGAAGCTCTTTATCTGACCTTCAATTCTGAATGATAGCTTTGCTGGGTAAAATAATCTTGGGTGTAGGTTCTTGCTATTCATTACTTTGAATATTTCTTGCCACTCCCTTCTGGCCTGCAAAGTTTCTGTTGAGAAATCAGCTGACAGTCATATGGGTACTCCCTTGTAGGTAACTGATTGTTTTTCTCTTGCTGCTTTTAAGATTCTCTGTCTTTTGTCCTTGGCATTTTAATTATGATGTGTCTTGGTGTGATCCTCTTTGGGTTCCTCTTATTTGGGTTCTCTGTGCTTCCTGGACTTGTAAGTCTATTTCTTTCACCAGGTAGGGGAAGTTTTCTGTCATTATTTCTTCTAATAGGTTTTCAATATCTTGCTCTCTCTCTTCTTCTGGCACCCCCATAATTCAGATGTTGGTATGCTTGAAGTTGTCCCAGCAGCTCCTTACACTATCTTCATATTTTTGGACTCTTTTTTCTTTTTGTTTTTCCGGTTGGGTGTTTTTTGCTTCTTCACATTTCAAATCTTTGACTTGATTCTTGCGATCCTCTCGTCTGCTGTTGGATCTCTGTATAATATTCTTTATTTCAGTCAGTGTATGCTTAATTTCTAGTTGGTCCTTTTTCATATCCTCGAGGGTCTCACTAGATTTCTTGAAGATCTCACTAAATTTATCAGCAGTCTCACTAGCCTTATTGAGGGTCTTACTAAATTTATCGGTGGTTTCTAGAAAATTCTTGAAAAACCTTATAAGTGTGGTTTTGAACTCTATATCCAGTCATTTGCTTTCCTCCATTTCTGTCATTTGTGACCTGTTTCTTTGTCTCTGCATTTGGCTGCTTCCCTGTGTTGATAAAGTGGCTTTGTGTGCTAGGTGTCCTATAGGACCCAGTGGCTCAGCCTCCCCAATTACCTGAGGTGGACACTCTTGGTGCACCCCTTTGTGGGCTTTGTGCACAGTCTTGTTGTAGTTAAGCCTTGATTGTTGTAGGTATCATTGGGAGGAACTGACCTCCAGGACAATTGGCTGTGAGAATCAGCTGTGTCTACAGTGGGAGAACTTCTGTGCTGGAGACACCCTTCAGTGGGGCTTTGGTGCTCACTGAGTCTGCCCCCTGAGTGTGTCCCTTATGGATCTGAGGAGTTGTAATCTGGATGGTCCCACTCTGACCACTGGGTACACTGGCTCTTGGATCTTTGATGTGGTGCTAATTTAGCCTCTGCCTGAGGACCCAGCAGGAGCTATGGAGAGATCTACAGATTCCTCTTCTTTGTTTAGGGTTTGGAGGTGCCCAGATGAGGCCCCGCTGTGAAGCAATGCAAGCTACTGTGGGGCCTTGGGCCTTCTTTTGGAAATTCTGGGTCTCTCTGACCCACCTGCAGTTTGTTAGGTAATTTTCAGATTGCAAAGGGCCAGGCCTTTCATATGCAAAAACCTCTCCGCACAGCTTGGGTGGGGCGGGGTCTCAGGGAATCAACAGGGCGGAGCAAACAGCTATGGCTGATCCTCAGTCCTACCTTAAGAGCCCTCCGTCTCAGTGTCCTGGTAATCGCTGCAAGCACCTCTGAGAGAAAGCCGCCCTCGAGTTCCGACCAATGCCAGACAGTCCTGTTTCTCCCCGTATGAGTCTGGGTCCCCAGAGACTTGCCCGGAATTGGAGTTCAGAGCAGTCGGAAGCTTGTGTCTCCCTCCCGATTGAAAAAGACGACCATGTCCTCAGTTGCCAGCCCTTTCTGCATGCGCCTCCGTAACACTGCACTTTACTTCCACACCTCCTCTGAGTCTCAGTGTGCTTTTCTCTTTCCTTCTAGTTGTAGAATTTCCACTCAGCCAGCCTTCCTGTGGTTCTGGATGATGTCTGTTTTGTCTTTTAGTTGTAGTTTTGAAGTGGTTGTGTGAGGCAGCAATTTCAGGTGTTTACCTGTGCCGCCATCTCGGTTTCCCCCCTCTGGATCTGTTTGTGTTTTTTTTTTAATCAGTTTATGTTGTTCATTATATTCCATAAAGGGAGTAGATCATGTGATATTTATCTTTCTCTGACTGGCTTATTTCACTTAGCATAATGCTCTCCAGTTCCATCCTTGCAGTTGCAAATGTTAAGAACTCCTTCCTTGTTACCACAGCAAAGTATTCCAATGTGTAGATGTACCACAGTTTTTTAATCCACGCATCTACTGACGGGCACTTAGGCTGTTTCCAAATCTTAGCTATGGTGAATTGTGCTGCTATGAACATAGAGGTGCATATATCCTTTCTGATTGGTGTTTCTGGTTTCTTGGGATATAGTTCTAGAACTGGAATCACTAGGTCAAAAGGGAGTTCTATTTTTAGTTTTTTGAGGAATCTCTATATTGTTTTCCACAGTGGCTGCACCAGTGTGCATTCCCACCAGCACTGCACGAGGGTTCCTTTTTCTCCACATCCTCGCCAGCACTTGTCGTTTGTTGATTTGTTGATGATAGCCACTCTGACAGGTGTGAGATGGTACCGCATTGTCATTTTGATTTGCATCTCTAGGATGATTAGTGACTTTGAGCATGTTTTCATATGTCTCTTGGCCTTTCTTCTGTCTTCTTTTGAAAAGTATCTATTTAGGTCTGTTGTCAACTATCTTTTTTTGATAAATGTTGCCTCTTTTTAATCAAGGACTAACGTCATTTAACTGCTCTGTTACCCAATTTAGAGGCTTCTCCAAAAGTCCAGTGAAGAAAATCAGTACAAGCAAATGAAATTTTAAAATTCAGTCACCAATAAACAAGCAAACAAAACAAGCACCCTTGCTCCCACCCCAAAATTATTTGGCCCAGTTCATTCAAAGAACTTCTAGTGGACCCTTTGTACTCTTAAATTTGACAGAAATCATGTAGGATTTTATAGGAAACTAGAGGCCCAGCACATGAAATCGTGCACGGGTAGGGTCCCTAGGCCTAGCCTCGATCAGGGCCATTTTCTGCCTGCTCGCCAGTCCCCAGTCCCACCCTGCTGCCACCCACCCGTTTCCCGTGGTTTTCCGTTCTCCATCTTGCAATCGGAGCATGCAGGCAGGCAAGAGGGACCAAGAGGTCAGTCATTCCACCTGTTCGCCAATCCCCAGTTGCACCCCGCCGCTACCCACCCCAGTTTACCATTCACCATCTGGCAATCAGAGCCTGCGGGACTGAGAGGTGGTCAATGCACCTCATAGCGGCTGGTCAAGCGATCATTCTGGTAGTGACGGCATTATGGTTGCTGGGCTTTTATTATATAGGATCACAGTGCAGAATGTAGCTCTAGAAAATATTATATTGCCAAACTCACCACTTATCCCACTAAGTAGAAACTGAGAAGAAAAACAAATTAGAGGTGCATATATTGAAAGGCTTGTCCCACCCAGGTCTAGCTGAAAGGTAACACCACAAAAAAAGTGCTCACAATCACTCAGAATAAAATTATTTCCTTAAATAAAGCTAAAATAGCAAACTAATACAATCCTAAAATATCAACCATTTTAGTGTCATTTTTTAATTGACCAATGCAATTAAATTCCATTAATAGCTAATTTTTGCCAAATTTAATTCTAACAAACTCATTTAACTTAAAAGATCATAAAGAAAGGATAAAATACTCCATATTTTTGTATTCCTACAATTCAAAAGCAACAGGCTCTTTTTTTTTTCAGGCCATGAATAAACATGCCATACTTCAGGCTTTTTAAAAGTATATTTTATTCCAAAATTAGGAGTGAAAATAAAGCTCAAAAAGAAATGACTTCCCAGCCTTGAATTCAGTAGCATTAATATTAATGACAATCCCACTCATTTCAAAGTCATGGCCCAGAGTGTTTATATTATGAAAAATGGGTCTGGAATGTCATCTTCAGTAAATTTTAAATTGTTTAATCTGAGGTTTTGCTAGATTTGTAACAGCTGCACTTGTGTTTACAACTATAATACCGTCTTTACAGCATGGCACTCCTTTATGCAGTTTTTAGATCTGGTTGGTACAAACATGTTGTACTGATCAATGGAAATGAGTTTGGTATCTCTCCCTTGCTACAAGTTTAGTTAGAATAAAGTTTTGTTTTGGATTAACATTGTACAACAAATGCATCATGGACCTTCAAAAGTTTTATGGTATTGGTTACAAAGGGATAGGACAAAACCCTCCATTCATATACAAACATTTGGAAAATGACTCAATTTGTGTTTGTGGAATTTAAATTTTGTTTGGGGAAAAGATATGCATATCAAATACACTGTGGATCTAATTTGTTTGCTGGCACTCCTTGAGAGTCTCAGGGCACATTACCAAGCAGAAACTGGTTAGGCAGTATTAAAGAAAATTACATTTCTTCTAATACCTCTATTTACAGAGTAGAAAGATGCAACTAAAAAGTCTGCCAAGACTTGCTTAAGAATGTTCCAATGGGAAGCCTCCACAACCCTTGGACATGGGGCTGCTGGTGCAATGAAAAGAGCACCAGACAAGAGTTTAATTTCCCTGGGTAACGGTCAACAGCTTTGTCACCAACCTCTGTTTCCTTCTCTGTAAACATTTCAAAAAGAACATATTGTTGAAGGTGAATGTTTTCCGCTAAATTCAGTTGAGTCTGGGTAACAAGAAATGCTTGGCTCTTTTAGTAACTAAAATTATTATGGTTATCATGCCATAATAATTGAGACACATTTAAAAGTTGCACAAACAGAAGTAACCCCAGAAGTTCTTCAGCAGCTATCCTCTTTTGGGGCAAACTCTCAGGAACCCCCTAATCCAGGTCCAAATTACAATTTTTTAAAAAGCTCCACTCTATTTTTTTTAAAATGTCTGCCTTACCTTGGCACATATGGTTACTATAAGAATCACATACAATCTATAGGAAACTAATTTGGAAAGTGTGAAACACGTTTACTAGGGCTTATGACCAAAGTAATGTTAGAAATGAACCAAGAAACCAAAAGAGGTAAAAAATAAATAAATAAATAAAATAAAATAAATTTTTAAATCAATAGGACAAAAGTGCTGACATCTAAAGGGTATATGGTATATTATTGCTAAGGAACAATAATAATAAGCTTTTTTCCTACAAGTATGAAATTTTGAACTAGCCAGAGAACATAGATTATTTTAGTAATTCCTCCAATAAGTATGATAAATTTGTTCTGAACTAGCTACCCATTTTTCCCCCTCAGTGTTGGTTTGACAACTGAATGCATTTCAAAATGACTCAAAAGTTACTAAATTATTTTAGACAAAGGTCATAAATTCACATGTCCACAATGGGCAAAGTAAATAAGTAAAGCGATCTGATGGGCTTGAGGCAACTGGAAGACAAAGCTCCATCCACAGAAGACAACCAGAACTTAGCTCCAGACAGCTGCTGACAAAAGAGGTGTCAGATTGAGTGTGTCAGACCGCCCTTCGTCTTAAAAATAATAATAAATTGAAAATATGGACTTTTAAGGTGAAATTGCTTAGTGTTTCAATGTTCATAAATGACAAAAAAATCTTAAAACATCATGCAAGCCAGCTCTGGATGGATGGCTCAGTCAGTTGGAGTGTCATCCCTACAGCAAAAGATTGCAGGTTCGAATCCTGGACAGGGCACATACCCGGTTGTGGATTCAATATCCAGTCTGGGCACATATAGGAGGCAACCAATTGATGTTTCTCTCTCACATCAATCTTTCTCTCTTTCTCTTGCTCTCTCTTTCCCCCTTTCCTCCCTCCCCTCCCCCCCCCCCCCCCCCCCCACTCCACACGCCCATCTCTGTTCCTCTCTCTCTCAAATCAATAAAAGAATATCCAGGGTGATTTGTATGTTTTTCCTTCATGCTGTTTTCGCTTTGGTCTTATTTTGTTTTGTTTTCTTTTGTTCTATCAGCACCTGTATAACAGTTAGCACAACATGGTCAGGGTAGCGCCTCACAGTCAGCCAGATGGGAGCTGATCCCACCTATGAAGGGATCAACAACAATCAAGACCCAAATACAATAGAAGGGCCCACATAACCCACACAAGGGACATTCCTAGAGCACCCAGCTCAAAAGATTATGGAGACTACACCACTGGATCCCACAAGACACCCCCTACAGAAGGCCACTGCACCAAGACTGGGAGTCATAGCAGTCCTTTCCAGTGCACAGAAACAAACACAAACAAACAGCATAAATGGGAAAACAAAGAAATAGGCCCCAAGTGAAAGAACAAGAGGAATATCCAAAAAAAGATTTAAGTAAAATGGAGGCAAGCAATTTATCAGAAATAGAGTTCAAAGTAGTGATTTTAAGAATGTTCAACAGCATGAAAAAGGACATACAAACCCATGAAAAAAAAAACTAATCAGAAATGAAGAATGACATAGCTGAAATAAAGAATACACCAGAAGGAATAAACTGTAGGTTAGAGCAGTGGTCAGCAAACTGCGGCTTGCGAGCCACATGCAGCTCCTTGGCCCCTTGAGTGTGGCTCTTCCTAAGCCTTAGGAGTACCCTAATTAAGGTAATAACAATGTACCTACCTATATAGTTTAAAGTTTAAAAAATTTGGCTCTCAAAAGAAATTTCAATCATTGTACTGTTGATATTTGGCTCTGTTGACTAATGAGTTTGCCGACCACTGGGTTAGAGGAATCACAACACTGAATCAGCAAATTAGAAGACAAAATACAAAAAAATCACTCAATTAGATCAGTAAAAAGAAAAACTAATTTAAAAGCATGAGGATAGTTTAATAGAACTTTGGGACAAATGAAATGTAGTAACATCACATCATAGGGGTTTCAGAGGGATAAAGAAGTGAGCATGGGAGAGAGACCTGTTTGAAGAAATAACAACAGAAAACTTCCCTAACCTAATGAAGGAAAAAGTCACACAAATTCAGGAAGCACAGAGTCCCAATCAAGATGAAGCAAAGAGACCCACACTAAGACACATGATAATTAAAATGGGAAATGAGAGAATCTTAAGGGCAGCAAGAGAGAGAATCTTAAGGGCAGCAAGAGAGAGATAGTCAGTTACCTACAAGAAAATTACCATAAGGCTGTCAGATGATTTCTGAACATAAACACTACAAGACAGATGGGAATGGCATGAAGTATTCAAATAAATGAAAAGCAAGGATCTGAAACCAACACTACTGTATCCAGCAGGTCTATCATTCACAATTGAAGGTGAAATGAAGAGCTTCCCAGAGAAAATAAGGCTAAAGGAGTTTATCACCACCAAGCCAGCATGACAAGAAATGTTAAAGGGACTGCTATATGGAGAAGAGAGAGAAAGAAAGTCAGACAGACAGAAGAAAAGAGGCATAAAGAATCAAAATGGTAATAAGCCCAGCTGGTGTAGCTCAGTGGTTGAGCATCGACCTATGAACCAGGAGGTCACGGTTCGATTCCCTGTCAGAGCACATGCCCAATTTGCGGGCTTGAACTCCAATAGGGGGCATGCAGGAGGCAGCTGATCAATGATTCTCATCACTGATGTTTCTCTATCTTTCTCTCTCCCTCTTCCTTCTGCTCTGAAATCAATAAAAATATTTTTAACTGGTAATAAATAAGTACCTATCTACACTAATAAAAGACAAACATGCAAACTGACGGTACCCTCGCTATGCCTCAAGCCACGCCCACCAGCCAATCAGAGTGACTTTATGCAAATTAACCCAACCAAGATGGTGGCCAGCAGCCACGGAGCTGGAGCAAGAAGGTGGCTTGGTTGCCCCAATGATGGAGGGAGCCAAGCTTCCCGCCTGCCGCGGCGGCTCTGAGCTCCACTCAAAGCAACAAAGTTTCAATTATAGAAGGTAAATAAACCCCAGATACATGCTTTCAGCTGGCCGTGGCCACGGAGCTGGAGCGAGCAGGAGGCTGGGTTGCCCCTGGTGATGGAGGAAGCCAAGCTTCCCTCCCGCCCGCGCTGGCTGGCTCTGAGATCCTCTCAAGGCTACAAAGTTTCAATTATAGAAGGTAAATAAATCCCAGAATAAAAAAGAAAAAAAGGAGAGGTTGGGAGCTTCCATCGCCCGCAGGCTTGGCCAGCCTGAAAATGGCCCTCAGCCCCTCACCCAGACTGGCCAGGCACCCCAGTGGGGACGCCCCACCCCAAAGGGGGTGTGGCCAGCCTGAAAACAGCCATCAGACCCTCACCCAGGCTGGCCAAACCTCCATGGGGTGATGGTCCCCACTGGGGGGGGCTTGACCAGCCTGCAAACAGCCATCATCCCCTCACCCAGGCTGGCCAGGCACCCCAGTGGGGACTCCCACCATGAAGGGGGTGTGACCAGCTGCAAACAGCCATCAGCCCCTCACCCAGGATGGCCAGGCACCCCAGTGGGGTGCCCCACCCTGAAGGGGGTTTGACCAGCTGCAAACAGCCATCAGCCCCTCACCCAGGCTGGCCAGGCACCCCAGCGGGACACCCACCCTGATCCGGGACACCCTTCAGGGCAAACCAGCCGGCCCCCATCCGTGCACTAGGCCTCTATCCTATATAATAAGAGGGTAATATGCAAACTACCCTAACAGCAGAAAGATTAGGAATGACTGGTCACTATGACACACACTGACCACCAGGGGGCAGATGCTCAATGCAGGAGCTGCCCCTGGGTGGTCAGTGCGCTCCCACAGGGGGAGCTCTGCCTCTCCCGCCTCCTCAGCAGCTCTATGGATGTCCGACTGCAGCTTAGGCCTGCTCCCCGCTGGCAAGTGAACATCCCTCGAGGGCTCCCGGGCTGCCAGAGAGATATCTGACTGCCAGCTTAGGCCCAATTCCCCAGGGAGCAGGCCTAAACCAGCAGGTGGTCATCCCCCAAGGGGTCCCAGACTGCGAGAGGGCACAGGCCGGGCTGAGGGATCCCCCCGAGTGCACAAATTTTTGTGCACCGGGCCTCTAGTCAATAATAACCTTAAATGTAAATGGATTAAATGCTTTAATCAAAAGACATAGAATAGTTGCTGCATGGATAAGAAAACATGACCCATATATATGCTGTTTATGAGAGGTCCACCTCAGAACAAGACTCACAAAATGAAATTGAAGGGATGGAAAAAAATTTTCCATACAAATGGAAACAAAAGAAAATGCTGGAGTACCAATACTTACATCTGACAAAATAGACTTTAAAACAAAGTTAATAACAAGAGACAAAGAAGGTCACTACATAATACTAATGGGATCGATCCAACAAAAGGATAAACATATATGCACCCAATATAGGAGCACCTAAATATATGGGGGAAAAAGAAAGAAAGAAAACCTTAGAGAACTTTAAAGGTGATATTGACAGCAAAATATAGTCATAGTAAGGGACTTTAACACCTCACTGTTAAAGTGAGGATATATGATCAATGGATAGATCTTCCTGACAAAACCAATAATGAAACAGAAAAATTAAACAACACACTAGATCACATGGTTTAATTGATATTTATAGAATACTTCATCCAAAAGTAGCAAAATATACATTTTTCTCAAGTGCACAGGGAACATTCTCAAAGATAGACCATATATTAGGACACAAAAATAAGTTATAAGTTCAAGAAGATTGAAATCATATAAAGCATCTTCTCAGATGACAATGGCATAAACTAGAAATCAACTAAAGTAAAAACACTCAAAAACATTCAAATACATGGAGGCTAAGTAGCATGATATTAAATTATGAGTGGTTTACCACTGAGATCAAGGGAGAAATTTTTAAAAATCCTGGAAACAAATGAAAATTAACACATGAACAACCCAAAAGCTATAGGACAAAGTAAAAGCAGTCCTAAGAGGGAAGTTCATAGCATTATAGGCCTATCTCAAGAAGCAAGAAAAATCTCTAGGAAATAATCTAACTCTACAACTGAAAGAACTAGAAAAAGAACAGCAGGAAAAGCCTAGAATAAGTGGAAAGAAGGAAATAATAAAGATCAGAACAGAAATAAATGATATAGAAACTTTAAAAAAGTGCAAAGGATTAATGAAACCAAAATCTGGTTCTTTGAAAGGATAAACAAGATTGATGAATCTTTAACCAGACTCATCAAGAAACAAAGAGAGTGGACCCAAATAAATAAAATCAGAAATGAAAGAGAAGAAGTAACAACAGACATCACAGAAATACAAGTGATTTAAGAAAATATTGCAAACAAGTAACTACATGTCATCAAAATAGACAACGTGGGTGAAATGCAAAAATTCCTAGAAACATACACTCTTCCAAAACTGAATCAGGAAGAATCAGAACACCTGGATAGACCAATAACAACTAATAAAATGGAAAGAGTAATAAAAAACAGACCAAAAAACTCCCAGCAAACAAAAGTCCTGGTCCAAATGGCTTCACAGGTGAATTTTATCAAACATTCAAAGAACTAGCACCAATCCTCCTCAAACTATTCCAAAAAATGCAAGAGGAGGGAAGACTTCCAAGCTCTTTTTACAAGGCCAACATTATTATAATACCAAAACCAGATAAAGACACGGCAAAAACAAAAAACAAAAAACTATAAGCCAATAGATGCTAAAATTCTCAATAAATTATTACCAAACCAGATCCAGCAATACATTAAAAAAATCATACACCATGACCAAGTGGGATTTATTCTGTGGGTACACAGTTGGTACAATATTCACAAATCAATAAATGTGATACATCACATAAACAAAATGAAAAATAAAAATCACATAATCATATCAACAGATGCAGAACAAGCATTCTATAAAATCCAGTACCCATTTATGGTAAAACCTGTAAGCAAAGTGGGAATGAAGGGATCATACCCAACATAATAAAGACTACATAAGAAAAACCTACAGCCAATGTCATACTCAACGGTCAAAAATTAAAAGTGTTTCCATTAAGTTCAGGAACAAAACAGGGATGTCCACTCTTATTCAATACTAGAGGTCTGGTGCATGAAATTCATGCAATGGAGGGTCCCTTAGCCTGCACCCTCTAGCAGTCCAGGAGCCCTCAGGGGATGTCCAACTGCTATGGAGGTGGGACAGGCTCCTGCCACCGCCACTGTGCTCGCTAGCCGTGAGCTGGGCACAGGGCTTCTGGCTGAGTGGTGCTCCCCCTATGAGAGCACACTGACCACCAGGGGGCAACTCCTGCGTTGAGCATCTGTCCCCTGGTGGTCAGTGCATGTCATAGCAACTGGTTGTTCTGCCGTTTGGTCAATTTGCATATTAGCCTTTTATTATATAGGGTAGTACTAGAAGTTCTAGCCATAGTAATCAGACAAGAAGAAATAAAAGGCATCCAAACTGGAAAGGAGGAAGTAAAACTGTCTTTATTTGTAGATGGCATGGTATTATATATAAAAAACCCTAAAGACTCCATCAAAAGACTACTACATCTAATAAATAAATTCAGGAAAGTTTCAGAGTACATAATCAACATCCAGAAATCGATGGTATTTTTATCTATCTATAATAATAAAAGGATAATATGCTAATTAGACTGCACGTCCTTCCAGCCGTACTTCTGGATGAAGCCGGGGCTGGAGCAAAGCCGCCTGGGTCCCAGGTGCTGGAGAGAAGCTGGTGCCGGCAGCCGGGAAACGGAAGGCCTACTCTTGCACAAATTTTCATGCATCGGGCCTCTAGTCTATATATATATAAAAGCCAAGCAACCAGAATGACCGGTCACTATGAGACCAACTGGCCTGATGGGCGTGGGGGCGGCCAGCCAGCCTCCCGCAGCCCCTCTCCTCAGCAGGCCCGCCGTGATCAGCCTGATCGGGGCAGGCCGGCTGGACCCCACCCGTTCACAAACTCGTGCACTTGGCCTCTAGTATATATATAAAAGCCTAAGCAACCGTTATGACCAGACGACAGGAGTAGCTATAACACATACTGACAACGAGGGGGCAGATGCTCCATGTAGGAGCTGCCCCCTGGTGGTCAGTGCACTCCCACAGCCAACCTCCCGTGGTCCCTCCCCTTGGCCTGCCGGCCCTGATCAGGACTGGGCAAGATGGCCCCAATCGGTTCGGATTGCCGGCCAGGCCGAGGGACCCCACCCATGCACAAATTCATGCACCAGGCCTCTAGTATACCTATAAAGAACTACCAGAAAGAGCAACTGAGAAAACAACCCCATTTACTACTGCAATTAAAAAATAATAATAATAAGGTATCTAGGAATAAATTTAACCAAGGAGATAAAAGACCTCTACTGACAGAACTATATGACATTGAAGAAAAAAATTAAGGAACACAAAAATAAGTGAGGGCATATATCATGTTCATGTACTAGAAAAATTAACATCATTAAAATATTCATACTACCTAAAGGAATCTATAGATTCAATGCAGTTCCTATTAAAATACCAATGACATATTTCACAGAACTAGAAAAAATAATCTAAAAATGTATATGAAACCAAAAACACCTCAAATAGCTACAGCAATCTTGATAAAGAAGAACAAAGTCAGAGGAATCACAATACTGAATATCAAACTATACTGCAAACTATACTGCATTGTAATCAGAACCCCTGGTACTGGCATATAGACCAATGGAACACAAAAAATAGCCCTAGAAACCAACCTACACCTTTATGGTCAATTAATAATTGACAAAGGAGGCAAGAGCATACAATGCAGTAAAGACAGTCTCTTTAAAGACAGCTCCAGCCCTAACCGGTTTGGCTCAGTGGATAGAGCATCGGCCTGCGGACTCAAGGGTCCCGGGTTCGATTCCGGTCAAGGGCATGTACCTTGGTTGCGGGCACATCCCCAGTGGGGAGTGTGCAGGAGGCAGCTGATCAATGTTTCTCTCTCATCAATGTTTCTAACTCTCTATCCCTCTCCCTTCCTCTCTGTAAAAAATCAATAAAATATATTTAAAAAAATAAAAAATAAATAAAGACAGCTCCAGCCCAGGCTTCATCCGGAAGTATGGCTGGAAGGATGTCCAGTCTAATTAGCATATTACCCTTTTATTATTATAGATAGATAAAAATACCATCGATTTCTGGATGTTGATTATGTACTCTGAAACTTTCTTGAATTTATTTATTAGATGTAGTAGTATTTTTACGGTGTCTTTAGGGTTTTTTATATATAATACCATGTCATCTACAAATAAAGACAGTTTTACTTCCTCCTTTCCAGTTTGGATGCCTTTTATTTCTTCTTGTCTGATTACTATGGCTAGAACTTCTAGTACTACCCTATATAATAAATTGGACAGGTACAAGAAAAACAATGAAACTAGACCATCAATTTACACCACACACAAGAATAAACTCAAAATAGATAAAAGACTTAAAAATAACTTATACAACTCCACACCAACAAGACAAACAATCCAATTAAAAAATGGTCAAAGGACCTGAATAGACACTTTTCCAAATAGGTGATACAGATGGCCAATAGACATATGAAAAAATGCTCAACGTCACTAATCAATTGACCATAAATTATTTCTAGACTCTCATTTTTATGTCAGTGATACCAGCAGCATGCTGTTTTGATTATGATAGCTTTATCGTAAATTTTGAAATTGGTAGTATAATTATTTCATTCCTTTTTTTCTTTTTCAAATTATTTTGGCTATTCTGGGTTCCTGACATTTCCGTATAAATTTTAGTAACTGCTTGTCATTTTTTCAAAAAAAAAAAAAAAGCCCGTTAGGATGGATTTTAATAGAAATTGCATTGACTCTGTAGATGTTTGGGGGAGAACTGCTAACTTAACATGAACATGGAATGTATGTTCATTTAGATCTTTAATTTCTTTCAGCCATGTTTTGTAATTTTCATTATGCAAGTCTTGCCCTTCTTTTGTTAACTTTTTTCCAAAGTATTTTCATTTTTGATGTTATTGTGAATAGACCTTCTTCAAATTTCATTTTTGGGTTGTTCACTGCCAGTATATAAAAATACAGTTGATGTATACTGATCTTGTATCTTTATATTTATTTCATGCAAATTTTGCTTTTTTGTGAATTCCTTAGAATTTTCTACATAAACTTTCATGTCATCTGTGAATATAGACATATAGACAGTTTTATTTCTCCCTTTGTATCTGGATGCCTTTATTTTTTTTCTGCCTATCATCTCCATTTCATTGTTGAACAGAAGAAGGGTGGAGTGGGAGGGGAGTGAACATTCTTAACTTTTTCCTAATATTAGGGGGAAAGCATTTAATCTTTTACCAATATACATTATTTTTCAAAAATGTTTATCATCAGGTTGAGAAACTTTCCTTCTGTTTCTAGATTGTTGGGAGTTCTTATCATGAATAAATGTTGGATTTTGTGAGATGCTCTTCTGTATCTATTGAGATGAGGATGTGGTTTTGTTTATTCTATTAATTTATCACATTAACTGATTTTTTAATGTTATACTAACTTTGCATTCCTGGGATAAATCCCATTTGGTCATGGTATATAATTCTTTTTACATGTTACTGAATTTGCTTTGTAATATTGTTTAAGATATTTGTGTCTATGTTCATGACAAATATTGGTGGGTAATTTTCTTGTGATGTCTTTGTCTGGTGGTTTTATGGTAATGCTGGCATCTTAGAATGAGTTGGGAAGTGTTCCCTTCTCATATTTCCTGAAAGTGGTTGTGAAGGATAAGTGTTATTTCTTCTTTCAATATTTGATGGAATTCAACCCTGAAATTACCTATTCCTGGATTTTCCTTTATGGGAAAAATCTTAATTACAAATTAGGAATCAATTCTTCATTTCATTGATTTTATTTACTGTTTTTCTGTTTTCTATTTCACTGATTTCCACTCTTCTCTTTATTATATCTTTCCTTTTTTTTGCTTTGGGTTTAATTTGCTCCTTTTTCTCATTTCTTAAGGAAGAAGCTTAAGTTATTAATTTGCAGCCTTTATTCTTTTCTAATACAACTGTTTAAAGTTACAAATATCCTTTTAAGCACTGTTTAAATAGCATCCCACAAATTTTAATATGTTGTGGTTTTTTCATTCAGTTCAAGATATTTCCTAATTCTCTTTCTAATTTCTTTTTGACCCATTGGCTACCTAACAAGATAGAACTATCCTTCTTACAAATGAACAAGGTTTTACCCTTTTTCAAAAATGAGCAGAAGCACAATCCCAAGAGTTATTGTATTTTTTGCTGACCGTATGGCGATAGTCTCACTGAATATTCCGTTGCCTAAAGATTAAATTGTAAAGTTAATTTCCAACAACTTGTATGTAAAATAAAAATGGGAAGAAGAGCGAAGATAATCTGCTAACACAAACTTACTATACAACCCAGCAATTCCACTCATGTATCTATTCAAGAAAAATGAAAACATATGTCCACACAAAGACTTGCACACAAATGCTCAAATCAGTATTATTCATAATAGCCAAAAAGTAAAAGCAACTCAAGTGTCCATCAACTGATGAATGGATAAACAAGATGTGGTATATCCACACAATGGGATACTATTCAGCAAATAAATGAACTACTTACTCATGCTACAGATGGATAAATCTCAAACGCATTATGCTAAGTGAAAAAAGCCCAACACAAGACAGCACTTACTTTATGAATTCATTCATATGAAATGTCCAGAAAGGCTAATCTACACAGACAGAAAGCAAGCCAATGGTTGTCTGAGGTCTTGAAAGCCAGAGCCAGGATTCAGTATGAACTTGCAAACACAAACTTGTTATGATGATGCAAATGTTTTAAAACTGAATAGTGGTGATCATTGCACAATTCAAAAAATCTACTAAATTTACTAAAAAACACAATTCTTTATATATCAGAGTATATTTTTTCAAAAAGGTGATTTCCATTAGAAATGTACCTTCTTATAACTAGAGAAAGGTATCAGGAAGATTACAGATGCTCCTATATTAGAGATTATGACAGGAAAATGATTTCTACATACCCAGAAGGGATTATGAAGAACCTAAGAGAATGAACCAGATAGCTTTAAAGGTCTCTTCTAAACTGATTTCAAAAAAAACAAAAATGATATTTAGAATTTATTTTCTTTTATTAGATTTGCATTGTTACCTAACTTTTCTGATGAATTTTTAACTTTTTCCTTCCACTTATGCATTTTTATTAAAACACTACAAACGCAATGTACTTCTCCAAAGGTGTTCTTTCATCTTAAAAAGTCAGTCATTCGGGAGCCATAAACAAGAACAGAGAATATACAGACCCCACCCAGCTAAAATAAAATTTTACAAATGCATTTGGTGCTGATTTCAAGCCTGATTTGAGGCTTCACCACTACCAACTTGGAACTGCCACACATGTGCGATTTCTCTGGCACTCTATGCAGCCTAGCTAATCAATCCAACTTTCTACTGCCCAGGCTGGCCTCCCTGTAGCTGGTTTTCATAAATACAAAATTTGTATAATTGTTACTGGAACTACTTGCTGAAATATGGAACTAGTTTAAAACACCACTTATTTTAAAATGTACATGCACAGTTTCACATGCATGCAGTAACACATCTTCCACACTCAGCCAATCAAGTTAATGCTTTTTATTAAGGAACGGAACAAAAAAGTCTAATACAGAGTTTGCCTGTCTTTTCCGGAACCTTAGTAAATATTTTTCAAGAAATCAAGAGGAATATGACTGAATAATAAAAAAAATGAATGAAAATGTATAACAAAATATAATTATTCAAATTCTAAAGCAGGACCTAACTTTTACCCCGGGGTAAAAGGCCTTTGCTTTAACTAGGGAAAGCAAATTCTTTTTGGATGCAATCTTTCTCGTATGGGTAATGTATATATGTGCTTATTTCCATGTGAATCTGGCACAGTACATTAGACTGAAACATCAATTTGGTTTAAGTTTAATGCATAAAGTCACAATGAACATGTTTTCTATCTAAGCTTATGTAATAAATGATCCCAACACATGGTATGAATTCTACCACTTGTAACAACCTTCCCTCCCCTCTTGAGGGGAGTAATGAGAAAATGTCCTGAGCTGCACATCACTGAAGGTGAGTGACATCCACAAACAGCTGAAGTTGGGTGGCCCGAAAGTGCCCTGTTCCTCTGATCAATCAATCAATCACATCTCAGTTAAGGTCCATTCATTAAATGGGACACAAGTTAGAATAAACCCAGGAGCCCGGGAGCTTTCCAAGCTTCAGATTAGGACAAAAAGCGCACGCACACACAGACCTTGGCCAGAAAACTCCTCGGCCCCTTTCCTTAAAATTCTGGTCCCAAATCTGTTGTTTCAAAAACTCCAAATCCTTTCCCCTCTCCAGGGGAACACGACCATCGAGGATTCGTGGTTGTAAACACTCCCCCGATTAAAAAAATAACAATAGAAAAAAAGCAAGCCAACAAACAACACCCCCCGAAAACTCTTTTAAGGGTTTTGGACCCGATTTGGCCTGGCGCTCAAAGGCAGTGGTGGGGAGACGAAAGTCCATCAAAACCCTCCTCCCCTCCTAGGCCGAAAGGCCTGAGGGCACGAGGGCTGGGCCTCGCCCCCCGGCGCCGGAGCGGGAGGGGAGGAGGAGCGGAGAGCGCAGCCGGCGGTAGAGGGTGAAGGCCCCCGGATCCGGGAGGAGGAAATTCACCTCTGCGCCCCTCCCCAAGGAAGACCTGGCAGCCTGCGGCAACCAAAAAAACAACAATAAAGCCAAACCGCATCTGCCGCCTCTCCCGGGGAGCCCTCCGCCGACCCCGCCCCCTTCCCGGCCCCGCCCCCGCCGGCGGCCCCGCCCCTGCGCGAGCTGGCACCACCCCACGCCCCCACCCACCTCCCCTCCTCGCCCCCTGCACTCGGCGGGAGCCCGCTCGCCCACCTCCGGGCGCCGAGCGCGGCGGATGGGCGTTCTCGCGAGTCTTCCCGCCCACCCACCCCCACGCCCGGGCTGACGTGTCGGCCAGACCCCCCAGAGGAAGCGGCCGCCTTCGCGGGGTGCTGCGGCCTCTTACCCGGTGGTCCGCGCCGGAGCTGCTTCAGCAGTTTGGGCCGTGGCGGGAAGGACGCCACCGCCCGAGTTCTGTGGCTTGAAAACTTGGCTTCGCCTCCTACTGTTTCTTTGTCTTGTTTTGACTTTTTTGGAATTTTCCCGCGGTCGCTCGGCAGTGGAGCCGCGCGCGCCCGCAGTGCACTCTGGGGCCTGGCGAGCGGCCCTCCGCGCCTCCGCGGCATCGCGGGAAAATTCCGACGAATCGAGGGGGCGGGGCGGAGCTTGTCACCGGCTGGGCGGAAGTGGCCGGCGGGCCGGCTTCCGGGCGGCGTGGTGGGCGAGCTGTGGCTGCCTTAGTCCAATTCTGCTTCCTCTGGTCGAGTCGTGGGTGACCCGCGGAGGAAAAACCTGGGGGTTTTAATCGGGTTGTGGCCCAATTATTTCAACGCTGTCTTCACAGTGCAGGGGAGGTAAAATGGAAATTGGATTTTTTTTTTTTAAGAAAAATTGAGTGTTAAGGGGCTAATACCACCAAACAAGGCCTAGACCAGTGATGGCGAACCTTTTGAGCTCAGCGTGTCAGCATTTTGAAAAACCCTAACTTAACTCTGGTGCTGTCACATGTAGAAATTTTTAGATATTTGCAACCATAGTAAAACATAGACTTATATTTTTGATATTTTTTTTATATATTTAAATGCCATTTAACAAAGACAAATCAACCAAAAAAATGAGTTCGCGTGTCACCTCTGGCACGCGTGTCATAGGTTCGCCATCACTGGCCTAGACTATGCTTTCTAGCTGTGGTCGCACATAAAAGGAGTCCTTGAGTTAATGACACCCTCTCCCCGCTGCCAGTCAGTTCCACACAGCGTTTGATTCGGGTTCAAAGCTGAATTTAAACCACTTACCTGGAAAGCAGCATTTTGTATAAAATTCATTCATGGTAAAAGTATTAGCTTGTCTTGGTGAATTTTTTTTTTTTACTCTAGAAATTAGCAGTGCATAAGATTTTTCATAGATGTTGACATTGTAAAATAATAATTTGAGGAGTCTAGCCTTCAGTTTCAGTTTTTTTTTAAATCAATGCCTCATGGTCATAAAACTACAACTTAAGGAGTGCTTTCAAAAAAACGTTCTACAAGGCAGTGTAAGCGTGTAATAAAAAGAGTCCAACACTTCCAGCCTTCTAAAATGAAGGAATACCCATTTTACCAAAGAGTAAATTGAATTCAGGAATTAGGTAATTTACCAAGGTAGACGTTATGAACCCAATCCAGAGAAAATTGTCAGGATCTGCAACTGCATTAAGGAATCAGGTATGAAATTCATTCTTGAAAATATTCATTCCCTGGCAACTAAAGAGGTGTGTGCTTTTCGATGTGTGCATAGGTCAGTGTGGGCCAGTGTCGAGAGTCACATGCACGAGCAACACTCACCTTGGCCCTTGGCCATAAGAAGGAAGTCATTGTGTTTGTGGTGATAAATTTGAGCAGTTTAATATTTAAGTCTTGTATTTAACAGCAAAGGAAGGAATTGAACCCTGCGTTTCTTTAGAGAAAATATCTATTTTGATACTCAGGTCCTTTTACATATTTTTCTGAAAAAAAATCCTTTCTAGTGTTTGTAGTGTAGTTATAATTGAGGTCTTCCCATATTGCGGGTTTTATGTCTTTTTCATTCAGTGGGTAGCAAAGTTGCTAGGCTCATTCAACTTTATAGTAAATAAAGGACAACATATTTACACCTAATTTAGACCTAAATGGGTAGCACATATAGGATAAGTATTCAACTAATCTTAGGGAGATTTATAGACATTCATTTCATCTGGTATCCATATGTATGGTGCTATCCTTATACTTTAAGAAGTAATTAGATCTCTTTTTTTAAAAAATATATTTTATTGATTTTTTTACAGAGAGGAAGGGAGAGGGATAGAGAGTTAGAAACACCGATGAGAGAGAAACATGGACCAGCTGCCTCCTGCACACCTCCTACTGGGGATGTGCCTGCAACCAGGTACATACCCTTGACCTGAATCGAACCTGGGACCCTTCAGTCGGCAGGCCAACGCTCTGTCCACTGTGCCAAACTGGTTAGGGCTAGATGATCTCTTTTTAAAATGCCTAAAAAGTCTCCTAAGAAACAAATTCATAGATACAAATCCTATTTTTAATTGGCTTAGAAAGTTGAGTACATGTGCCTCTAGAAAGTTTTCATAGTATAAAGTCCAATCACATTTAAATAATGTGGCAAAAATGAAAAATGGCATGTGTATGTGAAAATTATTTCATCTTTAGAAAGAATTAGAATTAGAGTCCATTCTAATGGAATCCATCCACTAGAATCTTTACATTCTAGAGGGGGAAACACCACAGGTGAGTGCTGCAGAGCTCCTGACAGTATCAAATCTTCTTCAGAATTCAACAAATAAAATCAGCTGTCTTGGATTCTAGCCATTGTAGTAAGACTCATTCCCAGAATTAGTCCAGATACCAACCTAGTTTCCAGCTGTCATTTCAAGAATTAATCCTAACACCCACCTAGTTTCTAGTTGGCACCCCAACATTTAACACTGTCTTGTCCGTGGCTCTAATATTGACCTCTGGTTTCTCAACTGTGAATATTTAATGAGTGTTTATTAAGTCCCAGGTACTTAGCTGACTCCTTGACCAGATTATTTTCTTTAGTTTTCACAGTGATCTTATGTACGATATGGTAGATGATATTCCAGTTTCACAGATGAAGAAACTGATAACACAGAGCAAACGCTACCAGTAGGTGTATTGTACCTTCAGATCCAGGCTAACTGACTCTGGGGCTTGTACTTCTTAACCACATGCTATGCTCTTGCTCATGCTCCAGGCTAGGTACCAGACCGCTTCCCAAGTTCTTGGTAGGGTAGCAGTGAGGATGGGGTGATGTGATCCCAGACTCTTATGCATTTTAACTACTACTTTGCTTTCCTCTTAATACATTCTGACTAAGGAAATGTACATTTAATTAGAGAAGAAAACAAGAAGAATATTTGTGCATGAAATGCTTTAAGAAATAGTGAAAGTAAGGCCCTCGGCCAGCCCCACCTCTGCCGGCCCGCCCTCGGCTCCCCCCCCACCCCGAGGAGCAGCGATCCCGGGGACCCCACACTGGCGGGCACCGAGCGGGAGCCCCCCAACCAGCTCTAGCCGGGCGCCTCGATGCCGGAGCCGAGTAGGGTTCCAGGCCTGAGAAAGAGAACCGTGCGCCTGCCTGCCCACCTCACTCCCTGGCCCTGCTGGTTTCTCAGGGTCTGAGACACGGGCCTTTCCTGCAGCGTTAACCCAGGGTGTTGCGACACCTGAAGGGAGTGAGGAGTGGGCGGTCAAGGCACCAGGGCAAGAGCCCTCTGGGGCCTCGGGCAGCAGAGTGAAACTGGAACCATCAGGGAACATGAGTGAATTTGGCACAAACTGGGCTGCTGTGTGGTAGAGAAACCCCAGCCGCAGAAGAAGAAGAGGAGGCGGATCGATCGGACCATGATTGGGGAACCAATGAATTTTGTCCACCTGACTCACATTGGCTCGGGGGAGATGGGGCCGGAGATGGACTTGCCATGACAGGTGCTGTTCAGGAGCAGATGAGATCCAAGGGAAACCGAGACAGCCATGGAGCAATTCTAGGGGCTTGTAGCTCCAACAGGAATGTTTCTGCTGTCTGAAGTCTCCACTCTGTGCCCAGCCCAGAAGAGATGCTGCCTCCACCAGATCCTCCGAGAACCAGTGTCCTCAAGGCCCCCTTTTTCCCTTATCTGCCTGATAGTGCCTCAAAAGGCTTGGGGGCTGGACTCCCCCCTCCCTCCTCTGGCTGTAGCCCCTCCTGGAGATGGGGTCAAGGCAGCAGGACTGACCAAGTAACTACTGGTTGGCCAGAGGAGCTCAGCTGAAGCCCTGGACACTCTCAGATCTGAAATGGGAGTTTCTGGAAACCTGGAATGAGTTCCCTCCTCCTCAATGACAGTCTGGGTGCCACCTGTTTTTAATCTATTAGCCTGAACTCCTTAAATGGCAGGTGGGTGAGGTTACCAAGCTGGAGCTGGCTTTGCTGAGAGCTCCCTACCTCTCTGCCCTTCTCCTTCCTTCTGGAATGAACTGAAGCAGACCTCAAGCAGGGGCTGGGAGGGTGACCACTGACTGCCTAGTCGACTCTCTTTAAATCTCAGACCTTAAGCTCACAGCCCTTCAATATCTCTCTGCCAATACCAGCGTCTTTCTCTAGTTAGGCCTCTAACCCTGTTTCTGTAGCATTGCTAGCTCCCCAGTATCTTTCCTTTTTAAAAACTAATTAAAAAGTAAATTTAAGATGCATTCTCGTAATTACCCCCACCCTGCTACTACCTCCGTCCTTACCCTTAGAAACCTTATTGTTTCCCATTGAGTAAGACGTAAGAGATGGGTCTTAACCTGATGACATTCCAGTTAGATCTTGGGGACCTGGCCTGCCCTCTGCCAACCTCCCTGCTGGCCCAGGTGAGAGGAGGAAGAGGGAGCTGGAGAGAAATCCAGATGGCAGCAAAACTAGGAGTTATGTCTCAGGTGGACTTCCTGACCCTGGAGGATGGAAGGTGGGGAAATGAATTAGTTGAAAACAATCACCTGGGAGTTTAGGAATCTTAAGATCCTCACAACCTGGGCGCAGGGAGACAGCAAGGTTTCTCGGTCTGGACACTTTTGACATTTTGGGCTGGATCATTCTTAGTATTGGGGACTGTCCTGTGCATTATAGGATGTTTAGCAGTGTCCCTGGCCCACCCTAGTTATCACACCCAAAAATGTCTCCAGACATTGCCAAGTGCCTCCCGGGGGGGCAAAAGCGCCCCAAGCTCAGAGCCAGCGCTCTAGAATCAACACATTTTTCTCTTGAGTGATTTTTATCCCCTACCACACCCCCATCCCATTATTCATCCTAAGCCTGAGCCTGGATGAACTAGACCCCCTGTAAACTAGGCTTAATAGTCTTGAACAATTTTTTACTCATTGTGTTGCTTGTGCTTGCATGGGTTGCTTGTGATGGACATGCTTCTCCCTTGCTCGGTGGAGGAGGGGTTCCTGCAATGGTGGGATTGGGGAAGGGAGGGAGAGAAAAGCAGTAGAGCCATAGACACCCCCCGCTGTCCTCCCCAAACTTGAAGCTTTGTTTCTGTGCCCTAGTCCTGGAACCAGACACAAATAAGAGTCAGGGAGTTTTGTCTGAAGAACGCCCCACCTGGCCGAAGAGCCTGCTTTAGGTGGGGAAGTAACGGAGGAGCAGGGTCTTCCGGCACTTTCCATTTTCTCAGGTGTGTTTTGTCCTGCCCCCTTCCTCGCGGGGAGATTCGGAGGCAGCACAGGACAGATGAGCTCCTGCCTGCTCTGTGTCCAGAACGCAGGGGTCTCTCAGTAGCTCAGTAGCAGGAAGCATGGTGGTAGTGGGGGGTCAGGAATGGGGGAATGAGGATCCACTCTGCTGATTCCACCATCTATGAAGTTTGCCCCCAGCTACAGTGACTGAGGTTCTAATTTTTTCAAGTTTCAGTGTATTTTCTAAAGTTTTCCAAGGTCTAAGATTGCTCAGAGATAACATTCCAAATCTACTCTGTGCCAGTCAAGCTAGTTGCTCTGAAAGTAGTTCGTCTTGTTGCCCCCAAAGTAGCTCAATAGTTTGAGGGTTTTACTAGATCTAAAGGGTTGATGGGATCGGGTAGGAAGATGGAGGCTCCTGGAATCTGGTTGCCCTGATCTTTTAGCCTCATTCTTAGGCCAGTTCTTTGGGCACGATCTTTTCTTTGGTTCTCTCTCTCTTTTAATTACCTTCTCTTATGTGTGTGCTGCCATCACTTTAACAATATTTAGAGTGATGGGAATGGGTTTGAGAGTCGTAATTTATATTGAAAATTTGTTGGACTTCTAAATATACTTTTCAAATAAAAAGTTAAAAAAAAAAAAAGAAATAGTGAAAGTAATAGTGAAGGTCTTTGATCTGAGGTCAGGAAACAGAGTGCTGCCCAAGATGAAAATTAATGGAAAAGGGAAAATGTTGCAAGTATAGCCCCCTCTCCCCACATGCTGACTCTCTGGGCTCTCTGAAATAATGCATATTAGGAAGTCATGTTTGTACTAATCATCCCACTCCATGCCACAGCTACTTAAACCAGGAATGGTAACCTGACCCTTGGTGAACCAATCACCCTATTGCTGGGGAATTTGGAATTGAAACCATGAGAAACTCTACACCACAAAAGCTAAACTCCCATGCCAGCCAAAGTTACTGAGGGAAAAATCCTATATAATAAAGGAGTAATATGCAAATTGACTATCACGCCATCACACAAGATGGTCACCCCCATGTGGTCACAAGATGGCCTGCAGGGGAGGGCAGTTGTGGTTGATCAGGCCAGCAGGAGAGGGCAGTTAGGAGTGACCGGACCGGCAGGGGAGGGCAGTTGGGAGGGGGCATTGGGGGACACCAGGCTGGCAGGGAAGGGCAGTTGGGGGGGGCCAGGCCAGCAGGGGAGGGCAGTTAGGGGCAACCAGGCCGGCAGAGGAGGGCAGTTGGGGATCACTGGGCCAGCAGGAGAGGGCAGTTGGGGGCGATCAGGCCAGCAGGGGAGCAGTTAGGCATTGATCAGACTGGCAGGGGAGTGGTTAAGGGGTGATCAGGCTGGCAGGCAGAAGCAGTTAGGGGCAATCAGGCAGGCAGACGAGTGGTTGGGAGCCAGCTGTCCTGGATTGTGTGAGGGATGTTCCCTGCCACAGGGATCGGTCCTAAACTGGCAGTCAGACATCTCCCGAGGGGTCCCAGATTGGAAAGGGTGCAGGCTGGGCTGAGGGACACTGCGCCCCCCCCCTCCCCCCCCCAGTGCATGAATTTCATGCACCGGGCCTCTAGTATAACAATAAAACTTGGTTGGCAGAGGAAAGCAAACAAGAAGTTGAAAAAAAGGCCATGTTATTCCATGAGAGATAGAGGGTAGCTTCCATTCCCCGTGTTCTATTTTTAAGCATAATTTTAAGGCAACCTGACTCTATTTCTTTTTTTGGTTCCCAGTTGTAAACAAGATTCTCCCATGTCCTCACAACAACTACCTCTTTACCTATTCTGACTTCAGTGAGTTTCTCTACCTTACTGCAAAGCAAGCCCTGACTAAGCACCTGGAGGGGGCATCAATTTTTTTGTGTCACTGGGCATTAACACTTGGTCTGAGCCTTATTGATACACTAATCTGTGCCAAGCCAGCTCAGCCAAGGGTTCCACAAGCCTGAGCGAGGGCGGTGAAGGATGGAGAAATGACAGACAAAGAGAATAAGCTGGGTCTAGGTGGATTTTCCTATTCCTGGCTGAGGCCACAGAGAGAGATCCAGATGGCAAGCTGAGCCTTTATTTTATAGTCAGAGGTAAACAAGGTAGTGGTCACCATAGTTACAATGTTCTTGTGAGTTTCACTTCTTTTGGCAGCACTTGCTGCACCTCCCTCAGCCCATTAGCTACTCAGATAAGATCGAGGGAGCATCATAAGGTCAAGCCTAATTATGCTAAGAGGACTATGCCCTCTAAGCTGGGACTTGTTTGTGGCTTTGCCAACAGGTCAGTCTGAGGCTTAACCCTATAGCCACGCCCTACACTAATCAATGGGTACCTAGTGAGAACCTTTCAAGCAGAAGACATGAAGCATACAGGCTGTGTTGAAGATGCAGATCCATCTGAGTATCTTGGAGTTGGGAGAAATCTCACAGGTCCAGGAGTTCCCTAGATTTTGGGTTTGTTGGGCCAGTAAAATATACATAATATTAGAGGACTAGCAGTTAACTTTTTATTGGTCAAGTAAAGACTTTGGGGGGAGGGGTCTACCATCATTTCAATTTCTAAAAAAAATTTTTAACTTTAAGAAAAGATGGGGAGAGTCAAAGAACAATCTTGTAAATTAGGTACATTTTGCTTTACAAAAAACTCATTACAATGTCCTTATTAATTTCTTGTTACCACTTCCTTTGTTAGTTTGAGAACACTGCATTTACTTACCAAGGCAATGTGCCCAATAAAAGGACTGCAGTTCCCAGATTGCCTTGCTATCAGGGATGGCACTGTAAATAACTTGTAACCAATGAGAAATAAGTGGAAGCTTTTGGGTGGGACTTTCAGAAAGGCTTCTTAAAAGGTAGAAAGGCAATAGGCAAGGAGCTTTTTAGCCCTTTCCCCTTTCTACTGCTTCCTACTGTAAGGGAAAGATGGTTGTAGTTCAGTTATCTTGGACTATAAGGTCCTCTCAAGGATGATGGTCATAGAATAAGGATGGCAGAGCAAAAGAAGTAGAAGGTGGCCTAGCTGGTTTTGCTCAGTGGGTAGAGCATCAGTCTGTAAACTGAAGGATTCCGGGTTTGATTCTGGTCAAGAACACAAACCTAGGTTGCAGGCTCGATCCCTGGCCCTGATTGAGACCCAGGTGGGAGGCAACCAATTGATGTGTCTCTCTCACATCAATGTTTCTCTCTCTGTGTCTCTCCCCTTTCCTTCCACTCTTTCTAAAAATCAATGGAAAAATATCCTCGCGTGAGGATTAACAACAACAACAAAAAGTAGTAGAAGGTCCCTGGTTCCCAGTAATCACAGGAGTTACCTGGTTTGCCTAACTCTGGACTTCTTTAACAATAAATAAAAAATCTATTTTGTTTCAACTACTTTTGTCTTAGACCTCCGTTGCTAAGCAGCTGAACTCAGTTGAGGCACTATAGCAAGGTCTCGGCTACTGTGGTGGAAAAATTAAAAAAGGAAAAGAGTGTTCTCTGCTCTTGTGCAGATTACTCTAGTGAAGGGAATCTTCCTTAACATCTTCTCTTCCAGCAGCATAGCTCAAAACATACGTACCTGTCAAAAGGAGATAAACTCCTAGTAGTAAGTTTCATTCAAAAATGAGGGGGGCGGGGGGGACCTAAACCACACCAAGACACCGGAAGGCAGGAAACTCTCTTATCCACCTACTAAAATCCTGTGAATATTGTAGAATGGAGAAAACTCTCTCATTGTGCAATCTCTAACACACAACTCCCAGAAAACAAAAATCTGTCCTTTTTCCATTGAGCAATGATACCCCCTGTGTGTTGTTGTTTTTTAATTGTTAAGGCAATTTTAGTCTAATTTTCTTTAGTTCAGTAAAAAAAATGTATTCCTATTTAGAGCATGCATGCATTCCCACCAATTGTGGTGTGTTGTAACTAATATAGCACATGTTTATTGCCTGCGGAAAGTAATAAGGTACATCCAAATGAGCACATGCCTTAAAAATAATTTTCCTCACTGAAACCGGTTTGGCTCAGTGGATAGAGCGTCGGCCTGCGGACTGAAAGGTCCCAGGTTCGATTCCGGTCAAGGGCATGTACCTGGGTTGCGGGCACATCCCCAGTAGGAGATGTGCTGGAGGCAGCTGATCGATGTTTCTCTCTCATCGATGTTTCTAACTCTCTATCTCTCTCCCTTCCTCTCTGTAAAAAATCAATAAAATATATTTTTTTAAAAAAAAAATAATAAAAAAAATAATTTTCCTCGTAAGTACTTTATAATCATTAATTTAGCATAAAATTGATTTTAAAGAACTGCTAAGATTAAGCACTAAAAATTCCAAATTAAGAAAAATGCACATTTATAATTAAATTCTGGCAATTATTAAATCAAAAATAAGTTTCATCCCCTTTGTATTTCTGTTTCAGATTGACTCTTTAATTGCCTAGTGTTTTTCAATAAAAATTATTTAACTGCATCTTTTTATTTATTCATGTGCTTAATTAAGGTTTAAGTACACTCAGTCATACAATAAAACAACTGCTTGGGGTGGGAAGATAGGGAGATGTTGGTCAAAGGGTACAAACTTCCAGTTATAAGATGAGTAAGTTCTGGGGATCTAATGTACAGCATGATGACTATAGTTAACAATACTGTATGGTATACTTGAAAGTTTCTAAGAAAGTAAATCTTAAATGTTCTCAAACACAAAAATAAAGATAATTGTGTGAGGTGATTGATCTCATAACTACCCTAATGTAGTAATCATCCCATTATACACTTTAAACTTACATAATGTTATTTGTCAATTATATCACAATAAAGCAAGAAAAACCTGCTTGATGATAATAGGACAAACTTCAAATATGGCACCAGCAAGTTTATCTATAATAATAAAAGTGTAATATGCTAATTAGACCGGACATCCTTCTGGACGACCTTCTGGACGAAGCTGGGGCAGCCAGGGAAACCTGGGTCCCAAATGCCGGAGGGAAGCAGGTGCCGGCAGCTGGGGGACGGAAGGCCTACTCTTGCATGAATTTCATGCATCCGGCCTCTAGTGTATTATACTTTCACTAGAGGCCCGGTGCACGAAAATTCCTGCACTTGGGGGGGGGGTCCCCTCAGCCCGGCCTGCCCCCTCTTGCAGTCCAGGAGCTCTCAGGGGATGTCTTATCTGTGGGAGGTGACTGGGCGATCAGGGGAAGACACCACTCCCATCACCCCGCCGCTGCTGCCGCTGCCGGCCACTGTGACAGCTGCCTGTCCTTGGCCCTCAAGCTGCTGCGACTGCCTGCCCTCGGCTCTTGCAGCCACCGCAGCTTTGCCCAGAAGGATGTCCAAAAGGACATTTGGCTGTCCAGTTTAATTAGCATATTATGCTTTTATTATAGACTAGAGGCCCAGAGCACAAATTCATGCACAGGTGGGTTCCTTTGGCCTGGCCAGTGATTGGGTCCGATTGGGGCCGCGGGAGGTTGGCCAGCTTGGAGGAGGGGCCAAGGGAGGTTGGCTATGGGAGCACACTGACCACAAGGGGGCAGCTCCTGCATTGAGCATCTGCCCCCTGGTGGTCAGTGCGCATCATAGTGACTGGTCATTCTGTCATTTGGTCCCTTAGGCTTTTATATATATACTAGAGGCCCAGTGCACGGTTTTGTGCACCAGTGGGATCCCTGTGCCTGGCCTGAACCCTCTAACAATCTGGGACCCCTCAGGGGATGTCAGAGAGCTGGTTTTGGCCCAATCTCCACAGGCCAGGCCGAGGGACTCCTCCGGTGCAGGAATCTGTGCACCAAGTCTCTAGTATGCATATATGATCTTTGGTTAATCTCTTCCCGCCTTCCCCCTCCCCACTTCACTCTGAGATTCATCAGTCTGTTCCATGTTTCTTACCTGGGGTTTCCGCTCCTGCATTAAGCCCCTGCCCCCTAGTGGTCAATGTGCATCATAGCTACTGGCTGGTCAGCCGGTCAGACGGTCCGACGGTTGCTTAGGCTTTTATATATATACTAGAGGCCGGGTGCACAAAAATTTGTGCACTCGGGGGGGGTGGGGGTCCCTCAGCCCGGCCTGTGCCCTCTCACAGTCTGGGACCCCTCGGGAGATAACAACCTGCTGGCTTAGGCCTGCTCCCGGGTGGCAGAGGGCAGGCCCAATCCCTAGGTGCAGCCCCTGGTCGGGCTCAGAGCAGACTGATTGGGGAGTTGAGGCGCCACCCCCTGTCATGCACAGAGCAGGGCGGATTGGGAGGTTGCGATGCCATCCTCAGTCACGCTCAGGGTAGGGCTGATAGGGGGGTTGGAGCACTGGCCCCTGTCACACTCAAGGCAGGGTCAATGGGGAGGTTGCAGCGCCACCCCGTCATGCACAGAGAAGGGCCAATCAGGGGGTTGGGGTGTTGCCCCCTGTCACTCACAGAGCAGGGCCCATCGGGGGGTTGGGGCTCTGTACCCTGCCATGCACAGAGCAGGGCCCATAAGGGGGTTGGGGAGTTCCCCCCTGTCACAGAGCCACAGGGTGATCAAGGGGGTTTGGGCGCTGCCCCTGTCACCCTGATCCCGATGCCGGGAGGCCTGGCGGCTCCGCTGATCCCGGTGCTGGGAGGCATATTACCTTTTACTATATAGGATAGAGGCTGGGTGGGGGCCAGCTGGTTTGCCCTGAAGGGTGTCCCGGATCAGAGTGGGGGTCCCCACTGGGGTGCCTGGCCAGCCTGGATGAGAGGATGATGGCTGTTTGCAGCTGGTCACACACCCTTCAGGGTGAGGGTCCCCACTGGGGTGCCTGGCCAGTCTGGGTGAGGGGCTGAGGGCTGTTTTCAGGCTGGTGGGTGACTGAAGCTCCCAACTGCTCCTTTTTTTCCTTTTTTTATTTATTCTGGGCCAGCTTTAGCTCTGAGGCTTGGCTCCAGCTCTTAGGCCTCTGCTGCTGAAAGCTGGTATCTGGTTTGTTTGGGTTCTATAATCGAAACACTGTTTCAACTCCAGCTCTGAGATCCCAGCTGGCTGAAAGCAGGTTTCTGGGGTTTTGTTTAGCTTCTATATTTGTAACAATGTTTCTTTTTTTTCTTTTTTTATTTTATTTTATTAAATCTTTATTGTTCAGATTATTACATTTGTTCCTCTTTTTCCCCCCCCCATAGCTCCCCTCCACCCAGTTCCCTTCCCACACTCTGCCCTTACCCCCCCCCCCCCCCGCCACTGTCCTCATACATAGGTGCAGGATTTTTGGCCAGTCTCTTCCCGCATCTCCCACACCCCTTGCCCCCCCAAGAATAGTCAGTCCATTCCCTTTCTATGTCCCTGATTCTATTATAATCACCAGTTCATTCTGTTCATCAGATTATTTATTCACTTGATTCTTATATTCACTTGTGGATAGATGCATATTTGTTGTTCATAATTTGTATCTTTACCTTTTTCTTCTTCCTCTTCTTAAAGGATATCTTTCAGCATTTCATATACTACTGGTTTGGTGGTGATGAACTCCTTTAGCTTTTCCTTATCTGTGAAGCTCTTTATCTGACCTTCAATTCTGAATGATAGCTTTGCTGGATAAAGTAATCTTGGTTGTAGGTTCTTCGTATTCATCACTTTGAATATTTCTTGCCATTCCCTTCTGGCCTGCAAAGTTTCTGTTGAGAAATCAGCTGACAGTCATATGGGTATTCCCTTGTAGGTAACTGAGTTTCTTTCTCTTGCTGCTTTTAAGATTTTCTCTTTGTCTTTTGCTCTTGGCATTTTAATTATGATGTGTCTTGGTGTGGTCCTCTTTGGATTCCTTTTGTTTGGGGTTCTCTGTGCTTCCTGGAGTTGTAAGTCTATTTCTTTCACCAGGTGGGGGAAGTTTTCTGTCATTATTTCTTCAAATAGGTTTTCAATATCTTGCTCTCTCTCATCTTCTGGCACCCCTATAATTCTGATGTTGGTACACTTGAAGCTGTCCCAGAGGCTCCTTACACTATCTTCATATTTTCAGATTCTTTTTTCATTTTGCTTTTCCGGTTGGGTGTTTTTTGCTTCTTCGCATTTCAAATCTTTGCCTTGAGTCTTGCGCTCCTCTGTTCTGCTGTTGGGAGTCTGTATAATATTCTTTATTTCAGTCTGTGTATGATTAATTTCTAGTTGGTTCTTTTATCACAACATCGAGGGTCTCATTAGATTTCTTGTAGATCTCAATAAGTTTATCGGCGGCTTCTAGACAGTTCTTGAGAGACCTTAAAAGTGAGGTTCTGAACTCAATATCCTCCATTGACAATTTTGTCCTGTTTCTTTGTCTCCACATTTTTTATGCTTTCTTGGTGCACCCCCTAGTTGTCTTTGTGCGCAGTCTTGTTGTAGTTAAGCCTTGATTGTTGTAGTTAATACTAGGGGGATTTGACCTCCAGGCCAACTGGCTGTGAGAATCAGCTGTGTCTGCAGTGGGAAAACTTCTGTCCTCTGGGGAGGTGCTAATCTAGCCTTTGCCTGGGGCTATCTGGCAAATGGCTCTGTGCAGGGCTTGGGTGGGGCGGGTTGCACGGGATCAACAGGGTGGGTGGAGGGAGCAGTTATGGCGGCTCTCAGTCCCGTCCCCAGAGGCTCTGCCTCTCAGAGTCCCGGCAACTGCTGCAAACCTCAGAGAGAAAGCTGCCCTCGCGTTCCGACCGATGCCAGACAGTCCCGCTTCTCCGGTTTGAGTCTGGGTCCCTAGAGACTCTCCCAGAACTGGAGCTCAGAATCTGAGACTCCCTCCCGATTTAAAAGGACAACTGTGCCCTCAGCCACCAGCCCGCTCCGCGCGCACCTCCGCACCTTTGTATTTTCCGCACTGCACCTCCTCTGAGTCTCGGTATGCTGTTCTCTTTCCTTCTAGTTGAAGAATTTCCCCTCAGCCAGCCTTCCTGTGGTTCTGGGTGATGTCCGTTCCGTCTTTTAGTTGTATTTTTGAAGTGGTTGTTTGAGGCAGCAAACTCCGGTCTATATTTGTAACAATGTTTCAAACTGCAAGCTCAGAGGCCAGCAGCGGCAGGTGGGGAACGTTGGAGTCCTCCATCACTGAAGCAAGCAAACTTCATGTTCGCTTCAAGCTGCTTGGCTGCCGGCCACCATCTTGGCTGGCAGTTAATTTGCATATCGCCCTGATTAGCCAATGGGAAGGGTAGCAGACGTACAGCTAATTACCCTGTTTCTCTTTTATTAGATAGGATAGATATTTTCCTGAGCTCATTTTTAGATATTGATTCATAATACCATTTGAATACTGTTTCTATAGTATTGAAACTACTTTTAGAAAACCTTTTTCTTTCTGAAAGAACTCTTTTATCATTATTTTTTATTTTTTCAATTACAGTTGAAATGCAGATTAGTTTCAGGTGTACACCCCAGTGATTAGACATTATAAAAGTAATTAAATGATCATCCTGAAAAAATCTCATACCCATCTGACACCTTACATACTTATTACAATATTATTGATTGATTATATTCCCTATGCTGTACTTTACACTCCCATGACTACACTATAACTACTAATTTGTATTTCTAACTTGCTTCACCCTTTTTCCCATTCCTCTCCACCCCCTCTCCCATCTGGCAACCGTCAAAATGCTCTATCTCTGAGTCTAGTTCTGTTCTGCTTGTTGATTTATTTTGATTTTTAGATTCAATTGTTGATAGATATGTATTTATTGCCATTTTATTATTCATATTCTTCTCCCCCTCCTCCTCCCTCTCCTCCTTCTCCTCCTCCTCCTCCTCCTCCTCCTCCTCCTCCTCATTTGGTGGTGATGAACTCCTTTAGCTTTTCTTTGTTTGGGAGGCTCTTTATCTGACCTTCAGTTCTAAATTATAGCTTTGCTGGGTAGAGTAATCTTGGTTGTAGGTCCTTGCTTTTCATCACTTTGAATATTTCTTGCCACTCTTTTCTGACCTGCAAAGTTTCTGTTGAGAAAGCAGCTGACAGTAATATGAAACTTGTAGGTAACTAACTGCATTCCTCTTGCTGCCTTTTTTTTTTTTAATTCTCACTTAAGGATATCCCCTCCATTGATTTCTAGAGAGAGTGGAAGGGAGGTAGGAATGGGAGAGAGACAGAGAGAAACATCGATGTGAGAGAGACACATTGACTGGCCACCTCCCACACATGCTCCTACCAGATGGACACTGGGCCAGCAGGCTAGAAGAGAGAACTCCCATGCACTTGTCACTCAACACACACTACTGACCCCAAGGGCAGGAGACATATCTTGCCTTAGCAGGAGGAAGAAAAGATTTCTTCTTGCCCAGTAACAGCTCAGCAAATGGGAGACTTCTGTAGGTCAGCCAATGAAACGCCACTAGATTTCAAACTTTCAGCTTCTTTCAAAGAACTCTTCACTTACAAAAGCCCCTCCCAGGTCCGTAAAAGAGCCCCTCTTGTTTCTTGGACTTGTGTGTGATTTGCATGTCCCAAAATATAATTCTTATTGTTCTTTAACAAACCATTTTTGCTGGAGAAATATCTGGCTGTCTATTTGTTTGAGGTAAATATGATCAAAGTGAAATACATGGACCTGCAGCATTCTCATCAACTGTGAGCTTGTTAAAGTGCCTAGTGAACTAGAATTTGCAGTTTAGCAATATATCCAGGTGATTTGGGTATCTATACTAATAAAAGCCTAGGTGGCATCACGTCCTTGTGTGTGATGTCATCACAAGATGGCTGCCACAAAGATGGCTGCCACAAGATGCCCATGCGCACAGTGGAGGCGGGGCCCGGTGACCGCTCCTCATGGTGAGGCCTGGGCATCCCTCAGCTCCACGCAGCGCAGAGGAGGCCAGTCTCGGCGTCTTCACCACCTTGTGCAGAGGTGGCGGGTCCCGGTGGTGGAGGCGGGTCATAGCAGGGGAGTTTGGGCTGGCAGGGGTGGGCAGTTGTGGGCAATTGGTCAGGCAGGGGAGGGCAGTTGGGGGTGACCAGGCAGGTAGGGGAGCAGTTAGGCATCAATCAGGCTGGCAGGGAGCAGTCAGGGGGCGATCAGACTGGCAGGCAGAAGCGGTTAGAGGCAATCAGGCAGGCAGGCAGGCGAATAGTTAGGAGCCAGCAGTCCCGGATTGTGAGAGGGATGTCCCAGATTGGAGAGGGTGCAGGCTGGTCTGAGGGACACTGCCCCCCCTCCCATGCACAAATTTTGTGCACCGGGCCTCTAGTAGATTGGTAGAGATAGAAAGTGGATTAAAGGTGACCAGAGGCTGAGGAAAGGGGTAATCAGGAGAATCTGTGTTTAGGATGTTAAAAAATTTTTGGAAATAATGGTGATGGTTGTGTAATACTGTAAATTCAATTAATGCTACTAAATTGTACAACTTAAAATGACCAATTTTACAGTGTACATTTTTTGCCTCTGGGCCTCCCCATACCAGTGTGGGTAAGTTGAGAGTTGATGGTCAGAGTGAGTGGACAATAAATAGACCTGTTGCCGGAAGCCAATTCCAGCATGTCAGCAGGGCTGAATCATCTGGAAATGGCTGAGTGCATTTCCCCAAACCTGAAAAGGATGCATAAAATGATTGCTTGCTGCCAGACAGCTAAGGGCATTTTAATCTACATATTATTGCCTCCTACTGGCCAAACACCTGAACAGCCATAGGCAATTTCCTCCAATCTGACAATGCTTCTGTATACAAACCCTGGCCTTTGATGTATATCTACCTCGCCTTAGGACAAATTGTGTTAATAAAAAGCAAGGGGTCCTGAGACAAGGAGAACTTGGTTTCTTTAGCCAAGCTTCTCTGACTCCCTATAATGCCTTTCAAAATTATGTTTCGTTTCTGGACTCTTTAATCATTTACGCACAGCGCCTTCTCCAGATTCCTGAACCCTTCTAGATGCCGGATCAAGACCACCAGCGTTACCTGTGACTGCTAAGCCTGAAAGCTAGAGGGGAAACATGGCACAGGCCCAGGGCGGGGGCGGGTGGGAGGGGGGTGCGGAGCTATGGCTGGTGGAGGCCAATGTGACACCACGTCAGGAGGGCATTACCCCAGACTGTGACAAACTGACAGACCAAACCAGAGGTGAATGACATTCAGGCAACCTGCAAATGTACTACAGCCATCCTCCCAGAGGCCAGAGAAGTACCTCATCTGGAACCCCAGCCTTTCTCTATAATTGTAGGAGCTGTATAGACACCCCCACCCCCATATCTGAAGATACCAGAAGAGAAGCAGAGGGGACGGAGTAGGGGGTGTGGAGGGGTAACTGAGAAAGTAAACATTTATATCTAAGAAGACTGAGCAGCAACTAAAGACACTGATCAAACTAAGTGAACAGGCTAAATCTTTAAGCCAAGTAGAAGTGACAGTTAATTTTGTAGCTCCCTCTCTATTCCCCGCCCCCACCGTAAGCCAATGAGGAAGATGGGATTAGGCACAGTCAGAGAAACTGCATGAGTGTGATGGTGTGTCCTCCGTTCCTGTTAAACCTCTTACACTGATTCTATTGCCCCTCTTTTGTCTTGTGCGTGCTTTTGTGCTTGACTGGTGGTGACTCATTTTGGAAAATGGAACTTCAGCTCCTGGAACCCCCTCACCTGCAGATGCAGACTCTGAAATTGAACCCTTGTTTGTTTCTTCCCCTTCCTGTCCTTCTTATTCCGTTCCCTTCCAGGTTTCTGTAGGGGGAACCTCCTTAATAAATCACTTGCACACAGCAGCTCATCGAAAGGCCCACTTCGGGGTAACCAACCTAAGACATGCATTTTCTCTCCACTCCCAAGTTATAATATGACTCAACATTTTCAGACTTGCCACATCTATTACTTGGCTGACCCCCCGCCCCCAAATTATTCAAGTTTGTGGCCCTGTTCTAAGGCATTCTGCTTTGTTTGTGGGGAGCACTGAGCCAGCTTTGTGGTGGGAACACCTTGGGGAGGGACATTTTGAGCAAGGTCTGAAGGATCAGTTAAGTAGCAAGATCACAGAGGTGGGCCCCACCCCCCTCCTCCTCATTTTATTTATTTATTTTTAGATATATTTTTATTGGTTTCAGAGAGGAAGGGAAAGGGAGAGAGAGACATAGAAACATCAATGATGAGAGAGAATCATTGATTGGCTGCCTCCTGCATCACTCCCCCCCCCCCCCCAGACTGGGGATCGAGCCCGCAACGTGGCCATGTGCCCTTGACCAGAATCAAACCAGGGACCCTTCAGTCCACAGGACGCTCTATCCACTGAGCCAAACCGGCTAGGGCTTTCCTCATTTTAGCCACCCCTCTCCCAAACTCCAGTTCTGCTTCTATATGTTGAACTCTAGACAGGTGAGGTGGCTCCCAGAGACTGGTTTTCCAAAGTGAGTCACAGCAGGCCCTGGCCCTTAGTACAAAAATAAACTCTTCAAAATTTAAAAAGTAATATAGTGTGCTGGCTTCCGCAGCCCATGTAATAAAACTGGAACGATTCAGAGAAGATTAGCATGGCCCCTGTGCAAGGATGACACGCAAATTCGTGAAGTGTTCCATATTTTTTAAAAAAGAAAAAGAGCCCTAGCTGGTTTGGCTCAGTGGATAGAGCGTTGACCTGCAGACTGAATGGTCCGGGTTCAATTCCGGTCAAGGGCACATGCCTGGGTTGCTGGCTCGATTCCCAGTAGGGGGTGTGTGGCAGGTAGCCAATCAATGATTCTCTGTCATCATTGATGTATCTGTCTCCCTCCCTTTCTCTCTGTGATCAATAAAAATATATCTTAAAAAAAAGAACAAAATATAAAAAGTAATATGGCTTTATTTCAGAAAATGTGTGAGGTAAGTAAGAAATAAAACAAAAATCAATAAATTCAAAATTTCCATTTTATATATCTGAGCGCTTTTCCTGTTTTCCTCATTTCCATTGGCTGCTTTGAGATTTCTTCTGCTAGTTTAAGTTACACACTAGTTTTGTTCGGCAGTGAGTATACCCATGTTTACTTATCCCCACTGGTTTCTTGTATGTATTGACATCTGCGCTTCCCCTAAAGTTCTACTCAGCTGTTACTGCTCTGGTCCCAGGTGTCACCATCCTTCACCTCGATCACTCAAAACCTTGCTCTTGGCTCTCTCTGCTTCTACCTAGCAACCAGACCTTTTAAAAACCAAAACTGTCGCCGAAACCGGTTTGGCTCAGTGGATAGAGCGTCGGCCTGCAGACTGAAAGGTCCCAGGTTCGATTCCGGTCAAGGGCATGTACCTGGGTTGCGGGCACATCCCCATTAGGAGATGTGCAGGAGGCGGTTGATCGATGTTTCTCTCTCATTGATGTTTCTAACTCTCTATCTCTCTCCCTTCCTCTCTGTAAAAAATCAATAAAATATTAAAAAAGAAAAAAAAGAAAAGCCATTCTTTAAAAAAAAACAAAACAAAAACCAAAGCTGTCACTCTTCTACCAAACAGCTTCCAATGGAACCCTGTTTGAGTCAGAAAGGAAGTCCTAGTCTGTCTGTACCTTGGCCCACAGGACCCACCTGGTCTGAATTCTTGCTGTTGCTCTGATGTCATCCTTGTTAACCCTCTCTTAGGTCTCTAGGCTTCAGCACATTGACCTTTATGTTTCTCAAATTCGCCCCAGAAGGTCCTACATTAGGGTCTGTGCACCAGCTGTTGCTTCTGTTCCTCTTACCTCTTTCATATGGTTCCTTCTTCATTTGTTGTTTTTTTGTTAATCCTCACTGGAGCATATTCTTTCCATTGATTTTTTTTTAAGAGAGAGTGGAAGGGAGGGAGGGTGAAGGAGAGAGAGAGAGAGAAACACCCACATGAGAGAGATACATCAATTGGTTACCTCCTGTATGTGCCCATGCAGGGATGGAAGGCCAGGGATGGAACCCCAACCCTTGACTGGAAATCGAACCCACAACCCTTCAGTGCACAGGCCGATGCTCTAACCACTGAGCACCACTGGCCAGGGTAAAAGTATCTATTCTTTAAAGACAGTTACAGGATTTGAGAGCTTGTTTGGAGGTTCTAGCAGGGGAGCGCAGCTACTCGTAGGGATTTGAAATGATGGGCAGGAGCATTGAGATTTGAACCTCTGTAACATTAACCATTTATTCCCCTGGGACACTGCTTCCTGGTGTTTTTAAACTCAGGTCTTTTTGGGACAAATATACAACTCACTGTCTCTCCCAGTCCTTGTCATTTCTGGTGACTTTCTCTTAGGAACCTAGACGGTAAGCTTTATCTTCTATTTTTGAAGTATAAAAATAAAGTTTAAACTTTTATTTTCAAATACAAAACAGAATATCTATTTTTTCAAACCACATTTTCTCACTTCTCCAGATTCTAATGAGTTACCCCAGCTGGGGGTGAAAGGGAGGACAGGTAACTGTTCCAGGTTGGTAATACTGTGTTGAGGATGATTTTAGAAGCAATAATGGTTAATTTCCCTATTTATGGGTATAACTGTTCTATAAAATTTGGAGCAAGAAAAATAATTTTCAAAATGTATGTTACTATTTATGCAGTGATTTCCAGAGGGTCCCATTTCCTTCCAGATCTGACTAAACCATTGTGATAGTTGAACTGCTGGTATAACTGCAACTGGAGCTGTCTAGTTATGTCTTTATCATGAGAAGCAGTCCCAAGTTATCTTAATAAGGTTAAATATACTGCACTCAACATCTCCCCAACCACAACACACTGATTATTTCTGGTTTTAATAATATATTTAACCACATTAAATTAACTGGTGGAAAAGTTATTTTTTCAATCCAATTATAAAAATCTAAAGAAAAGCATAAGTAAAAAAAGAAAATCTAGAGAACCTAGACTGCATCAAATTTTAAACTTTGTGCTCAGATGATACCATCAAGAAAGTGCAAACAGCCCTGGACAGTAAGTTCAATGGTTAGAGCGCTGGCCCCAGCACCAAAAGGTCACTGGTTAGATTCCAAGTGAAGGGCATATACCTGGGTTGCAGGTTCAATCCCCGGCCTGGTCAGGGCCTGTGCAGGAGGCAACCAATCAATGTGTCTCTCACATTGATGTTTCTCTCTCTTTCTCTCTCTCTCTTCCCTCCCCACCTCCATTCTCTCTAAAAATCAATGGAAAAAATATTCTCAGGAGAGGATTAACAACAACAACAAAACAGAAAGTGAAAACAACCCACAAACTGGGGAAAATATTTGCAAATCAAAATCTGATGAGGCAATCATAGTTCTGGTGGCAGCCCCTGGACCAGAAAAGGAAACTTGTTTAATAAACAATGATACAGGAGAGACAAGATAGCGGTGGAATAGGCAGATGCGTCCCAAGGCTTGTCCTGGAGCAAATAGAATGAGCAGCTGAAACAGATAACATCCACCCCTGAATTGGTGAAGGAAACTCAGCTGGTGAGACAGTTTGCAGCCGGGAAGGGCAGAGTTCCCCTGGAAAGGTAAAAACCAGAGACCTGGGCAGGAAAGTTTGCAAGATCTCTGAGCCCAGAGGGTCAGAGGGAGACCGAGCAACACCCAGCCACATCCCTTGGGACAGGCACAGCCCCTGACTGGGGAAAGGAAATCTGCAAGACTGTTGGCACAGGGGGATTTGAGATCTGGGTTCCATAATTACAGAGGACTGAATCTAAAGGCGGCAGCCTGAAGCGCTGACCAGACCATGCATTGCCGGTAAGAGAGGAGCTCACAGAGATTCAGTCTTCCCAGTTTCTGCGGCCGGCATTTGTTTGTTTGTTTTCACTGAACCCTGTTCATAGGACATTTCGGATACAGACACTCACTGGTGCTGAGAAGCAGGAGAAGGTGCAGATGAGTGGAATCTGGGGAGAGGCTGGGGAGAGAAGGGGGTCCAGGAGAGGTGGCAGCAAATTGAGTGCTGAGTCACCCCTGAGCCCAGAACTTGGGCAGCCATTTTCTCCTGAGGATATAACACCTCCCTCCAGCCCCCAGGCAAGGAATACAGCCACACCCAGATTCCACCCTGAATGGTACAAAGGATTAAAATAATATGATTAGTCCCTGGGAGTTAACAGGGTCTGGCCTATAGAGGGGCCTTCAGTCCCAGCAACAGAAAAAAAAAAATCACAGACATTCCAGAAAACTGGGATCTTAAGCCAGCCAAAGGAATGACATTTCAATTTTTCATTTTTATTTTTTTATTATTGTTTTATTAGCTCTTTTTTATGCTTTTTTCTTTGTTCTCCTTTTTTGTTTGTTGCTTTATTTTCTACTTCTTTTCACATTATTTTTTCATCATTCAATTTTATTTTATTTTTACTTGTTATTTTCTATTTTTATACCATTTTTTAATCAATTTTTTTTGTAAATATATTATTTTGTTCCCTTTCTGTATCTTCTTATCCACTCATTCTTTTTCTACCTCCGCTATACTGAAGTGAGGTCTTCCCCATATTTATCCAATTCTTAACCTTATTTCCTGTATATCAGCTCAGCCTATACAGATTCTGCCCCACCCTCTTTACTGGGTGTTTGGTGTTTGTATTTGTTTGGTTTATCTATTGGTTCTGTGGTGTTTTCTCCATATATATATATTCTCCTTTTTATTTTCTCTCCTATCTTTTTTCTTTTTCTTCTCTCTCTCTCTCTCTCTCTCTCTCTCTCTCTCTCTCTCTCCCTTTCTCTCTCTCTTAGATATCATTTGTACTCTCCCCTCCCCTAATTCTCTTTTCTCAGGTGGTCACTTATATTGGGGTTATCGGTGTCATGAGTACATTCATGCTTTGTTCCCCTTGAGTCAAGTCTTGTTAAGGTGAATTTTATTCTGTCTGGCTAAAGTGCTAGAGAGCAAGCCACATAACCAGACACCTGGAGAGGAGGAGCAGCGACCCGTGCAGCTCACTCCCGTCCAAAGAGCAGCAGCCGTGCAAGCAGCCCACCCCCATCCGAGGAGCAGCAGACTTGCAATCAACCTGTCCAAGTCCAAGGAGCAATAGCCCCATAAGCAGCCCACCACATCAGAAGAACAACAACAGCATGCAGCCAGCCTTGATTCAAGGAACAGCAGCCACGTGAGCAGTCTGCCCCAGCTCAAGGAGTAGCAGCTGCGTGTGTAGCCCGCCCCCATCCAAGGAACAGCACCCTCGTGATCAGCACACCCTCTGTCTGAGGAACAGCAGCTGTCTGAGAAGCCTCCCCCCACCAGCCAGAGGAGCCACCATGGCTGTGAACAGCACCCACCAGAGGAGCTGCTGCCAACTGAGGAGCAACTGCTACCACAACTGCCCGAGGAGCAACCACAGCCTGAGGAGCCACAGCCACCCAAGGAGCAGCCCCTGAACCACTCAATATCTAGATCTGTCGGTGAGATCAAACATTGGTAGACAAAGAAACCCCCAAAGGAAAGAAGAGGAGGACTCGCCTTCTGGAGTCCATTTATTGTCTTCATTAGCTGAGTATAGACAGAGACCCCCAAAAGTTAGTAACCTTTGAAGCCCAAACAAAGGTCAGGGCTGTGCACCACCCAGTTAATCTAGATAATGGTAGGTGAAGCATCACCCCTACCTTAGTTCATTTAATTCCTTAGATACTTATGTAAATCCTTGTTGATTAGATATTTTGCCTATTTCTGGAAATTGTCTGCTGATGAGCTAATCTGTGTGTCATTGAAACATCCTTACCCTAAGGGCTACTCCAGATCAATAAGAGATTGGAGCGGCCTGAGCATCAGTGGAAGTCCTTCTGAACTTGCCTGCCAGGTCCCCCAATATTTCGTGTCATTTTTCTCTCATTTGTGTGTGGCTCCTCTTTTCAGATCCCGAACCCTGATCCACGCAGGACATGGAAGGAAACACACATGACATCTGGCATCCAACGGGTAATCTGGAAGTGAAGGCCAGGGTAAGCCAGGGGAAGATCATTTTAAAGAAAAAACCCCAAGTAAGGTTTCCTTTATTAACCTTTGGTTGAAAATACGTTTGTATACTTTCAGAGAACAGCTCCAAGACCATGTGGAATCCTGCAACAACAGACCCCAGAGAGAAACTGACCAAATTGCTCCAGCCACAAAGACAGGAGAGACAATTCAGAGATGGAGATGGTGAAGACGCATTGCCATGCTAACAGTCAGCAGCTGTGCGTCACTGCTGGGTGCCCAGGACCAAACCAGAGAGGACTGGACCTGCATTTGTCCACCATCCAGAACCAACATTTCATTGCTGGAATGTACATATGAACTGTCAGACATTGAAACTTAGACTCAAAACTGTTGGACATTGAAATTTTAGACTTGTTCTTATATTTCTAGTCTACAAATACTTGATTTTTTAAAGAAAAAATAAGGGGGAGATGCTGGAGTCCATTTATTGTCTTCACTAGCTGAGTATAGACAGAGACCCCAAAAAGTTAGTAACCTTTAAAGCCCAAACAAAGGTCAGGGCTGTGCACCACCCAGTTAATCTAGATAATGGTAGGTAAAGCATCATCCCCACCTTAGTTCACTTAATTCCTTAGATACTTATGTAAATCCTTGTTGATTATTGTTGATTAGATATTCTGCCTATTTCTGGAAATTGTCTGCTGATGAGCTAATCCATGTGTCATTGAAACATCCTTACCCTAAGGGCTACTCCAGATCAATAAAAGATTGGAGCAGCGTGAGCATCAGTGGAAGTCCTTCTGGATTTGCGCACCTGGTCCCCCAATATTTCGTGTCATTTTTCTCTCATTTGTGTGTGGCTCCTCTTTTCAGATCCCGAACCCTGATCCACGCAGGACTTGGAGGGAAACGCACACTACACTGGCCAGAAAAGCAACTAAGTGAAACAGAGGCATGGAACATGTCAGAAAAAGAATTCAGACTAAGGGTCCTAGAGTGCATAAACTGGATGGAGGAAAAAATCAACAACTTATGCAAGAATCAAGAAGAAACAGATGAAAAAAATCAACAACTTATGTAAGAATCAAAAAGAAATTGATAAAAAAATCAATAACTTATGTAAGAACGAAGAAGAAATGAAGAGTGATATAGCTGCAATAAAAAACACCATTGAAAGTTTCAACAGTAGACTAGGAGAAGAGGAGGACCAAATTAGAGAATTAGAAGACAGGGAAACAAAACACACCCAAAACTGAACTGCAATTGGAGAAAAAAATTAAAAGACAGGAGGACAGCCTAAGGGAGCTATGGGACAACATGAAATGAAACAACATACGAATAATAGGGGACTCAGAACAACAGAAAGAGGAACAAGGGTTAGAAAACCTATTGGAAGAAATAATATCAGAAAATTTCCCTGAGGTGGGGAAGAAAAAAGTCACACAAGCACAGAGAGTACCAAATAAGATGAACCCGAAAAAACACATGCCAAACATCATAATTACCGTGGCAAATGTTCAGGACAAAGAGAGAATCTTAAAGGCTGCAAGAGAGAGATGGAAAGTTATATACAAGGGATCTCCCATTAGATGATCAAATGATTTCTCAACAAAAACACATCAGGCCAGAAAAGAATGGACAGAAATTTACAAAGTTTTGCAAAGCAAGGGACTGAGCCCAAGAATACTCTATCCAGCCAGGCTATCATTCAAAATTGAAGGGGAAATAAGAAGTTTCACAGACAAAAAAAGGTTAAGAGAATTTATCACCACCAAGCCAGCAATGCAAGAAATGCTAAAGGGACTGGTGTAAAAAGATGAAATAAAAAGCTTAGAAAAAAAAAAGGCACAAAAAATAGAAATGGCTACAATCAAGTACCTTTCAATAATAACTTTAAACGTAAATGGACTAAATGCTCCAATCAAAAGACATCGAGTGGCTGAATGGATAAACAACATGACCCATATATTTGCTGTCTACAAGAGACCCACCTCAGAATAAGGGACTCACACAGATTGAAAGTGAAGGGATGGAAAAATATCTTTCAGGCAAATGGAAATGAAAAAAAAGCTGGGGTAGAAATACTTATATCAGACAAAATAGACATCAAAATGAAGGCCATAACCAAAATGAAGAGATAAGGAAGTCCACTTCATAATAGTAAAGGGATCGATACAACAAGAAGATATAACCCTGATAAACATATATGCACCCAATGCAGGAGCACCCAAATACATAAAAAAAACTCCTGGAAGATATCAAGGGAGAGATCGACAACACTACAATCATAGTAGGGGACTTTAATACACCACTGACATCACTGGATAAATCCTCTAGACAAAAAATCGCAAAGAAACAGCAATCATAAATGACTCACTAGATCAGATGGACTTAATTGACATCTTCAGAACATTTCACCCTAAAGTCATGGAATATACATTCTTCTCAAGTGCACACAGGAAATTTTCAAAAATAGACCACATATTGGGTCACAAGAAAAGTCTCCACAATTTCAAGAAGATTGAAATCATACCAAGCATCTTCTCAGACCACAATGGCATAATATTAGAAATAAACTACAATAAAAACAACCCAAAATACTAAAACACTTGGAAGCTGAATAGCATGTTATTAAATATTGATTGGGTTACCAATGAGATCAAAGAAGAAATTAAAAACATCCAGGAGACTAATGACAATGAAAACACAACAACACAAAACCTATGGGACACAATGAAAGCAGTCCTGAGAGGGAAGTTTATAGCCTTACAGGCCTACCTCAGAAAACAAGAGAAAATGTTAGTAAATCATCTAACTCTACATCTCAAAGAATTAGAAAGAGAGCAACAAGAAAAGCCCAGAGTGAGCAGAAGGAAGGAGATAATAAAGATCAGAGCAGAAATAAACAACATAGAGACCAAAAAATCAATACATAAAATCAAAGAAATCAAGAGCTGGTTCTTTGAGAGGATAAACAAGATTGATGAAACTCTAGCCAAGCTCACCAAGAAGCAAAGAGAGAGGACCCAAATAAACAAAATCAGAAATGATAGAGGCGAAATTACAACAGACCCCATAGAAATACAAATGATTGTTAAAAAATACTGTGGACAGCTCTACTCCAAAAAACTAGACAACCTGGAGGAAACGGACATATCCCTAGAAAAATACAACATTCCAAAACTCAATCTGGAAGATTCTAAAATTCTCAATAGGCCAATAACTATGGAAGAAATTAAAGCAATCATCAAAATGCTTCCAGCAAACAAAAGCCCGGGGCCAGACAGCTTCACAGGGGAGTTTTACCAAACATTCAAGGAAGAACTAAAACCTATCCTCCTCAGACTACTACTAAAAATTCAAGAGGAAGGAACACTTCCAAGCTCATTCTATGAAGCCAGCATCACCCTAATACCAAAACCACGTAAAGACAACATAATGAAAGAGAAGTACAGGCCAATATCCCTCATGAACATAGATGCCAAAATCCTCAACAAAATCTTAGCAAATTGGACCCAGCAGTACATCAGAAAGATCATACACCATGACCAAGTAGGATTTATCCCAGGGATGCAAGGATGGTACAATATCCGCAAATCAATAAACGTGATATATCACATAAACAAACTGAGAGAAAAAAACAACATGGTTATATCAATTGATGCAGAAAAAGCATTTGACAAAATCCAACACCCATTTTTGATAAAAACTCTCAGCAAGGTGGGAATAGAAGGATCATACCTCAAAATAATAAAAGCCATATATTACAAACACACAGACAACATCATACTCAATAGGCAAAAACTAACACCATTTCCCCTAAGAACAGGAACATGACAGGGATGCCCATGTTCTCACCACTCCTGTTCGACTTAGTACTACAAATATTAGCCATTACGATTAGACAAGAAGAAGAAACAGCATCAAATTGTAAAAGAAGAAGTAAAACTGTCCTTATTCACAGATGACATGCTATTGTACAATAAAAAACGCTAAGGACTCCATCAAAAAACTATTAGACTTTGCTGTAACCTGTTTGGCTCAGTGGATAGAGCGTCGGCCTGCGGACTGAAAGGTCCAGGTTTGATTCCGGTCAAGGGCATGTACCTTGGTTGCGGGCACATCCCCAGTAAGGGGTGTGCAAGAGACAGCTGATCCATGTTTCTCTCTCATCGATGTTTCTAACTATCTCTCTCCCTTCCTCTCTGCAAAAAATCAATAAAATATATTTACAAAAAACAAACTATTAGACTTAATAAATGAATTGGGCCAAGTAGCAGGATACAAAATTAACGCCAAGAAATCTATGGCATTTCTGTACACCAATAGAGAACTTACAGACAGAGAGACTTAAAAAGCAATGCCATTTACTACCGCACCAAAAAAAATTAACATACCTAGGAATAAACTTAATTAAGGAGGTAAAAGACCTAAACGCGGAAAACTACAGGACACTGAAAAAAGAGATAGAGGAAGACATAAACAGATGGAAGAACATACCATGTTCTTGGATTGGTAGAATCAACATCATGAAAATATCCATACTACCCAAAGCAATCTATAAATTCTATGCAATTCCCATTAAAATACCAATGGCATATTTCACAGACCTAGAACGAACTTTCCAAAAATTCATCTGGAATAAAAAAAGACCCCGAATAGCTGCTGCATTCTGAGAAAGAAGAACAAAGTAGGAGGGATCTCAATACCAGATATTAAGCTGTATTACAAAGCCACTGTTCTCAAAACTGCCTGATTCTGGCACAAGAAAAGATATATAGATCAATGGAATAGAATAGAAAACCCAGAAATCAACCCGAACCAATATGCTCAATTAATATTTGACAAAGGAGGCAAGAGCATACAATGGAGTCAAGACAATCTCTTGAATAAATGGTGTTGGGAAAACTGAACAGATACTTGCAAAAAAAAATAAATGAAACTAGACCACCAACTTACACCATACGCAAAAATAAACCCCAAATGGATAAAGGACTTAAATGTAAGACAGAAAACCATAAAAATACTAGCGGAATCCAAAGGCAAAAAAATCTTAGACATATGCTGAAGCAATTTCTTCACTGATACTCCTCTTAGGGCATTGGAAACTAAAGAGAAAACAAACAAATGGGACTACATCAAAATAAAAAGCTTCTGCACAGCAAAAGAAACCATCAACAAAACAACAAGAAAGCCCACTGCATGGGAGAACATATTTGCCAATGTTATCAACCATAAGGGTTTTAATCTCCAACATTTATAGGGAACTCATACTACTTAACAAATGAAAGATAAACAATCCAATCAAGAATGGGCAAAGAACCTAAGTAGACACTTTTCAAAAGAGGACATTCAGAAAGCCAAGAGACATGTGAAAACATGCTCAAAGTCACTAATCATCAGAAAGATGCAAATCAAAACAACAATGAGGTACAATCTCACACCTGTCAGAATGGCTATCATCAACAAATCAACAAACGACAAGTACTGGAGAGGATGTGGAGAAAAAGGAACACTCGTGCACTGCTGGTGGGAATGCAGACTGGTGCAGCCACTATGGAAGACTGTATGGAGTTTCCTCAAAAAGTTAAAAATGGAACTCCCATTTGACCCAGTTATCCCACTTCTAGAAATATATCCCAAGAAGCCAGAAACACCTATCAGAAAAGATATATGCACCCCTATGTTCATAGCAGCACAATTCACCATAGCTAAGATCTGGAAACAGCCTAAGTGCCCATCAGCAGATGAGTGGATTAAAAAACTGTGGTACAGTTAAACAATGGAATACTACGCTGCAGGAAAAAAGAAGGAATTCTTGCCATTTGCAACAGCATGGATGGAACTGGAGAGCATTATGCTAAGTGAAATAAGCCAGTCAGAGAAAGATAAATACTACATGATCTCACTCATTTAGGGATAATAAAGAACATTATAAACTGATGAACAAAAATAAATACAGAGGCAGAGCAGCATCGAACAGACTATCAAACTATAGTGGGAAGTACAGGGAGAGTTGGGGGGGTGGGTAAGAGATCAACAAAAGGACTTGTATGCATGCATATAAGCATAACTAATGGACACAAGACACTGGGGGGTTGGGGAGGCCGGGGAAAGTTCAAGGGGAAAAAAAAGGAGACATATGTGATGCTCTTTGTAACACTTTAAGCAATAAAACAAATTTTTTTTAAAAAGACCTATACTTGGGAAATTATAAGAAGATGAAGAAAGAAATGGAAGAAGATACAAATAAGAAATCCCCCCTGATTTTCACAGGCAGTTGTTATGCCGCTGCCTCTTCCCAGGTCTGCTGCTCTGGAATGAGGAGCCCAGTGAGGCATTGAGACACCTCATTCTTCAGGGGCTACCTTTGCAACTGAAATATTCCTGAAGGTTCTGTACTGCCACACAAGGGTGTGGGGCCAGCCCTTTTCAGGTTTCTTTCCTACCACCCTGGGTTTGGCTTTGTCTCTAACCCTTGGTTATAAGGCTTCTGTCCAACTAGTCTTCCTTTGATTGTTCAGGTTGCTTGTTCTATCATTTAGCTGTCATTCACCTTTGGTCCTGGGAGGAGATGAGTGTACCTTCCACCTAATCCAAGCCATCATGCATCCCCTACCATTTGTGTATCTTCTGTGGTGAGGCGATTGTCCAGATTTTATGCCCATTTAAAATTTTTTTTTTTATTTTCTAGATGTTGAGGATTAAGAGTTTTTGGGTTTTTTTTTAATGTATTTGGATACCGCTTCTTTGCCATATCCTGTCTTGAAAACACTTTCCCAGAATCTGTGGCTCATGTGCAAATCGGTGAGAAGACTCATGGCCATGAAAATGTCCTCCTCTAAATGGACAAATTCCTAGAAAAATACAACATTCCAAAACTCAATCAGGAAGAATCTAAAAATCTCAACAGGCCAATAACTATGGAAGAAATTGAAGCAGTCATCAAAAAGCTTCCAGCAAACAAAAGCCCAGGACCAGACGGCTTCACAGGGGAGTTTTACCAAACATTCAAGGAAGAACTAAAACCTATCCTCCTCAGACTACTACAAAAAATTCAAGAGGAAGGAACACTTCCAAGCTCATTCTATGAAGCCAGCATCACCCTAATACCAAAACCAGGTAAAGACAACACAATGAAAGAGAATTACAGGCCAATATCCCTCATGAACATAGATGCCAAAATCCTCAACAAAATCTTAGCAAATCGGATCCAGCAGTACATCAGAAAGATCATACACCATGACCAAGTAGGATTTATCCCAGGGATGCAAGGATGGTACAATATCCGCAAATCAATAAACGTGATACATCACATAAACAAATTGAAAGAAAAAAACCACATGGTCATATCAATTGATGCAGAAAAAGCATTTGACAAAATTCAACACCCATTTTTGATAAAAGCTCTCAGCAAGGTGGGAGTAGAAGGATCATACCTCAACATAATAAAAGCCATATATGATAGGCCCACAGCCAACATCATACTCAATGGACAAAAACTAACACCATTTCCCCTAAGAACAGGAACAAGACAGGGATGCCCCCTCTCACCATTCCTGTTCAACATAGTACTGGAAGTGTTAGCCATTGCAATTCGGCAAGAAGAAGAAATAAAAGGCATCCAAATTGGAAAAGAGGAAGTAAAACTGTCCTTATTTGCAGACGACATGATATTATACATACAAAACCCTAGAGACTCCATCAAAAAGCTACTGGACTTAATACATGAATTTGGCAATGTAGCAGGATACAAAATTAACCCCAAGAAATCCGAGGCATTTCTATACACCAATAGTGAACTTTCAGAAAGAGAGATTATAAAAACAATCCCGTTTACCATCGCACCAAAAAAATTAAGCTACCTAGGAATAAACTTAACTAAAGAGGTAAAAGACCTCTACTCAGAAAACTACAGGACGTTGAAAAAAGAGATAGAGGAAGACATAAACAGATGGAAGAACATACCGTGTTCATGGATTGGTAGAATCAACATCATTAAAATGTCCATACTACCCAAAGAAATCTATAAATTCAACGCACTTCCCATTAAAATACCAACGGCATACTTCAGAGATCTAGAACGAACTCTCCAAAAATTCATCTGGAATAAAAAAAGACCCCGAATAGCTGCAGCAATCCTGAAAAAGACCAAAGTAGGTGGGATCTCAATACCAGATATCAAGATGTATTACAAAGCCACTGTTCTCAAAACTGCCTGGTACTGGCACAAGAATAGGCATATAGATCAATGGAATAGAATAGAGAACCCAGAAATCGGCCCGAACCAATATGCTCAATTAATATTTGACAAAGGAGGCAAGAACATACAATGGAGCCAAGATAGTCTCTTCAATAAATGGTGTTGGGAAAATTGGACAGATATATGCAAGAAAATGAAACTAGACCACCAACTTACACCATACACAAAAATAAACTCAAAATGGATAAAGGACTTAAATGTACGACAGGAAACCATAAAAATTCTAGAAGAATCCAAAGGCAACAAAATCTCAGACATATGCCGAAGCAATTTCTTCACTGATACAGCTCCTAGGGCACTTGAAATGAAAGAGAAAATGAACAAATGGGACTACATCAAAATAAAAAGCTTCTGCACAGCAAAAGAAACCATCAACAAAACAACAAGAAAACCCACTGTGTGGGAAAACATATTTGCCAATGTCATATCTGATAAGGGCCTAATCTCCAACATTTATAGGGAACTCATACAACTTAACAAAAGGAAGATAAACAATCCAATCAAAAAATGGGCAAAGGACCTAAATAGACACCTTTCAAAAGAGGACATTCAGAAAGCCAAGAGACATATGAAAACATGCTCAAAGTCACTAATCATCCGAGAGATGCAAATCAAAACAACAATGAGGTACCATCTCACACCTGTCAGAATGGCTATCATCAACAAATCAACAAACGACAAGTGCTGGAGAGGATGTGGAGAAAAAGGAACACTTGTGCACTGCTGGTGGGAATGCAGACTGGTGCAGCCACTATGGAAGACAGCATGGAGTTTCCTTAAAAAACTGAAAATGGAACTCCCATTTGACCCTGTGATCCCACTTCTAGGAATATATCCCAAGAAACCAGAAACACCAATCAGAAAGGATATATGCACCCCTATGTTCATAGCAGCACAATTCACCATAGCTAAGATCTGGAAACAGCCTAAGTGCCCATCAGTAGATGAATGGATTAGAAAACTGTGGTACATCTACACGATGGAATACTATGCTGCTCTAAAAAGGAAGGAACTCTTACCATTTGCAACGTCATGGATGGAACTGGAGAGCATTATGCTAAGTGAAATAAGCCAGTCAATGAAGGAAAAATACCACATGATCTCACTCATTCATGGATAATAGAGACCATTATAAACTTTTGAACAATAATAGATACAGAGGCAGAGCTGCCTCAAACAGATTGTCAAACTGCAGCAGGAAGGCCGGGGAGGGTTGCGGGGCAGGAGGTAGGGGGGTAAGAGATCAACTAAAGGACTTGTATGCATGCATATAAGCATAACCAGTGGACATAAGACATTGGGGGATAGGGGAGGCTAGGGGACTGTCTAGGGCGGGGGGATAAAATGGACACATATGTAATACCCTTTGTAATACTTTAAGCAATTAAAAAAAAAAATGTCCTCCTCTGAAATTTCTACTGTTCCCCCATCATCAGAGACTTTAAAATTTTAAAAACTAAATAGTGTACTTTATTCCATAGATGAGTGATACATGGATAACATTGAACATATGACATTAATATTATAATTATCAAAGTCATACATGCATGACACAAAAAAAAATCAACTCAATGAGAAGATAGATTTGGAAGTCCCACCCCAGAGGTGACTTGACCATCACTTGTGGACTAGTGTGTATATCTCACTTCTGCCTCTCTCATGGCTGTCACAGGCAGAGTCATAGGCACATATGTATGTCTGTGTTGGTGCTGCCAGGGTTCAGGAAATGTGGAGAAGGCTATGCGTAGATTCAATGGGAGTCCAGACACAAAATACAATTTTGAAAGGCATATGGGGGTCAGAGAAGCCTAGTTTAAAGGAAATTAAGTTCTCCTCATCTCAGGACCCCATGCTTTTTATTAACACAAATTGTCCTGAGGCGAGGCAGAGATACACACTTCCAAGGGTCAGGGTTCCATATACAGAGTTCATTGTCATATTGGAGAGAATTAGCCTACAGCTGTTCAGGAGTTTGGCCCGTAGGAGGCAATAACATATACGTTAAGATGCCCTGAGCTGTCTGGCAGCAAAGGATCAATTGAATGTATCCTATTTAGGTTTGGGAAAATGCCATCAGCCATTCCCAGATTCAGCCCTGCTGTGATGCTGGAATTGGCTTCTGGCATGTCTGCCTGTTGAAATCAGATGTAAGGGGTTTAGTGGGTGGGATGCTCAATGCAGACAGTTGGTCCATGTGTCTCCTGTGAGAGGACCCCGGAAGTCTTCATCTGTTGACACGTAAAGACCCCTCCACCAAGTTGAGCACCTGCTCAGATTCCCTTGCCCACGTGGACCAAGATTGGCGGTCCTATCCCCTCTCCATGGACCTCAGAGCTTTTTTGAATTCCTGCCTATTTCATGAATGCTCTGACAGGGAGTCTCCAGAATACATCTCTGAACAATGGTGCAACAATTTCTGTGGGGGGACCTCGCAGGGGGAGCCCTGCCAGTGCAGTTGTGCCCTGTGGGGCTTTGGCAGATCCTGCACACTGTTCTCCCAGAAGAGGGGCTTTCCCCTTCTTCCCCAGGGCATCTGCTGGGGTCTCTGCTGCCTCACTTTGTCCCCAGGGATGGTCCCCACCAGCCCAGAAGGCTGAACGGGGTGGTGGGGCATCTCTGGCATGTAGAGGCCTGTGCACTGCCTCTCATGTTGGAAGTGCATGTGTTTGCCCTTTGCCCCTTTAGAAAACACCAACCTTTGAGAGTTTTCTGCACCAAAGAGCTGACACGCCTGGGCCTAGCGTTGTGTGGAATGCTTTCCAGCTTGTGATATGTCTTCCCAGATTTCTGCATTTTTCTAGTTGTTTTGGGCACAGGAGGAGACAGCCATTGCCTGACTGGCTTCTGGCCCTGGGGTCACACTTAGCGCAGTGGTCTCTACCCTGGGATTATGCACATGCTTACTGAAAGGGCTTTCTTTCCTCCATCTAACCTCTAATTCATTTACGAATTCCCTTTCTAATAGCAAAAATGTTATTTCAGATAAAAACAGATAAACATGTGAGCTGACACAAAAAGCACTTATTGTGAGATTCCTTTTCTAGGGAACAGGTAAGGGGCAGAGACAGGAATCAGAGGAGGGGCAGGAGGAGTGGGGAGTGAGTTCTGTTGCTGCAGGGTCTCCTTTTGGGATGATGGGACATCCTGCAACTAGGCAGTGGTGATGCTTACACAGCATCATGACTGTCCTTCATGCCCAGGAATTTAAAATATGAACAATAACAATTAAAATATGAACAATAACCATTTAAATTATATTTAGTTATTACTTACAATGGATTATACAGTGGAATAATGAAGACTAAAAACACATATAATAAAATAATGAAAGCAAGAACACAAATAAAAAGAGTAAAAAGATAACCCAAATCACACAACTGAGAACATATAAACTAAATAAATAAAAAATTAAAAGGAAGAAATCAAGGAGTGAGGGTGAAACATGGTTCTCCCTTGGGACAGGACCAGCACATTCACAAATCAGCCCTGGAGCTGGGCCCGCCACAGGCAGCTGCTCCTCCAGGGCAGGAACCTGCATGGGCTCCAGGGAGGGCTCTTCATCCCCTGGTGGTGGGGCCTCAGTTTCCTCTGCGGCCGGCCCTGGCTCTGCAGCTGGAGCTGGAGCGGCTGCTGGAGGCGGTGAAAGCTCAGGAGGAGGACACACCTCCAGCTCTGCATCCTGCTCCTCATGTTGTACATCAGCTGGTAAAGGAGCCGCCACAGCCACCTGCTGGGCCGGTGCTGGAGTGGAGAGAGGAGAGAAGATCACCCACGTGCCTGTATTTCCATCTGTCGCCCAAAGACAGACACTGGGCACATTTCAGGACCCACCACAGCATGTGCTCCCACCCGCAGTCCAACAGACATGTGGTCTGAGGCCGGTCTTTGCTACTGGCCAGGCTCTGGGGCTTCTCTGGAAACAGTCCCTCCCCAGAAACTCGCCTGCACTCCCCCCACCCATTTCTTCCCTACACCACCCACCCCCAACTCCTCACCCTTGGGCTCTGCCTCGAGGGGCTCCAGGTCTTCCCTCCTGGTGTTGAGCATTGCCATCCTGGTGTTGGGACTGAGCGGCTTCCAGGTTAGAGACTTTCGGATCCTGGGCTGCTTCTGTGGAGGAGTCCTCCAGCATCCACCCACGGGCCCTGGGTCCCCAGACCCCGCGGTGGCCACACTCTCTTCAGGCCTCTCCTGGCCCTGCGTGCTGTGGCTCATCGTCAACTCAGTGGGGCGGCGGTCTTCCTCCACCACCAGATGCTGCATATCCACCTGGGGGGAGCTCTGCAATGACAGTGACCAGCAGCAGGTCAGGAGGCCTAGAGCCTGGCCCCAGTCTCTGCTGCTTCTTCTGCCCCCTGGACCTTCTGCTCCCGGATCAGGCCCAGCCCTGTGTCTCCACCCAGGGGAAATGAGAGTCACCTCCAGGGCCCAGGATAGACCTCGGGCAGAGGGCACCGCTCACACGCCACGTCCACCCAGCCAGCCTTGACCTGGGGTGCAAACACGACTGGTCCTGATCCCCCAACTCAACCTGTTCCTATTCTAGACAGGCCCTCCCCACCAACACACACACACACACACACACACACACACACACACACACACACACACCCGGAGGGGACAGGGCTGCTCAGGTGGGATCAGAGTGGTGGCCTGACCTGAAAAACCCTTCCCTAGGGCTCCCTGTGTTACCTCCGCATCCCGCTGGGCAAAGGGCCACAGGCGTCGTCTGGGCTGGGCCCGGATCCAGCGGCGGGCACGTCTAAACACACTCTCATCGCTGCCTCTCTTGAGGCCTCGGCCTCGGCACACTGGGAGACAACACGAAAACATGGTGTCCTCTCCACTGTCTCTGTCCGAGTGAGACGGGAAGGGGCAGTTATAGAATGTGGTGCGTGGTTACCAGGTTCTGTTGGGCCCCATCGCCAGGAACTGAGGTCACTGCTCATGTCTGAGGAGATGCTCGGGGTAGGGGACCCAGAGGTGACCTCACTTCCTGACGATGGAGCCCAACAGAACCTGGTAACCACGCACCACATTCTATAACTGCCCCTTCCCGTCTCACTCGGACAGAGACAGTGGAGAGGACACCATGTTTTCGTGTTGTCTCCCAGTGTGCCGAGGCCGAGGCCTCAAGAGAGGCAGCGATGAGAGTGTGTTTAGACGTGCCCGCCGCTGGATCCGGGCCCAGCCCAGACGACGCCTGTGGCCCTTTGCCCAGCGGGATGCGGAGGTAACACAGGGAGCCCTAGGGAAGGGTTTTTCAGGTCAGGCCACCACTCTGATCCCACCTGAGCAGCCCTGTCCCCTCCGGGTGTGTGTGTGTGTGTGTGTGTGTGTGTGTGTGTGTGTGTGTGTTGGTGGGGAGGGCCTGTCTAGAATAGGAACAGGTTGAGTTGGGGGATCAGGACCAGTCGTGTTTGCACCCCAGGTCAAGGCTGGCTGGGTGGACGTGGCGTGTGAGCGGCGCCCTCTGTCCGAGGTCTATCCTGGCCCTGGAGGTGACTCTCATTTCCCCTGGGTGGAGACACAGGGCTGGGCCTGATCCGGGAGCAGAAGGTCCAGGGGGCAGAAGAAGCAGCAGGGACTGGGGCCAGGCTCTAGGCCTCCTGACCTGCTGCTGGTCACTGTCATTGCAGAGCTCCCCCCAGGTGGATATGCAGCATCTGGTGGTGGAGGAAGACCGCCGCCCCACTGAGTTGACGATGAGCCACAGCACGCAGGGCCAGGAGAGGCCTGAAGAGAGTGTGGCCACCGCGGGGTCTGGGGACCCAGGGCCCGTGGGTGGATGCTGGAGGACTCCTCCACAGAAGCAGCCCAGGATCCGAAAGTCTCTAACCTGGAAGCCGCTCAGTCCCAACACCAGGATGGCAATGCTCAACACCAGGAGGGAAGACCTGGAGCCCCTCGAGGCAGAGCCCAAGGGTGAGGAGTTGGGGGTGGGTGGTGTAGGGAAGAAATGGGTGGGGGGAGTGCAGGCGAGTTTTTGGGGAGGGACTGTTTCCAGAGAAGCCCCAGAGCCTGGCCAGTAGCAAAGACCGGCCTCAGACCACATGTCTGTTGGACTGCGGGTGGGAGCACATGCTGTGGTGGGTCCTGAAATGTGCCCAGTGTCTGTCTTTGGGCGACAGATGGAAATACAGGCACGTGGGTGATCTTCTCTCCTCTCCCCACTCCAGCACCGGCCCAGCAGGTGGATGTGGCGGCTCCTTTACCAGCTGATGTACAACATGAGGAGCAGGATGCAGAGCTGGAGGTGTGTCCTCCTCCTGAGCTTTCACCTCCTCCAGCAGCCGCTCCAGCTCCAGCTGCAGAGCCAGGGCCGGCCCGCAGAGGAAACTGAGGCCCCACCACCAGGGGATGAAGAGCCCTCCCTGGAGCCCATGCAGGTTCCTGCCCTGGAGGAGCAGCTGCCTGTGGCGGGCCCAGCTCCAGGGCTGATTTGTGAATGTGCTGGTCCTGTCCCAAGGGAGAA
>NW_023416316.1:72729945-72739945 GCF_014108235.1 Myotis myotis
GAATGCTTTCCAGCTTGTGATATGTCTTCCCAGATTTCTGCATTTTTCTAGTTGTTTTGGGCACAGGAGGAGACAGCCATTGCCTGACTGGCTTCTGGCCCTGGGGTCACACTTAGCGCAGTGGTCTCTACCCTGGGATTATGCACATGCTTACTGAAAGGGCTTTCTTTCCTCCATCTAACCTCTAATTCATTTACGAATTCCCTTTCTAATAGCAAAAATGTTATTTCAGATAAAAACAGATAAACATGTGAGCTGACACAAAAAGCACTTATTGTGAGATTCCTTTTCTAGGGAACAGGTAAGGGGCAGAGACAGGAATCAGAGGAGGGGCAGGAGGAGTGGGGAGTGAGTTCTGTTGCTGCAGGGTCTCCTTTTGGGATGATGGGACATCCTGCAACTAGGCAGTGGTGATGCTTACACAGCATCATGACTGTCCTTCATGCCCAGGAATTTAAAATATGAACAATAACAATTAAAATATGAACAATAACCATTTAAATTATATTTAGTTATTACTTACAATGGATTATACAGTGGAATAATGAAGACTAAAAACACATATAATAAAATAATGAAAGCAAGAACACAAATAAAAAGAGTAAAAAGATAACCCAAATCACACAACTGAGAACATATAAACTAAATAAATAAAAAATTAAAAGGAAGAAATCAAGGAGTGAGGGTGAAACATGGTTCTCCCTTGGGACAGGACCAGCACATTCACAAATCAGCCCTGGAGCTGGGCCCGCCACAGGCAGCTGCTCCTCCAGGGCAGGAACCTGCATGGGCTCCAGGGAGGGCTCTTCATCCCCTGGTGGTGGGGCCTCAGTTTCCTCTGCGGCCGGCCCTGGCTCTGCAGCTGGAGCTGGAGCGGCTGCTGGAGGCGGTGAAAGCTCAGGAGGAGGACACACCTCCAGCTCTGCATCCTGCTCCTCATGTTGTACATCAGCTGGTAAAGGAGCCGCCACATCCACCTGCTGGGCCGGTGCTGGAGTGGAGAGAGGAGAGAAGATCACCCACGTGCCTGTATTTCCATCTGTCGCCCAAAGACAGACACTGGGCACATTTCAGGACCCACCACAGCATGTGCTCCCACCCGCAGTCCAACAGACATGTGGTCTGAGGCCGGTCTTTGCTACTGGCCAGGCTCTGGGGCTTCTCTGGAAACAGTCCCTCCCCAGAAACTCGCCTGCACTCCCCCCACCCATTTCTTCCCTACACCACCCACCCCCAACTCCTCACCCTTGGGCTCTGCCTCGAGGGGCTCCAGGTCTTCCCTCCTGGTGTTGAGCATTGCCATCCTGGTGTTGGGACTGAGCGGCTTCCAGGTTAGAGACTTTCGGATCCTGGGCTGCTTCTGTGGAGGAGTCCTCCAGCATCCACCCACGGGCCCTGGGTCCCCAGACCCCGCGGTGGCCACACTCTCTTCAGGCCTCTCCTGGCCCTGCGTGCTGTGGCTCATCGTCAACTCAGTGGGGCGGCGGTCTTCCTCCACCACCAGATGCTGCATATCCACCTGGGGGGAGCTCTGCAATGACAGTGACCAGCAGCAGGTCAGGAGGCCTAGAGCCTGGCCCCAGTCCCTGCTGCTTCTTCTGCCCCCTGGACCTTCTGCTCCCGGATCAGGCCCAGCCCTGTGTCTCCACCCAGGGGAAATGAGAGTCACCTCCAGGGCCCAGGATAGACCTCGGGCAGAGGGCACCGCTCACACGCCACGTCCACCCAGCCAGCCTTGACCTGGGGTGCAAACACGACTGGTCCTGATCCCCCAACTCAACCTGTTCCTATTCTAGACAGGCCCTCCCCACCAACACACACACACACACACACACACACACACACACACACACACACACCCGGAGGGGACAGGGCTGCTCAGGTGGGATCAGAGTGGTGGCCTGACCTGAAAAACCCTTCCCTAGGGCTCCCTGTGTTACCTCCGCATCCCGCTGGGCAAAGGGCCACAGGCGTCGTCTGGGCTGGGCCCGGATCCAGCGGCGGGCACGTCTAAACACACTCTCATCGCTGCCTCTCTTGAGGCCTCGGCCGCGGCACACTGGGAGACAACACGAAAACATGGTGTCCTCTCCACTGTCTCTGTCCGAGTGAGACGGGAAGGGGCAGTTATAGAATGTGGTGCGTGGTTACCAGGTTCTGTTGGGCCCCATCGCCAGGAACTGAGGTCACTGCTCATGTCTGAGGAGATGCTCGGGGTAGGGGACCCAGAGGTGACCTCACTTCCTGACGATGGAGCCCAACAGAACCTGGTAACCACGCACCACATTCTATAACTGCCCCTTCCCGTCTCACTCGGACAGAGACAGTGGAGAGGACACCATGTTTTCGTGTTGTCTCCCAGTGTGCCGAGGCCGAGGCCTCAAGAGAGGCAGCGATGAGAGTGTGTTTAGACGTGCCCGCCGCTGGATCCGGGCCCAGCCCAGACGACGCCTGTGGCCCTTTGCCCAGCGGGATGCGGAGGTAACACAGGGAGCCCTAGGGAAGGGTTTTTCAGGTCAGGCCACCACTCTGATCCCACCTGAGCAGCCCTGTCCCCTCCGGGTGTGTGTGTGTGTGTGTGTGTGTGTGTGTGTGTGTGTGTGTGTTGGTGGGGAGGGCCTGTCTAGAATAGGAACAGGTTGAGTTGGGGGATCAGGACCAGTCGTGTTTGCACCCCAGGTCAAGGCTGGCTGGGTGGACGTGGCGTGTGAGCGGCGCCCTCTGTCCGAGGTCTATCCTGGGCCCTGGAGGTGACTCTCATTTCCCCTGGGTGGAGACACAGGGCTGGGCCTGATCCGGGAGCAGAAGGTCCAGGGGGCAGAAGAAGCAGCAGGGACTGGGGCCAGGCTCTAGGCCTCCTGACCTGCTGCTGGTCACTGTCATTGCAGAGCTCCCCCAGGTGGATATGCAGCATCTGGTGGTGGAGGAAGACCGCCGCCCCACTGAGTTGACGATGAGCCACAGCACGCAGGGCCAGGAGAGGCCTGAAGAGAGTGTGGCCACCGCGGGGTCTGGGGACCCAGGGCCCGTGGGTGGATGCTGGAGGACTCCTCCACAGAAGCAGCCCAGGATCCGAAAGTCTCTAACCTGGAAGCCGCTCAGTCCCAACACCAGGATGGCAATGCTCAACACCAGGAGGGAAGACCTGGAGCCCCTCGAGGCAGAGCCCAAGGGTGAGGAGTTGGGGGTGGGTGGTGTAGGGAAGAAATGGGTGGGGGGAGTGCAGGCGAGTTTTTGGGGAGGGACTGTTTCCAGAGAAGCCCCAGAGCCTGGCCAGTAGCAAAGACCGGCCTCAGACCACATGTCTGTTGGACTGCGGGTGGGAGCACATGCTGTGGTGGGTCCTGAAATGTGCCCAGTGTCTGTCTTTGGGCGACAGATGGAAATACAGGCACGTGGGTGATCTTCTCTCCTCTCCCCACTCCAGCACCGGCCCAGCAGGTGGATGTGGCGGCTCCTTTACCAGCTGATGTACAACATGAGGAGCAGGATGCAGAGCTGGAGGTGTGTCCTCCTCCTGAGCTTTCACCTCCTCCAGCAGCCGCTCCAGCTCCAGCTGCAGAGCCAGGGCCGGCCGCAGAGGAAACTGAGGCCCCACCACCAGGGGATGAAGAGCCCTCCCTGGAGCCCATGCAGGTTCCTGCCCTGGAGGAGCAGCTGCCTGTGGCGGGCCCAGCTCCAGGGCTGATTTGTGAATGTGCTGGTCCTGTCCCAAGGGAGAACCATGTTTCACCCTCACTCCTTGATTTCTTCCTTTTAATTTTTTATTTATTTAGTTTATATGTTCTCAATTGTGTGATTTGGGTTATCTTTTTACTCTTTTTATTTGTGGTCTTGCTTTCATTATTTTATTATTTGTGTTTTTAGTCTTCATTTTTCCACTGTATAATCCATTGTAAGTAATAAATAAATATAATTTAAATGGTTATTGTTCATATTTTAAATGTCATTGTTCACATTTTAAATTCCTGGGCATGAAGGACAGTCATGATGCTGTGTAAGCATCACCACTGCCTAGTTGCAGGATGTCCCATCATCCCAAAAGGAGACCCTGCAGCAACAGAACTCACTCCCCACTGCTCCTGCCCCTGATCTGATTCCTGTCTCTGCCCCGTACCTATTCCCTAGAAAAGGAATCTCACAATAAGTGCTTTTTGTGTCAGCTCACATGTTTATCTGTTTTTATCTGAAATAACATTTTTGTTATTAGAAAGGGAATTCGTAGATGGATTAGAGATTAGATGGAGGAAAGAAAGCCCTTTCAGTAAGCATGTGAATAATCCCAGGGAAGGGACCACTGCGCTAAGTGTGACCCCAGGGCCAGAAGCCAGTCAGGCAATGGCTGTCTCCTCCTGTGCCCAAAACAACTAGAAAAATGCAGAAATCTGGGAAGACATATCACAAGCTGGAAAGCATTCCACACAACGCTAGGCCCAGGTGTGTCAGCCCTGTGGTGCAGAAAACTCTCAAAGGTTGGTGTTTTCTAAAGGGACAAAACAAACACATGCCCTTCCAACATGAGAGGCAGTGCACAGGCCTCTACATGCCAGAGATGCCCCACCACCCCGATCAGCCTCCTGGGCTGGTGGGGACCATCCCTGGGGACAAAGTGAGGCAGCAGAGACCCCAGCAGATGCCCTGGGGAGGAAGGGGAAAGTCCCTCCTGTGGGAGAACAGTGTGCAGGACTTGCCAAAGCCCCACAGGGCACAACTGCACTGGCAGGGCTCCCCCCTGTGAGGTTCCCCCATAGAATTTGTTGCACAATTGATCAGAGATGTATTCTTGAGACTCCCCATCAGAGCATTGATGAAATAGGCAGGAATTCAAAAAAGCTCTGAGGTCCATGGCGAGGGGTTGGGACCACCAATCTTGGTCCACGTGGACAAGGGAATCTGAGTAGGTGCTCAACTTGGTGGAGGGGTCTTTACGTGTCAACAGATGAAGACTTCCGGGGTCCTCTCACAGGAGACACATGGACCAACTGTCTGCATTGAGCATCCCACCCACTAAACCCCTTACATCTGATTTCAACAGGCAGACATGCCAGAAGCCAATTCCAGCATCACAGCAGGGCTGAATCTGGGAATGGCTGATGGCATTTTCCCAAACCTGAATAGGATACATTCAATTGATCCTTTGCTGCCAGAGAGCTCAGGGCATCTTAACGTACATGTTATTGCCTCCTACGAGCCAAACACCTGAAGAGCTGTAGGCTAATTCTCCCCAATATGACAATGAACTCTGTATATGGAACCCTGACCCTTGGAAGTGTGTATCTCTGCCTCGCCTCAGGACAATTTGTGTTAATAAAAAGCATGGGGTCCTGAGACGAGGAGGACTTAGTTTCCTTTAAACTAGGCTCCTCTGACCCCTATATGCCTTTCAAAATTGTATTTTGTCTCTGGACTCCCATTGAATCTACGCATAGCCTTCTCCACATTTCCTGAACCCTGGCAGCACCAACACAGACATACATATGTGCCTATGACTCTGCCTGTGACAGACATGGGAGAGGCAGAAGTGAGATATACACACTAGTCCACAAGTGATGGTCAAGTCACCTCTGGGGTGGGACTTCCAAATCTATCTTCTCCTTGAGTTGATTTTTTTGTGTCATGCATGTATGACTTTGATAATTCTAATAATATTAATGTCATATGTTCAATGTTATCCATATATCACTCATCCATGGAGTAAAGTACACTATTTAGTTTTTAAAATTTTAAAGTCTCTGATGATGGGGGAACAGTAGAAAGTTTAGAGGAAGACATTTTCATGGCCATGAGTCTTCTCACCAATTTGCACATGAGCCACAGATTCTGGGAAAGTGTTTTCAAGACAGGATATGGCAAAGAAGCGGTATCCAAATACATTAAAAAAAAAAAAAAAACTCTTAGTCCTCAACATCTAGAAAAAAACAAAATTTAAAATGGGCATAAAATCTGGACAATCGCCTCACCACAGAAGATACACAGATGGTAGAGGATGCATGATGGCTAGGAGTAGGTGGACGGTACACTATCTCCTCCCAGGACCAAAGGTGAATGACAGCTAAATGATAGAACAAGCAACCTGAACAAGCAAATGAAGACTAGTTAGACATATACCTTGTAACCAAGGGTTAGAGACAAAGCAAGGAACAGCAGCCATGTGAGCAGTTCGCCCCAGTTCAAGGAGTAGCTGCTGCATGTGTAAACCACCCCCATCGAAGGAACAGCAGCCACGTAATCACTACACCCTCCGTCTGAGGAACAGCAGCTGTGTGAGAAGCAACACCCCACCAGCCAGAGGAGCCACCATGACTATGAATAGCACCCACCAGAGGAGCTGCTGTCACCTGAGGAGCACCTGCTACCACAACCACCCAAGGAACAACCACAGCCCGAGGAGCCACAGCCACCCAAGGAGCAGCCCCTGAATGACTCAACATCTAGATCTGTCGATGAGATCAAACACGGGTAGACAAAGAATCCCCCAAAAGAAAGACGAGGAGGACTCACCAGAAAAGCAGCTAAGCGTAACAGAGGCATGCAACATGTCAGAAAAAGAATTCAGACTAAGGGTCCTAGAGTGCATAAACCGGATGGAGGAAAAAATCAACAACTTATGCAAGAATCAAGAAGAAATAGATGAAAAAAAACAACAACGTATGTAAGAATCAAAAAGAAATGGATGAAAAAATCAATAACTTATGTAAGAACCAAGAAGAAATGAAGAGTGATACAGCTGCAATAAAAAACACCATTGAAAGTTTCAACAATAAACTAGGAGAAGCGGGGGACCGAATTAGTGAATTACAAGACAGGGAAACAAAACACACCCAAACTGAACTGCAATTGGAGAAGAAAAAAAAATTAAAAGACAGGAGGAGAGCCTAAGTGAGCTATGGGACAACATGAAACGAAACAACATACGAATAATAAGGGTGCCAGAACAACAGAAAGAGGAACAAGGGTTAGACCCTTGGAAGAAATAATATCAGAAAACTTCCTTGAGGTGGGGAAGAAAAAAGTCACACAAGCACAGAGTCCCAAACAAGATGAACCCGAAAAGACCCACACCAAGACACATTATGTTTACCATGGCAAATGTTCAGGACAAGGAGAGAATCTTAAAGGGTGCAAGAGAGACGGAAAGTTACATACAAGGGATCTCCCATTAGATTATCAAATGATTTCTCATCAGAAACACATCAGGCCAGAAAAGAATGGACAGAAATTTACAAAGTGATGCAAAGCAAAGGACTGAATCCAAAAATACTCTATCCAGCAAGGCTATCATTCAAAATTGAAGGGGGAATAAGAAGCTTCACAGACAAAAAAAGTTAAGGGAATTTATCACCACCACGCCAGCAATGCAAGAAATGCTAAAGGGACTGGTATAGAAAGAAGAAATAAAAAGCTAAGAAAGAAAACAGGCAGAAAACATAGAAATGGCTACAAACAAGTACCTTTCAATAATAACTTTAAACGTAAATGGACTAAATACTCCAATCAAAAGACATCGAGTGGCTGAATGGATAAAACAACATGACTCATATATTTGCCATCTACAAGAGGCCCACCTCAGAATAAGGGACTCACACAGACTGAAAGTGAAGGGATGGAAAAATATCTTTCAGGCAAATGGAAATGAAAAAAAAGCTGGGGTAGCAATACTTATATCAGACAAAATAGACATCAAAGTGAAGGCCATAACAAAAGATAAGGAAGTCCACTTCATAATAGTAAAGGGATCGATACAACAAGAAGATATAACCCTGATAAACATATATGCACCCAATGCAGGAGCACCCAAATACATAAAAAAAAAACTCCTGGAAGATATCAAAGGAGAGATCAACAACAATATAATCATAGTAGGAGACTTTAATACACCACTGACATCACTGGATAAATCCTCTAGACAAAAAATCAGCAAAGAAACAGCAATCCTAAGTGACTCACTAGATCAGATGGACTTAATTGACATCTTCAGAACACTTCACCCCAATGCCACAGAACATATGTTCTTCTCAAGTGCACATGGGACATTTTCAAATATAGACCACATATTGGGTCACAAGAAAAGTCTCCCCAAATTCAAGAAGATTGAAATCATACCAAGCATCTTCTCAGACCACAATGGCATAATATTAGAAATAAACTACAATAAAAACAACCCAAAATACTCCAACACTTGGAAGCTGAATAGCATGTTATTAAATATTGAATTGATTGGGTTACCAATGAGATCAAAGAAGAAATTAAAAACATCCTGGAAACTAATGACAATGAAAACACAACAACCCAAAATCTATGGGACACAATGAAAGCAGTCCTGAGAGGGAAATTTATAGCCCTACGGTCCTACCTCAAAAAACAAGAGAAAATGTTAGTAAATCATCTAACTCTACATATCAAAGAATTAGAAAGAGAGCAACAAGAAAAGCCCAGAGTGAGCAGAAGGAAGGAGATAATAAAGATCAGAGCAGAAATAAATGAAATAGAGACAAAAAAAAAAACAAAACAAAAAACAACAATACATAAAATCAACGAAACCAAGAGCTGGTTTTTTGAAAGGATAAACAAGATTGATGAACCTCTAGCCAGGCTCACCAAGAAGCAAAGAGAGAGGACTCAAATAAACAAAATCAGAAATGATAGAGGCGAAATTAAAACAGACCCCACGAAATATAAATGATTGTTAAAAAATACTATGGACAACTCTACTCCAACAAACTAGACAACCTGGAGGAAATGGACAAATTCCTAAAAATACAACATTCCAAGACTCAATCAGGAAGAATCTAAAAATCTCAACAGGCCAATAACTATGGAAGAAATTGAAGCAGTCATCAAAAAAAGTTTCCAGCAAACAAAAGCCCAGGACCAGACGGCTTCACAGGGGAGTTTTACCAAACATTCAAGGAAGAACTAAAACCTATCCTCCTCAGACTACTACAAAAAATTCAAGAGGAAGGAACACTTCCAAGCTCATTCTATGAAGCCAGCATCACCCTAATACCAAAACCAGGTAAAGACAACACAATGAAAGAAAATTACAGGCCAATAACCCTCATGAACATAGATGCCAAAATCCTCAACAAAATCTTAGCAAATCGGATCCAGCAGTACATCAGAAAGATCATACACCATGACCAAGTAGGATTTATCCCAGGGATGCAAGGATGGTACAATATCCGCAAATCAATAAATGTGATACATCACATAAACAAATTGAAAGAAAAAAACCACATGGTCATATCAATTGATGCAGAAAAAGCATTTGACAAAATCCAACCCCCTTTTCTGATAAAAACTCTCAGCAAAGTGGGAGGAGAAGGATCATACCTCAACATAATAAAAGCCATATATGACAGGCCCACAGCCAACATCATACTCAATGGACAAAAACTAACACCATTTCCCCTAAGGACAGGAACAAGACAGGGATGCCTACTCTCACCACTCCTGTTCAACAGAGTACTGGAAGTATTAGCCATTGCAATTAGACAAAAAGCAGAAATAAAAGGCATCCAAATTGGAAAAGAGGAAGTAAAATTTTCCTTATTTGCAGATGACAGGATATTATACATACAAAACCCTAGAGACTCCATCAAAAAACTACTAGACTTAATACACGAATTTGGCAATGTAGCAGGATACAAAATTAACCCCAAGAAATCCGAGGCATTTCTACACACCAATAGTGAACTTACAGAAAAAGAGACTAAAAATGCAATCCCATTTATCATCGCACCAAAAAAATTAAGAAACCTAGGAATAAACATAAGTAAGGAGGTAAAAGACCTCTACTCAGAAAACTACAGGACGTTGAAAAAAGAGATAGAGGAAGACATAAACAGATGGAAGAACATACCATGTTCTTGGATTGGTAGAATCAACATCATTAAAATGTCCATACTACCCAAAGCAATCTATAAATTCAACGCATTTCCCATTAAAACACCAATGGCATATTTCACAGATCTAGAATGAACTCTCCAAAAATTCATCT